>NC_135754.1:17207083-17522500 GCF_041903045.1 Epinephelus lanceolatus | reverse complement strand
TAAAATGTTTCACATCACTGTTGAGGAAACTGGTTATAAAAGCTGCAGTTTAAATTAATTCAGCTTTGGATTCTCTGTCAGTTTTGGTTGAATTTAGCAGCTGTGGTGCACTTTTTGTTAACAAATTCAACAACAATGTATTTAAAATTTTCTACAGCTACTGCTTCATGCCTCTGACTGACTACTTCTCCATGGCAACAGTGGCCGAGGCTAATGGGTATTGTAGTACTTTGAACCTTCTGCCATGCCAAAGTAAAAAACAGAATTTCACACAAACAAAATAATAACAACTGGTAACTAAAACATAAACCAGTAGGATGGAGACATAATCTGTGAGAGTCCAGTGTTGCTGTAATGTTGAGGATATTGTTTAAAGCTCTGGTGTGTAGGATTTAGCGGCATCCAGTGGTGAGGCTACAGATTGCAACCAGCTGAAACTTCTCCTGTGTGCCAAGCGTGTAGGAGAACTATGGTGGCCAACGCAAAAATGCAAATGGCCGTATTGTGAGCCAGTGTTTGGTTTGTCCGGGCTACTGAACAACTTGGCAGACTCCATGTTTAGTGTTTACTAAATATTTGAAGACAAACATGTAAAACTGTATAATTTATTTTGTTACAATTCTATTTTCTTAAATTGATATTATTTTTTTAAAATAAATTTGTCATATTGTCAAGAAGATCATTATTGCAAAAATACCCTGAAATATTGTGATATTACTTTAGGGTCATATCGCCCATCCCTAATGTAGCTATAAGCACGTCAATCTAAGGTAATGAAAATGTGATTCTTATTTTCAGATAATTATAAACTAATTAAAATGTAGTTATGGATATTATATACCATTGCTGCCAATGTATCCCCCTGAATTCTATGCACCGGACTTTAAAAGAAAATTTAAGTGTTACACAGATTTGAGAAAAACGCTTTCCCTCCCATTTCACAACTGTATAACCTTTTTGTAGACTTTGAAATAACTTGGTTTAAACATATTACACATCACGCAAAAACAAAATGATATATCACTCAGCCCTAGTCAGCACTGATGATAGTGGAGAGTAAAAACTGAACTGATTTGTGGAGCAAGCAGATATAACAGAGGTATCACTCATCAGACATGAGGAGTGAAGAAAGCAACAATTACAAGAAAGAAGTTCACAAATTTAAACATAGTAATTGAAGTGAGCACAGTCTATAATATTACGGCATAACAGTGCAGAGAGCAAAGAAACAGCTTTGACGCATATTAGATGGAGTTGGATTGCAGAGCAAGGAAAAAGTTACCAGTCTGGGAAACCACACACACTCACAGCAACTCTACTTAGTCTGAGTCTGAGCAGCCAACGCAACATGACACAACTCGATCGTAGCACCTGTTTCTCCAGCCGGCCCATCTACTCTGTCACCACCCAGACACAGACTGACTGATTTCTCACACTCTGTCTGTGTTTTGCAATTATTCATTTGTTATTGTTTTATACATGACATAACCACAATTGATACAGCTTCAATTGCAATGCAGTATGTAGTAGAATACATAAAAAGTACCACAGATAAATAGTTTTATTTGGTATCCACACACCCACACATGCATTAATTATTCAGGGCTTGCCATTACTGTGGGTAGCCAAAGATCCGGTTCATGTCGCTCCAGTACAGTTGCGTCTGATTGACCGTTCCTAGCCTCTGTTTGAAAAGAATCCCACTGTACCAGCAGAGAAATTGGTCTTCATCCTCCAACTCTCCCTCGTCTTCCTCCTCCTCTGCATTTGTCGACTGCTGGCCTCCCAACACACCATTAAACCACCCACATCCTCTCACCATTCTCCATAAGAGGAGCAGCACTACTTCCACCCACAGTCCTCTCTGAAATACCTGGTACAAATATGTGTGAAATGTGTGGTGTTTTGATTATTTCTCAGAATATTGTGTTGATACAGTGCTCTTGCATTTCACTGCTGCACTGTTGCTGTGTAACCCAGGCTAAGAGCAAATGCCTATACTGTAGCATTAATCTGAGCGTCTTGAATGCATACCAGTGGAGTGAGGTGTATCTGAGAATGCCTGGAGGACTGTACTTGGCCCTGTAACAGAGATGTCAGATATCACCATATGTTTTAGTCTGATTTTATAGAGCTTTATGTTTGTCTAAAGTACAGGCAGGGGTTAGGGTTGGTATTAGAGCTGAGGCTGTGTGTGATTCAACTGGCTTAACGTCATCTTGATATTGGGGTAAAATTATAGGACCGTGAGGACTCGAGTACAGTGATGATTGTAATCCTGTCCATGACCATTCTGTTCGCTGTAGTTCCTGTGGCCTGATTGCAATGCAAATCTGTGTTTGTATGATTATTGGGGTCTTGGGAAGTAAAATTAAGAGAGTGAAACAGTGGTTCGATACTCCTCTGTAGCAAGACCAGAGGTGACTCCATCCGTCTGGCACCTGAGGACATTCCCCTGCAGCCGGTTGTTGGCATGCTTACTGGTATCAAAAATGTGTGTTTACCTCTGTTGTCCTAAGTTGCTAAGGAAAGATTTATTGCATAATTGCTGTTATCGGTAATGAGCAGAGGATGTTGGACCCTGAAGAGACCTGATTCTAGGCCATGTTCATGAGTCAGGACGGTGAAGTGGTGCCAGTTCATCAGCTTTCCTTTTGGCTCCCATGTCTTCAGTGATCAAAGTCAAATGGCCTTGGATCCAGGGTGAATAACTTGGAAACAGTGCTCGAGGATCCTGCTGTTACATGTATAAAGAAGAGTAATGTAACTTAACGAGTGAGATTGTAGCTTTTGAATTTGTCACCACCAACGCTGGCAGACAGACTGGCACCTGATACCGAATAACAGATGTTTCCGATCAACTTACAGGTGTTCATAACTTACGTAGACACTGAGCAATATTTTAAGTGCATTCATACTTAGGGATGAGAATTGAGAACCGGTTCCAAACTGTCCGATCCGTCAGAATCATATGCCTCCAAGCTTATCCATTCCTTTTATCGGGGCTGGCATGTTTTTCAGACAGTTGCTCATTGTCAAACAATGACGTCAAACTCATGCATCAGCACTGCTGGAAACGTGCAACGAGGAGTCATGGTGATGATGAAGAAGCAGTCCACAGAGTGGCTTCATTTCACAAAGACAAATGACAGTCGTGCTGCTGTAATGTCTGTAAAATGATTGTTTCAAGTACGTGTGTAAACACCAGCAGTATGCTGAAACATCTACTATGCAACATAGGCTTAAATTCCAGGAATACCATGTGTTTGACACTCTATGCATGAGTGCCACAGCCTCCCAACTGAGCAGCACGTCCATTACTAAGGGTAAATATGCTATGTTGTAATGACATTAGCACCAAGCAGGCAGGCTTAGCACTTTTTTTGGCAAAGAGGACCTAAATGAAAATGAATGTTCATATGTTCTCCCATTTCATGTACAGTGTGTTCAGACTCAGAAATAATAAAGCAGCTGATGCTTAAACCTGTGTAGGTCTATTTTTTTTCCACACAGAACATTGATCTAGAATCAATAAGGGAATCCATGAAGCACTGGACCAATAAGCAGGCTAGATAACCAATCAATGAAATCTTATCATTTCCCATCCCTATTCATACTGATGGAAAATGAATGAGAAAATGAGATGAATGCATGAAGAAAAAGATGTTGCAATATGTGCCATTTCATTCCCTCATGCTCCTTTTAACTGACTCAGTTTAACTGCACTTTCGCTTTCCATGACTAGAAATGAGTCTGTCGAACCCCCAAAAATGTTGATGGCAGAGGAAGAGAATTTGCTTCTCAACCAAAATTGAGAGTAGACCATCAGCCAGCTGCCAAAAGAAGCAAATATTTCTCCCGCTGTGTCATAAGGGAGAATGGGATGTTTTGCTAAGCTGCAGAATGGCCAAGAGTGAAGGAAGCCGAGGGCGCAAAGGCATGCTAATTACCATTTCCTAAACAGAGAGTAGGTTCCTAATGAACACTGTTGTAATGATACACACCATCTGGACTTAGATCACAGGACATATGAATGCTATACCATATTGCAAGGAGAGGAGAGATAGGCCTAAATTGTGCAGTGGATCAGTTTCAGTTCCTGACTGGGTAAACTGGGAATGTGCCTCCATTCACTGCTCTTGCATGGCTAAAGAGATTTTAAACATCTCACTTGGAGCAGTTAATTTTTTTTAAGTAAATTGTATTTTAGATATAAAGCACCTCATGAAGCTTTCTTATTAAGCTGCTGTTTTACAATTGTACAACACGTTAGCTAAAACAAAATGATAAGAATTAGCTGTGTAATAACCAATTTGATGATCAACAGTCCAATGTTACTGATGCAGAGTGAAAGCACTGATACCCACGCCATCTTTTAAGATACGCCTTTTATTTTTAGATTCCCTTGGCACCTCTGTGTCACCATTTCTGACCAAGCACACCTCCTTCCTAATTATTCAAACAGTGTTAGCAGCCTAACGCCAGGCAGACAATGGTAAGCAGCCAAGAAAAAGACAATGAGAATATTTACTGATATAGTTTTATAGTGATCGCAGGCCCCTGAACTGAATCGAATCGAACTCGTTGTGGACTTTGTGATATCAGTAAATATTGTATTATTTGTAAAGCATTAATATAATAGCGTATTGTGATGAAAGTTGTCATTTAAACCCCTAATAAAGGAAGGAATTAATAAATGTGTTCAGTTAGATATCCATGCATGCATTTGTTGTGACGATTGACGCTTCGATTTGAAGTTGATCTGATTTGATTGATGTGATGCCATTGAAACACAATATTCTGGTAAAGACTAATACTGTATGGCAGCTGCAATTGCACATCTGGCTGCCGCTTTCAGTACATTTTTTTTACTCATATATCCCAATAAATGTTGGTGCTGCTGATGCAAAATGCCCTCCTGCCCCTCCAGTCATCACAGCCCGGCCCAGAGAAACCAAATCTCTCTCTGATTTGTCCCTGTCTCCCCGTGAGACTCCGCTCAATGACTCCCATCCAGACAGCATTCATATTATTGTCTGAACAACTTCAGAGACTAGAATAAGTTTATGCTGGCTTCATAATTTCCATGCTCTCATCACAAAAGGACACTTGTTTGGGCCTCTTGTCTCTTGGTCATTTCCTTGTTGAGGGTTAAGGGGAGGAGTGGCTCTGTGGACTGTGGCGGCTGACAATCCCACATTGTGTGAACTGCTGCTGCTTCACAAAGGGGCCATTGTGGAGAGCGGTGGCCCGGGAAGAGGGGACTGGGCCTAGGCTAGGTGACGGAGAGGTGTGGGTTCGGGGGGCCTGGGTCTGGGGGCTAGAGCTATGGTGGCTGGCCCAAAGTAGGGGCGTGCACTGGTGCTCAGCTGACACGGTGCTGGGGCAGGGAGGGTGCACACGTGTGAGAGGCGTCCCGTGCTGCTTATATACATACACTGTACTCCTACACAACCACCTATGTAATCTGTGTCTATGTAATCACTCAAATCTTTCTCGGAGGTGAGCAGCTTTATGAAAATAGGTTTTTAATCAGAGCTGTTGTCAGTCTCTGATTTATTTTCTGTGTTTGCGATAATCCGATGTTGTGATTATAAAACTGGGGGCTTAAGCTGCTTGTACAACTGTTCCCAGAATTTGAAATATTTTGCTGTTTATCCTCCTCTGACTCCAGCTCAAGGACAAGCCCACATGTGTGGTGCACTCTAGATTTGTTTACTCAGACAGATGGCCTAGCAGTCCAAAGTCAGAGTCCACAAACCCCTTTTTTTTCCTGCTGCACTGCTGTTCTACTTGACCACCAGTTTGAGACTTAGTCCCCCTTTTCTCAGCCTCTGTCCCCAAATCTCCTTCGTCTCTCCATGTCTGAGAGTGACAGGGCTCTCAGGTCAAGCTGACGCCAGTCTCTCTGTCCAGTCTGAAGCAGGCCTAGGCCCTCTCCCAGCTGTCCCAACGTCTATTTGTCCGTCTGTCTGTCAAACCCGGCTGTTGCCCTGGCCTCTCACCTTAGAGTCAAGAGCTCTTTGGTTGGGGAACATTTTAAAGCCACAGGAATAGGAAGTTAAACCAAAACATGACAACCAACCTACATGAGAAATTATCAATCCATGCTGCCTCAGACTTTTCTCTCACTCTTAGCCTAGTTTAACAAGCCTACTATCCTTGCTCCAATTTGCTGTGCCAAATTTCAGCTGTGCTTTCTGCTACAATAGACAGTGGTCAAAGAGTTGAGAATGAAAGTGACTTTTAACAGTAACGAAGCCAACAGGGCCTCTCATCTGCCTTCAGGGTTGGATCACCACAAACTGTTAACTATTGACTTCTCTGTCCACATTAGAGGCCTCAGTTGCTCTGCTGCTGACAGGCTATGCTTATGCTACACAAATTGGGTCCTTGACTTAGATTTATTTGGTCACCAGCAAACATAAACGCGATACCTTTTAATTTTGTCTCCAGCTCTATCTCCTAATATATT
This sequence comes from Epinephelus lanceolatus, assembly GCF_041903045.1. NCBI lineage: Eukaryota > Metazoa > Chordata > Actinopteri > Perciformes > Serranidae > Epinephelus > Epinephelus lanceolatus. The sequence goes on along the minus strand of NC_135754.1, from coordinate 17,516,025 downwards.
CCGATTTGCTGAGGGCTGTAATTTATCATCTGTGGCTACCTGGTACTTATAGCTTGGAACCACTGTGGTATTTTGGTGTCTATAATTCTGCCTTTATGTTTAGTGCAGTGAAGGTAGGGCGCAAAAGCTGTTCAAACAGTCACCCATGCCCAGTGTGCTTAGTTATGCAGCACCCATTTACTTCATTGAACAAATATAAATCCCTCAGTCAACATAAGATTATCAAGGCTTCTCCCATTGCGCGTAAGTCATTTGGAGGTCACTCTAAGCAAAAGTCAGTTTTCCGAAATAGCAATATTTGTGTGCAAAACAATATTTCCCTTCTATAACTACTCTCTTTCTGAGAACGCATCTTAACAAGTATTCTGCACTTCAAAAAGCATCATTTTACAAAAACTGACAGCACAACAGGTTCACATGGAGCCTTGCAATGCAATGGACTATAAATAGATTATCTTATCCGTTCCAAGTTGAGCTAGCATGTCTCCATTCATTGCAAATGAGCCGTGCCCACATACAAAGCCACTGTGTGCTTACATAAACCTGCATGTGAAACCTTAAGTCACTGTACACAAAGTAGTATTATTGTGGAAGCCCTGTGGTCACGTTATTTATGGCTGACAGATGGCATCCATGTCAGTGTGCATAGTCGGGTGTACACCTCACAGCTAGGCATCAGACAGATTAAACTCAAAACCGCTCCGTGAACTCATGAACTTTCACTTGTTTATAAATGGAACAGACAATCCTTTTCACAGGTCCTTTCAGGCTCTTTCTAGCGATACAATATACAACACGGCAGTCCAGATTTAGGCTGAGCAATCAACTCTCTGATGTACACTGGCTGTACTCTCATTGTAATGGATGAAATGTGAATAATCTTAAAGCAGAACTGTCTAGTTCATTTGATAAATATTGTAAATTAGTATGATTTTAGGGTGCTTTCACACCTGCCGTGATTGGTTTGGTTTAATCAAACTCAAATTAATTTCCCCCCTAAGTGCAGTTTGTTTGGACAGTTGTGAACACAGCAATCACACTCAGGTGCACACCAAAACAACTGGACTAAGACCTTTAAGAAGTGGTCTCGGTTACAACCAAACTCTGGTGTGGTTCATTTGTGGTGAGATTGTGTTCCGACCTCGATCCGAACCAACTGCAGTCACATTACACATTGTTTGGATTAAACAAGCATGAGCATGTTACAGTCCTGGAGGATTATTAATGTACGCCTCCACCTGTACTGCCTTAATATGCAGTACATATATAAAACATTGTTTTCTAGTTGGAGCCGCACCTCGTTTTAAAACTGTATGGTTTGATTAAAATGAACAATGACAGCAATATAGTACACGATGACCAGCGCTAAAATCAGCCTACGAAGTTGCCCCTCCATTGTGACATTAGAAAGTGTCACATTTATCTTGCAAGTGTACTCTTCTTCAACGTTTTGTTTACACCCTGGATTTTCCCCGCATGGAAATTCTGAACAATCAAGAGCAGCTTTCTTATGCAAGACATTTGATCTGGTCCGCTTGTAAATGCTGCTGTGAGAACATGAACCAACTCTAGGCAACTATGCAACTGTGTGACAAATTTAGTCCCTGATTCGGACCAAAGCAAGACAACTCTAGGTCTGAAAGCTCTCTTAATGTCCTTTTGTTTGCACCTGATTCTAGATACCACCCTTTTTGAACTTGTTCAAAAATTTGCCCGTTTGTTTAAAGGCATACTTCACCCCCCCATATGACTATTTGTATATCAATTGGGCACCCTATGTTATGTTGAATTTATGAAGAAAACTTTGTTTTTCTTGCATGCCTCCTGTGAACGAAGAATCCTAAAACAGAGAAAGTATTTGATGAAGAAAGTAAAAGGACTCCGGGTTTAGCAACAGCAAAACTATATCAAAACATATGTTTATAAACTCTCACACAACTACAAGTGCTGCCTCGATCGGTGGTATGTTTGTGTTATTGTGTGACCTTGGTGTTTTTAAGGGTTAGTTCAGATTCACCAAAGTCGCACTGTAATGCAAGCATCAAGGTAGTGTCAGCCTAGCAGCTCCTGTGTTTAGCAAGGTAAAATTACTCTTTTAGCAATGAAGTCTGGCCCCCCCCCCCCCCCCCTTTGACTTCACTTCATCAGGAATTTTCTCAGAGTTTGGATTCTTTGTTTACAGTGAAGGCATGCAAAAAAAATCAATAAGTTTTCTTCCTGAATTAAACGTAACACGGGGTAAGTAATTGATATTCAAATGGTCATTTGGAGCGTGAAGTATGCCTTAACAGCTACTAGAAGTGAATCATTATTACTGTGTTGATTATGGACTTTAGCCATGATCGAGTGGCGACTATTAATCAAGCACAATAATGTCATGCTGAGTCCATCAAAGTTGTGAACAACTACTTAATTTCTCCGTCTAAAATCACCCTAATTATTGCTGGAGCAATGCTTTCTTTTTGCAAATGGAGCTAGTGAAGTAAAAAGCTGCATATATAATACAGTTATGTAATTACTCTCATTTTAAATGCTGCAATACATATCACAAGAAACAAAAATATCACAGCGAGCCCTAACAAGAACATTTGCCTGTGCGCAGACTGTGATTATATCAGTGTGTGGTTTGCCAAGCTTGGCAGGAAAATTGATGCCGGGGCGGATTGTGTGAGAAGACAGACCATGTGGAGGGATATGTGGGCACGTCTGTTCACTTAACACTTTATCTGTGTGTCTCTGCTGTGTCCTCCAGCCCAGCACTCTACCCCAGGGTACAATCAATATGAACCAGTGCTCCGACGTCATCGATGGAGAGTCCAGGACGGGTCAGAAGAACTCGCTGTGCATCCTGACCCCTGAGAAAGAGCACTTCATACGGGCTGAGTGTAAAGAAATTATCAACGGGTAAGACATGATAACCAGGAACCTGTTATTGTTATCTGCCATCATGTCTTCATTTATATGACATAGAATAACTGCCTCAGGTGGGCAGTACTATTTGTGTTGCTCTCTGTTTTGATTTGAGTGGACTGGGATGACAGACTCTTGGACAAGGGAGAATAGTTGTGCGCAGCTGCCTTTGCTGCCAAAACTGCTCTGCCCCCTGCTGTCTCCTCTGGGCCGTGCTTCTCAGAGACTTGTAATCCACACTGCAGTGACAGTGCACATTCTTGAACTGTTCCCTCTTCCTGTGCTCACACAGACGCAGATCACAACACACAAGCTTTAAGCCTCATAATTCGGTTGTCTCTTGTGCCCCTCCTCCACTGCTGCACATTTAAAGTGAGTGTCTGCACTGTACCCTCGCTCCCCGGCTGTAGCATACATATTATGGCTATTCTTAGGAAACTGTGACTCACAACACCTACACTCTGTTATGCTACCTACTCTATCACTGCACACCTCCCACTCGCCCATCATCTGGCCCCCATGTGTTAGTTCTTGGCTGTCACACCATCATATTAGCACTCGCAGAGGTTGCCATTACCTGCCAGTGATGTAACAACCAGGATTTCTATAAAATGTATTATTTTGTGTGTTTGTCCTGGGTATGTGAAGTTCCTTACCAGTGACATTTGTTTCATTATGTTACATTATTGAAACAGTGCTGTGTGTGGGCACTCATTCATCATCACTGCGTCACATGTTCCTGTCTACAGTGTGACACTCACACCAAAGGTTTTCACTCTTTACAAAGTGGGTGGAGTAGAAAAATACTTCATAATGCGTGAGTGTTGGGCACCATCGTCACTTACTTGATTATTCTAATCCTAAAAGAACCAGGGGTTTCTGTGTCACACGCAGTCCTATAATTTACAGTTGCATGAGGATTGGTGTTCACCCTGACAGCTTTATATTAGTTGGTTCCAAGATCAAAAATCGAGGTCAGTTGTAGTTGTATTTTATCTTCTTAATCATTCTTATCTTAGTCAGTTTTTAGTAAACTAAAACACTTAAGAGTTCAGTCTTGTCTCAGTCAAAGATAACCATGAACACTTTAGCTCTAGTAAAGACCATGTATGAGGATTCTAGAAACTTCAGCAAACTGCGTCTAGTTTAGAATTCATCCAAATGATTTTTACAGATACACATACATTATCGGCTTGTGTGGACGTAGAATAATGGTGTTACAGTAGTGTGATGGCACAGCAGCATTAAAGAGCTGTGAGTGTGGGAGTATTATTTGTGCTGCTGTGTAATGTATTTATGCTTTTCAAACATGATTCTTAACTAAATCCACCTTGACTAATTAGATGATAGTGTCCTCATGAATGGCCTTTTAGTACAGAGCATAAACACACACAGGGAAAAAAGGACATACCAAGGAAAATCAAATATGACCATACAGGCCTTAGGATGCTTTGTGTCAGAGGATAATTCACAATATTTCAACTTTTGCTAAAAGAGAAGCAAATTACCTGGGAGCTGTTTAAATGTATAATTTGTGGTCAATCTTATTTCAGCATATACTGATTACATCACTTGCCCACTGCCCCCACTGTTGCTTTATTAGTTAGACAATGTACGCTACAGTTATACAGTTATAAACTGAAAGTGTCACAGAGTCGCAGCACAAAGTAGCAGGAATCAGATTTCACTTACGGGGAGTTGATCGACAAGACGATGACGGAGGATTTGGTGTCATAGCGAAAAATAAAAGCACCTGTTTGGCACGATTTTGAATTTAAACCCAATGCCAATAGGGAACCTGATAAAGTTAATAAGGGTAAAGGAGGTTTACATCACTAAGAAGTAGGGTTGCAGAGGTATATTATGAAACTATGTACCATGGTATGAAAATTGTCCATCATCATACAGTGTATGTTTATTTACAGTATTGAGGAAAATGCAGCCGGATGGAAAATCTCATCTATGCGTACACATTGGCCTGATCCATGACCCCTTGCATTATTTCAAACCGATTCGCTGTCAACGACAGTGTTGTAACGACTTTTGTTACACCAGTTAAATGTGAAGCTGCAGCAGTAGAAATGTTGGGTTAGCATCAGCAATAGCTTAATTCAGCATGCTACAGATGATGTCATCGACAATTATCTTTTTTTTTTTTTGTAGATTGTCCGGTGTAATTGGTAACACCAGTGTTCTCACAAATTTATTAACCCATGGGAAAATTTTCCTCACTGTGGCGCTCCTTTAATGTAGTTGTATTTTCTCTTAGTAATATTAGGTCATGCACATGCTTGTCCTGGCAAGTATAATGGTTTGTAGTTTGCTGCAGAGAACTTTGATCCAGTCCTATATTGATCCACCATGGGTGCAGGGTTTGTATGGTCTGTATTTTGTGTCCCAATAACAACACTTTGACTGTTTGTTGAAGGTGGCAGGAGGCCTTGACTGTATACCCCAGGACCAACAAACAGAACCAGAAGAAAAAGCGCAAGGTTGATCCACCCACTCACCAGGTAACACTCCTATTCACACACTCCTCAGCGAAGTGCTCTTACCTTTCTCACACTGAACAAAGTGTGAGCAGTGTGCAGCCAAATTCAGAGGAAGGTCATGTGTGGTATTTTTGCTCGATGATGATATATTTTATCTCCTGTGTATAGATAATAGCAGAGAATATGGAGAGGATGATGTCACACACTTAAGTGAGAATACAGATGAACAGTATTTTAAGGTCATTAGCCTTAGGTGGTTAAATGAATTTGGTCATATCGTGTGCAGCAACAATTCTGATGCAAATCTTTTTTGGTATTTGCTCATTTGACATCATCTGAAGTATTTCCAAATGACAGATAATGAGCCAATGTTTGGGATAAGATGAACATTATAAATGTGGCAGTCGTGCCATCGCTACATCAAAGAAAGGACATACATATATTTAAAGACAACATGTGCCGTGGAAGTATGCGGTATGGAGGCTTCTCATTCCACTCAAACTACACAAGCTGTTTTCCCCCCGAGAGAGAAAAGACAGAGAGAGATGTATTGTTTTTTTGCCAGCAACATGATGAACAGTTTATGCTTTCCATATTTGCATTCTTGAGTCACATGATGAGGCAGTCTCAATAAACGAATAGACGGCACGCCACGTACTCCTAAATTCATCTATACTTCCAGAGTAAGTTGTCGTTTGAAGTGTGAATTAAAAGTGTACACGTTGTCAGCTATTCTTCTGCAAGTAATACTTGAAATATGTTTCCAGCAATTCCATTTTGTTTTTATACATATAAAACAGGTGACCTACTTTTAATATTTATACAGTATCACCTGGTAAGAGGGCAGCAAACAGAAGTGAGCTATCAAAATATTCCTTAGCAAACAATCAAGGATAATGATGACAGCTGTCTGCTAAAATAACATTCAGCAGCAACTTTCAGCAGCGTGACCATGATCCTCTTGCTTATGAATTTGCTGGCGCGCTCTGTTTCTTTGTCACGTGGAGCAGCTGCTGTCTCACCTGCCAGGCTTTTGCCCCGAGTCCTGCCCGTTCGGTCATTAACCTTGTGCGGTCAAAACAGATTTTGTTTTTCTCTAAGTTGACGCTCCTAGTCAGAGAAGTCAGATTCAGGGCTTCAAATTAAAGTCTGTAAGAGTGTCCTTGATCAACACAGTCTAAATCCCTCCACTAAACACTACAAACTAAAATATCAGATTTTAATAAACATCACCTGTGTGCTCTGTTAAAGTGCGTGAATGCAGGAGTGTGCAACAGCTGAAGATACTCAATAGGAATGGGTCAGTACCTTGTGAAGAAGAATTCATAGTTCATTGCTCTTTAAAGGGGAGTACTTGCATTATACTGCTATTATTTTGTCTAGAGGTCGACTGATGGTGGATTTTAATGGCCGATATATAATACCGATAGTTTGAAGAAGGAAAATCGATACCCAATTAATTGGCTGACAGAATAAAATGATTTTTATGTGGGACTTTATGCCCCGACTGCACTTGAACAGTGTAAGAACAGCATTAAGAAGCTTTGAGAGACAGCTATTGTGGGGAGAAACTGACTGAAGACAGGTCCCTTATGACATGAGCGCCACTAAACAGCCTTGTGGTAAAATCAGCTGTTTCCCGGGAGTCACATTTTATATCACCAGAAAAATGCGACAATAATATCGTTTATCGCAATTTTTTTGCGACAAAATATCGTCCACTAAAAGTAGTTATCATGAGAGGCCTTTACTTTACATCACCCCTGTTTTTAAATTTACAGTGCCATGAATTGTGACTGAAATCCTTAGAATGGCTCAAAATGTTCATGAGGTATTGTACAAACGTTTTCTGATGTCAAACTGGGACTGTAGACTTATTTAGAGTGCATGTCAAAGTCTGTGGGTCTGTAAACATGGACTTTGGGACTTGAATCCCCTTAAGTGCTGTTCATTAGCTGACTTTCCACATTGTCTGCCCTGCAGAGGAACCTAGACAGATAATTTCCCTCTGGAGACCGATGTGTCTAGAAGGAATCTATTAATAAATAAAATTATATTAAGTATATCTACACAAAATTTAGCAGCTAGAAAACAATACAAGGTGGCATTCAGCAGTCTGAGAGCCAGATGAGGAACGTCATTCAAGCCATGCGTGTGGCATCCATTAGAAACACGATGCTCATAGGGAATAAAAATGCTCTTTTCATGTCGGTGCAGTCAGATCTCTCCCTGGTAGGTAGAAATTAATAACAGGACTAGGTAAAGCTTTATTACCATTATAATGGTTATATATTATATCATACAATACAGGACAGACCACCCAGTGCAGGATACAGCTTCCCCCCCTTCCCTACCTCCTTTTTGATGCGAGGCCAAATTTGTATCGAGTGCACACAAAATTCTCTCTGAAGTTCATTGTCTGGTTCCTCTAATGACGGCGCCCCTGAATCAGACTGTGACCTTGGCAGGCCCACACTAACAGGCTCATTTGCAGAGGGATGGTGGTGACACAGCTTTGACCTTGACTGTGTCCCACGTGACCTCTGATGTTAATGCCTTGCTGTCTTTGTTGCTGTTTTTATTAACATAACTTTCCTGTGTAGATGAGTGTACCTGCTATAAACTGTGGTTGTATTTTATCTCAATAAGTTCCTGATATCCAGATACAGGACTATTTTTCTTGCATGTGTGTGAAACGAGCATTGCTTGAAATAACAGTCAAGGCCAAGCCACATAATTAGGGCTGATAATGTGTGAGGGTGATTATGCTTTCACTGCTTGTCTAATGTCTGTTTCTATCATTGCCTCGTGGGCTGTTCGGTTGTTTTTGGATGGAAATGTGATATAGATTGTCACAGATAAATATCCACAGTTGCCTCACGTTTCCACCTGAAAGCTCTCCTCCTCCCACCGAGACTCAAGTTACCGGAGACATACGCAGGAAACTGTTGTAAATACTTGAGCACTGTAACATGTTTGCTTTCTGGGTGGTGCCCCTAAATTAAAGCACCTGACCTTGAGCACAAGAAAACTATATGACAGGAAATGTACTTGTCTTTCATATTGAGAGAAGTTTTACTTTCAGATTCCTTTGTTGGCTCTGCAGCAGCAAAAAGCTTGTAATAGTGCTCTATGTCATAAATTTGCACATCTAAAAACGATAGTTCAAATAACACAAGAAAGTATGAAAGGCAGATTTTTGGGTCTACCTGTACTGATTATAAATCAGTACCACATAGCAAGCATTAACATCAAAGGCTTTTTGTGATTGGCAGGGTGGAGAAACTGCAAGCCAGTGTTTTTCCACTGAAGACATGAATGGACACCCAGTGAGTTCAGCTTGGCCGAACTTTCTTTTATCCTGCTTCACCCTTAGCGGCTTTGAAATCCCAGCCCTAATGAATTCTATTTATGAAAAATCCCGATCAATCCAGGTGAAGGTGTGAATAAAAGAACATGCTTCTTACTTCTCTCTCCGATACTGAAAGAGTGATTCTTAGCACAGCTGCATGTTTGTGGTGATTAAAGTAGGCTGGCTGAGAAGCTGATGTTGAGGGACGCTTTGCTTTGGAAATCTTGCTTTCCCCTCTTATGAATTCAGATGATCTTGCGTGTAGGGATGTACAGATCTGACTTTTGCAGTCCCGATACAGATACCTGGGCTTTGGTTATCAGACCATACAGAGTACAGATCTGATGCAGGTGTTGTATGCTTCACGGTGTGGAGGTGACTGGGATCATTCCTATATGTGTCAGGCTTGTCTTACACATTGCTCTCCTAACTTAATAAAATAAAATGTAACGAATAAATACAAAGATAGAAATAAATAGGAATGAAATTAAGCTTTTTCAGTCGGTATCAGCCCAGTATCTGATATCGGTATTGTATCAGTGCATTCCTACTTGTGAGTCTGCTGATTACCATAAGGGCCTTCAGTACATACTGGTGACATCAAACTTTGAGCACAACAGCAATGAGTGTTTAAATTTGTCTGCTTTTTGTATTCAATAATCAGATGGCAATTATTTTTATCCCACGAATCCTATTCTGCTATATTACGCCTCTGCAGACTCTGTTTTTCTGTTCTCTGTATCCCTCAATGATACAGGTGTGTTTGGCATAAATTAACTCTTTGTTAAATGTCAAGCTGTCAATCTCGTTCTCCTTTCCACACGTCCTCCTCCTCTCTCCCCAGACTTTGTCGTTGTGCCAATGATGAAAGCAATTTTATCACTTTGATGTTGGATGTGCTTCACAAATACACATAAAAATCCAAGAAGCCAAAAAAGCAAAAACAGACCAATGATGAAATTGTGTGCCACTGAACACCACGACTCTGATCATTACCTCTTCAAATTAAAGCCAGAGGATTACTGTGCTGTGCAGAAAGCTTATTTTCACTGTTGAAAGGACCATAAGTGACTCATAAGTGAGACAACATGGTGTAGTGATACAGTGCTGTCGTGATTGGCTCATGATTGGACACCACTGCAGATGAGAGTCGGTGTACAATGGAGCACATTAACATAAAGAAGGATTTAAAGAACCAACGTGTAGGGTAGACCCTCTCTGTCAGTTCTGAGCTACTGTAGAAACATAGCATGGCAACATGGTGGACTCACAGGAACAGGACCTGCACCCTATGTAGATATGAAGGGTTTTTCTAAGCTAAAGAAAACACGTAGGTCTTAGTTTCAGGTGATTATACACGAATGAAAACATAATTATGAGTATTACATTCAATTTCTGCAAATAAACCCCCCTAAATCCTGCACCCTGGTCCTTAAAAGAAAATCTATTTTCCTCCTTCGTTTCATGTTTACTTGTCAGTGTTTAATTGCTCTTTAATCTCTTTCCTCCTCGTACTCCTTTTTGTAGTCTCTCTGTGACCTTACCTCCCATTATGTCATCTCCTCTTCCCATCCACTCCTTTCAACCCAAACCCTCACCCAGGAGCCCGGCCCCGCTAAGGTGACAGTGACCAGCAGCAGCAGCGGAGGAAGCATCCCTTGCCTGCCCAGCAGCATTGCCAGTGCCGAGCGCGTCCCGATGAGCCGTGCCACTCTGTGGCAGGAGGAGAGCCGCTGGAGCAGGGCCACCATCCCCTGCAGCCGCAGTGCCTCCTGTCTCAGCCAGCTGGGCCAGAGCCAACCAGACTCCACTATCACTACTCAAGACGGTGAGGACTGAGATGACGGCATATAAATGCCTCAACATCCTGTAGGAATGCTTCAGCTGTTTCTTGATGTTAGATAAGGACAACTGTGTCACTTTAAGTTTGTTCATCATAGCTAACATAAAGGCACTGTCACATGTCTTGTCTCACATGTAGTTAACTTTCTCAAACTATAAAATCAGCTGTGACCTGGGCTTAAGCATAAGCTCTTTTCAGGCACTTAGCCAACAGCTTTAACTGTTTGGGTAAATAGTGACTTATGTAACTATGTTGACGAGACAGTATTTTGTGGTATACAACAGATACGTAATGTATGTTCCCACTTGGCACTTCCCACCGACTATACACAAACTGATGTATGTGGCATTGTGTCCTTGCTTCAGATGGTGGCACCATGAGCACCGGACGCAAGGTACGAGTGGAAAGTGGTTACTTCTCCCTGGAGAAGACCAAGTCGGAGCCTTCTCCACAGTCTGCACAGCACTCTCAGCCACCCACGCATCTGCCCCTGTCCTCTTCACCATCTTCCTCCTCCTTAGGAGCTCTCAGTCCCAGGTACAACTCTGAGCCCGAATCACAAACTTCCCCTTTTCAACCCTCCCAAGATCCTCTCCCTTCTCCAGGTGCACTCGTTTCCCCCAGCTACTCCACCATCAGCTCCTCCCAGAGCTCGCTGGACTCCGAACCCAGTGGGAGTACACCCACCTGGGAGGGGCGCAGCGGTGGTGGAGGGAGCACCGGTAGTGTCAGTGGTGGAGGAGGCAGAGTGGGCCGGCCTGGAAGAGAGTACGCAGCCCTGTCTGATGTGCCACGGGCTCGCAGACTGAGTTACCGCGAAGCCTTCCGCTCAGAGAAAAAGCGCCAAGACCTGAGGGCACGGACACGGAGTCCTGGCAGAGAGGAGGTGGCCCGGCTGTTTGGGGAGGAGCGAAGGTAAGAGGTTAATGGGTTAGAGTCACGATTGGCACACCTCAAAACAGATTCTACAGAGACATTTTAAGTTGCATATCTCTTAGCAGAGGCACACGTGCAAATTCACTTGTGATTATGATGGCAGCCAGACATGATTAATAATCATTAATGAGCCACTGGTTGTTTGCCCTTGGCAGAGCCTTAAAACATAGATAGCATGCCAAGTAATCTATTATGTGAGGCTCATACATTGCTCAAAGCACTTAGCATTGTAGTTGTGTAGCACCACCCTGTGGCAACTGTCCTCAAGGCACTCCTATATCTTGAACATCTTTTGTTATTGCTGCCACCCCTACCAGTGGTTTGCCGTTAATGATTTGGGGATTGAAATGCACATTTTACTTTCTTTTCTATTGATCTCTACCTTTTGCCCTTGCTACTTTTGCTAGTTTGTTTTGTCGTTTCAATCTTTTCCAGGGGCTACTGAACAGAGCTTCTCAGCGCTAATGCTCAACCAACCCCTCCACCCCTGTCCCAATGCTGTTCCCTGCTGGTCACCGCTGATTCCTGCTTTCTATCATTTCATCTCTGCACTGCCTGGGAGCATACACACACACTGTTTCATATATACCTGATTTATTGTATATACTGTGCATACTTAAACATACTGGTGGTTGGCACTGATGGTGGGTTTACATACAGTGTGATATCATCCTTTCTCATGCAGAGACACACACACACATTAACAAGTGCAGAGCCTGAAGGTAACGCTGACTGTGTTGCCATTGCTGCTACTTCTTCAGTTTGTTTAATCCACCATCCTAGTCATTTTCCTTTCCCTCTAAAGTTTAATCTCTCGTCATATAACACCTAATCTTTATTCTTTGATGTATCTCTGGATTGTTCTCTTTGGGGATATTATCTTTACTTGCACATTGCTATCTATGAAAGGGACTTTGAGTCTAGAATGATGTCCAAAGTCAAACACTCTACGTATTGTATGTCTGTGTTGTGCAGTAATGGCAGCAGTGCATTCTGTGCACAACAAATCGAAACTACACATACGGACATTGATTTTGGCTCAAATTTGCTTTCATGTCATGCTTTGGTCTTGTTTTAATGCGGATTCTGCCAACATTTGAGGATGTTGTGCTGCAAAATGCCATTTTTAAAGAATTATTGAGATATTTAACCCACTGTGAGAAGGGACTTTTATGTTGATGCTGTATGTACTGTGTATTGAGTATGTCTTTGAAGAGAACGGTCCTTTTGTGTCTCTTAGGCGTTCTCAAATCATTGGCCGATTCGAAGAGGGTCAGCCTGTAGAGCGCATGGACACAAGCAGCTCCAATGAGCCTTCTGACAGCACCACGCTAATCCAGAGACAAGGCCGCAGCGAGAGACGCTATCTGGCTAATAAACATGTATGCTATTCTGCTATTCTAAACCTAAAAAGGTGTTAAATACTAAAAGAATTCACTGAACTGCATATTTACAATACAGTGAGAGTAAGACACAACCTCCTTACTTTATTAGGGGTTACTTTTGATTTCTAATACTGATTTTCTATTTACAGGAGATGTCACTGGATGCCGGCAAGGACCGCTCAGTCCCTGATGTGTCCAGCTCCACTTTTGCTAATTTAAGAAGAGCCAAGTCACTGGACCGCAGAGTCACCGAGTCCTCAATGACTGTGAGTATTGACAGCACCTTTAAAGTGTGTAGGGGCCATAACCAGTGGATTACACAACCATGTCAAGATCCCATCCAATATGTTTGTGGTTCAAGATTCAAATTCAGTGCAGAGAAAAGAATGTGATCCCTCACCACCTTCCCACCCATAGTTAGTTAGTTAGCCTAATGTCAGATCAACAATGTCAGCCAGGTTTGTTCCCGTTGTTTTTTTTTTGTTTTTTTTTTTGGTTATAACATTAAAGAGGTTTGGAAAGGGACAAATATGTTGGTTGCTAACATATTTTTAAGATTATGTAAATTGTCATTAGCCAAAATGATAAAGGCTAACATTCCGTTGCAAGGCTTCGTGCCACCCTGAAATAATTTTTGGTGTCATTTACTTGGATATCCACAAGGCCTAGCATCCGATCATAAATATCCTTCCATCACATACTGTAGGCCTTATCTAATATACACTGTGGCTCCCAGCTAAACAGAACCTCTGTCACCATGTCTCTTTTTTTTTGTCAGACATTTCAACACTAACTAAGGGGTGCGGGACTTGGTATTTGTCAATTATGTTCAGTAGAGCACTTCCATAAACAATGCAGCAGAGGCTGCCCTGGTGGTTTGTTTTTCTCTCTCGCCACATAAACCAACTTTTTTCTAACAAGCACTGCTCAGGAAAATGACAGTACGCACTGGTCAGCCATAAAGTCAGCGCACATAATTAAACTTCAATTACGCACGCACCCAAACACAACTAGTGACTCCACATTCAGCCGCATAAACAATATCAAATTAGCAGTTGTTTTTCTCTGGTCGTCATAAGTGAGATTAAAGTAGCCCCAAAGTTGCTTAAGGTTGCACTCGTATCTTCCTGACGTCTGACTCCTACCAGTCTGACACACTGCTACTGATCTGAGGTCTGCGCAGTGCTGCGGGGGTGATCCCAGTCAGTGTGTGGTTGGTCTCTCCGGCCGAGCTGCAGCTGCCAGAACCCCCGCCCACTCCAACACACACACACACATTCATGTACACACCACTGCCGCCACCGCTACTGATGATTATAAATAGCCAGCACAGAAGCAGCCGCAGTCGTGCGTATGTCCCTGGGACTGACGGAAAGAAACAGATTGTTAACATATGAAGTGAAGGCAGTTAGCCATCAGAATGACTCTCTGCCAGGCGGTGACCCCACACCTGATGAAGCTCAACAAAAACAAGGTATTGTTGAGTGAGCAGAGGCCAGGTTTGGGACGAATGATTTACTTTAGAGTCTATAAACAGACTTGAGTTTGGTTTCAATGTGCAGCAGAGTTTGTGTTTCACAGGGAAAGTCCAGCTCCCGCCAGGCAGTCTCTTTAGTTAGAGCCGCATATCTGCACTTATACTTCGTGAACTGAAGCAATGACCTTAATGTAAACAAATGCACATACACGCTGTATTGTGTAGGGAGATTTCAATTATATATTCTGATGAAATAAGTGATGAATGCTCGCTTAGTGAGGACTTCTAATATGGTGACAAATTACCACAAAATGTTTCAACAAAATATGATTGTTTTCCCCTTTTTTCTATTGATGTGATCTATTGATTAATGTTTTTTTAAAATCAGTCCTAAATAGCAGCTGAATTTCCTTTTATTGATTGTAGATGAATTAATTTGGCTGCATCACATGATATCACATCACTCTAATCTGTCTCGATTGCAGCCAGATCTGCTGAACTTCAAAAAAGGATGGATGACAAAGCTGTATGACGATGGAATGGTAATTAGCTCCCATTAATAGGATTAAATGATGTCTGCTTCTAGTGAAAAAGATCATTTACTCATAAAGGACTGGTGAAATCTAATTAATGTTGTCTTTTACCCCTTAGTGGAAGAAACACTGGTTTGTCCTGACAGATCAGAATTTGAGGTACTACAAGGACTCAATAGCTGAGGAGGTAAAACATGTCTTAAAGAGACTTTTGACAGTTGTTTTGAATGAATAGTTGGTTAACAAGGGCATTTTTGTTGTCTTTGTTTTGTCTTTTTCTCCCTTAGGCTTCAGAACTGGATGGTGAGATTGATCTCTCTACGTGTTACGATGTCAAAGAGTTCCCCGTCCAGAGGAATTATGGTTTCCAGATCATGGTGAGTCTACATGTCATCGATTGTCTCGCATCATTCATCACGAGTGAAGATGAAATTCATTGTCCACACATTTGAGCTTTGCTGCCTCCTGACAGTCTATAAACAGCCTTGGACACCATGTGGGTCAACGTTAGGTATCAGGTTTTGTCTTTCTGAAACCATTCTTTGTCTGTCGTGACGGATGTCACTTGACTTGTCATCTCTCTGTGAGAGGCTGACATCATGGTGGTCTAAATTGGCCACAGCCGTTGCCAGCCCTGCTTGTCTCTCTGAACCCATGTGCCCCTCATCCTGCACAATATGTTTACCTCACCTCTTGCATTCAGAAGCCCTGTCCTTGTCCACATTTGCTCAATAACACTCAAGTTTTAAACCCATAAGTGCATAACAGTCGCGCTGTCCTATGGATCCTGCTGTGAACCCTAGGAGGGAACTACACTTACTTTCATCATGTAATCCTTTGGCCATCAAACATTTTTAGCACTTGTTGCTGGCAAAATACTTACCGGACGCATATAGTCTCAATGCAGTTCAATCGTTATCCATTTGATGTCAGTGTGGGTTTTGTTCCTGCTACATATAGATTTCAACCTGCCATGATAATCCTGCAGGAGGAGACAGAAACTACAAGGTCATGTCTTTTGTTTACATTTGCTTGGAGCAGCTTCCCCCAGCTATTTTCTCTGGAGGAAGTCAGAAATAGAGGAGTGGAGGGGATCGTTGTCTCTTTGGCTGAGAACGTGGGTTTGGTGACGAGAAATTAATAACTCCAGTATTTATGTCTACTCCCTCTGCTCCATGGTCAGACTGGGAGGGGCTGTTAATCTGTCACTGCAGTTAAAGCAGTGAGTGGAATGAAGTACCTGGTTTGTGAAACCCCATTACTGTGTAGTGATGGAAATTGATTTTGCTTCTTGGTCTGATTGTTTATTGATGCCCTTATTGATTTCTGATCAGTTTCTATGTGGGGAAAAATAGGCCTGAACAGGTTTTCAGCATCTCTCTCTCTCTCTAAAGTCCATTTAGAGAGATGTTTCGGCATCATTTTGTTGCAATGCGCAACCGTCAGAAAAACAAGCCAACGTCGATAGAAGGAAATGATAAGCTTGGAGGCATACGATCCTGATGAATGAGACAGTTTGGAACAGGTTATTGATTCCCATCCCTAACTCAGAGGCTGTAGTGAGTAACTGTGTTCATGTAGGCATCACTTTACTTCCACTAGAGGTCACTAAATGTACGATTTAATTTAAATGTTCTGGACGTAAGGTAAAGCTGAGTTACAGAGTCATTGAGTGCAGGATACCTCTGTCTAAAGGGAGATTTCTACTGCTCAGAACAGTTCTCTAAAAGTTGAAATCTTTTTCAATATGGGGCACCAAGAAGACAGACATCAGCTAAATGTAGCATTGTGATGCAATAGATTAGTATCAGAAGCAGTTGCGTGTAAAGCACCAGTTCACGCCCACCCTGAACTGCACTCAAGCTTCCTAAAATTGTGACAGCCTGAATGCTCAAGGGTACTTGGTCCTTAGAATAAGAGCAGGAACACGTTGTTTTCCACATAAGATAAATGATTTAACACACAGTTTTTGCAAATGGTTGGACTTTTTGTTTGTGGCAAAGGGGGTCAAAAATGTGGCAAATTACATCTAACAGTGGTATGTAGATTTGATTACACAGTACACATTAAACTGAAACTTCCCCTGTTACTTTCGTCACTAATCTAGATGGTGTTAACATTGTGGGTGTAGTGACAGTCTAAAAATACACGTCTTCTCCTCAGCTTTGTGTTAGTGTGATGTTTTGATGTTCTGCTTTCAAGCGAGCTTTCGAACCCCCGAGCTCAGTGTGGTTTAACAACACAGCAAAGTGAAGCAAAGGAGAAGTGAGGCCAAGAATGTATTTCTCATTTCACAGTTTTTTCTACAGCTGATGAAACTGCATTCTGAGTGTGGTGCAGGTGGCTATCTGAGAAATGACTGACAAGTTTCTCTCTCAAAATGTACTCCTTAGCATGAGAGGTATTCTCCGTTAAAGCTACTTTACAAAAACAGTTATTTATGGAAGTTGCTGAAGGATATTTAATACAGTAAATATCAATCTTCTACTCACCTCTGGTTTCTAAGGTGGCTGAGATGTTTCAGACAAACCCCATATCAAAAATGCTTTTGAAATTTGAAAAGCACAAGCTCATTAACAGAAAACACAAACGCAAAATCCACAACAGTGACTGTCAACAGATGATCCGAATGAAATGGCTGACTATTATTCCATTAATACTATTCATATTTACGTACTCTGCCATCTAACGTGGTTGCCAAATGTGGGTCGCGGGTCCATTCTGAATGGACAGCGAGTGACTTGCGAATGTGTCTAGTTTGTAAAAAACACACCTTTTTTTGAAGTACTTTAAATTGTTGGGTACAGAGCTTTTTTTTTTGAAGTGCTGTTCTCTGCTTTTGGCTGAATGACGAACAGACAGCTACTTGGAAGAGCTAGCAAACTACTTCAAGGACACGGCCAAACACAATTATGACGCTGATTGTATTAAACTGCTTGAACTAATGACTGAGGAGAAATCTGGACCCTGTGGCTGGACCAGTTGGGAACCAGTGACCTAAGCTATACCTGTGTATGGAGACCATAGCCATATTAAGGGTGATTTATGGTAGGTTGTCCAACACATTTGATAAGCGGGCAGGTTGTCCACCAATCTGAAGATCAGCGGTTCAGTCTTCAACTTTTCTGTCCACAAGTCAATGTATCCATGGGCAAGATACTGAACCCAAATTTCTCCCGATGACTGTGTGAACGTTTAACTTATGAACAGGTGGCACCTTGTATTTTAGCTTTGGCCTCTAGTGTGTAAATGTGTGTGTGAATGTGTGAATGTGACATGTAGTGTTAAAGCTCTTTCAGTGGTTGGAAGGCACTGCCAGTACAATTCCATCCATCCATTTTCCCAGTGTTACATGACGGAAATGAAACAGTCGCTTGTCATTTCCAGTTCATGCTTCAGTGAAAGATTTTAAGTCATCTCCATGGTAACCAGAGACCCATTTTTATAAATATGAAAATATAAAGACATCACGTGCCCCCTAAGTGGGCAAGAACTTCTCTCTTACACATATGTATGTAATAATAGTCGGGTTTTGCATTTCCGTTAATGCACTTGTGTTTTGTCGAATTTGCAAAGTGTTTTTAATGTGCAGTTCATTTGATGCATCTTGGCCACTGTAGGTTACAGTCAGTAAAAGAAGAGCAACAAGTCTTTCTCCTGAACCAGGACAGCCTTGCATTGTCGATGCAATTCCACTGCTGCACATCATCTGTTTTAGCCCTGTACAAAAACACATGCTTTGTTTTTTTTTTAGTGTCAAAGTGTCAAAAAGGTATTTTAATCGACGTGCTGTCTCATCGCTGTCAGTCATTTGAATGAAATGCCTTTCTGTTTTCAGTGTAAAGAGGGAGCGTGCACCCTGTCAGCCATGACCTCTGGAATCCGTCGCAACTGGATTCAGGCCATCATGAAGAATGTGCGACCCACTATTGCCCCCGATGTCACTCGGTAATACCCAAAGAGGATTAACACTTCAACCACTGGCAGATATAACTACTGCTTTTCTCACTTATTTTATTTTAATCCCTCTCTCCTCCTCACCTTCTCTTCCTTTCTTTCTCCTCCTCCCTCGACCGGTATTTTCAACCTGCTTCCAGGAAAAACATCTCTCTGAAACTATCCGTTCTGAAGCCCAGGTTGGAGTACTTGTGTGTTGAATATCCTCCCCCCCCTCCTCGAACAGTGATGTAATTGCTCAGCAATGTCAGCCCCAGCGTGTCTGTCGTCCCACCCTATGTCATGTGATTGTTGAGTAATGTCTCCCTGTCAGTTGTGCTACTGTAGAGACACACGCTGCAATCACATCAACATACTAGAATAACCCACCTGACCTTCTGTGGATCAACAGCAGAGAGTGATTTAATGATCATTGTAGTGTGACTGTCCACTCAGTAACTTTTGGAAATGATCACAAAACAACAACAAAATCACAACTGCAGCACAGACAGAAAAGCTTTGAGTGAATGGAGAGAAGAGCTGGGATATAAAGGTCTATTCTTTATCCTTTAACTGTTCCAAAACAACTGTTTACCTGAGGATTTTTATCTACCTTAACATTTATTTTTGTGTTTTTCAAAGCTAAGTATTGCCTTTCAGATAGCTGATCACACCTGATACTGTATACATACACTGACCCGCATTTACTGAGTCACACACCTTTGCCAGTGTGTCTCTTTGACAGCTCTCTTTAAGGGGAGAATGTGTGATATCTTTGGTATTTCTGTCAAGACGCCTCACAGACACCTCTTTCTCATTCTGGAGCTCTGCCCCATCTCATTTTCCCCTCCTGACACCTCTACACATGTTGTGGTCAAAATAGATTAGTCGGGTCACTTTTTTAAAAAATGCTCTGCCCCTCAACATGACAAGTGCTGATCAAAGATATTATTCATGTCATAGATGCAGTTGGTATCTTTTATTTTTAAGAATTGTCATATTCGCTGAAATTGTCATTATATCTAGAGAGTAGAACATGAAACAGTCTCTAGAAAAAGATCCTCACAGTGCTTCTAATGGCATTTGCAAGAATCTACCATGGCAAGGCATGAAGAAAGAAGAAGGCAATGCAGAATCTTCATATTCATATTTGATCAGCACTGACTAGTTTGACACTCTGACCGCAGTTCATGAGCACTGATTGACATGATTCACAGCTGCATTAGAGACTCCTCACCCCTGATTGGTTGTTTTACCCAGTGGATTCTTTCATACAAGAAATGCAGCACAAAGTGCTTTTACAATAGAGTAGTATAAGCGTTGAGTGGTTTACATGAAAATGGAAGTAATGGACAACAATGGACTTGTTGCAGCAACGTCAAGCGTAAATAGAAAGTAAAAAACGTAAAAAGAAAATGTTTCAGACCTGTATGAGGAAGTCAGATTCGTTTTTAGCTTTCTTTTAAAAATATTTAGTGAGCTAGCTTCCCTGATATCTACATGTGGTGTGTTCCACAGCTTTGAGGGGTAATTGACAAAGGCTGCATCCATGATCTTCTTCCGACTGTTGAAGGGAACCTCCAATAAACCAGCAGCAGATGATCGCAGTGTTCTTGAAGGCAAATAGTTAACAAGGGAGTTAGCAATGTAGCTTGGTCCTAGCCCATGTAGGGCTTTGTATACAAGGAGGAAGAGCTTAAAATCAATTCTAAATCTAACAGGAAGTCAGTGCAGAGCAGCTCAGACTGGCCTGATGTGCTCTCTCCTCTTGGTTCTGGTTAATAGCTGAGCTGCAGAGTTTTGAATGAGCTGACGTCTCTCAGTGGTGCGTTTTGGGAGGCCAGTTGTGCATTACAGTAGTCGAGGCGGCTTGAAATAAAGGCATCAATCAATTTCTCTGCATCTTTTTTATTTAGAAATGGTTGTACCTTGGCTATGTTTCTGAGGTGGAAAAATTATGTTATCGTCACCTTGTTAATGTGGGTCTTGCAAATGAAATTAAAAGCACTGCAAAGAGGCAGAGTAACATAATTTTCTTCACAGACTACTGGTTTCATGTACTACTCTATGGATATAGTGACAGTTTCAGGAAATATGACAATCTCATAAAAATTACCAACTACAGCTCTAAGTTACTGCTGCATACAGATCGCATTAATATAACAGCTAACGGCAGACATCTGCCACCAGGCTTACCTCAGATCAAAGCTGCTTTCAGCCTAATAAATGTGATACATTTGAAATACATTTCACTGATTATCATGCTTTTAATGCTGCTGCTCTGCCACAAATGTTTGAATTGTTCTTTGTCCAGCAAAGCTTTATGTAATAGTATTGTAGCTTGAGCTCATGTTAATGTAAAAATTCATCATCGTGTTCTTTTAAAGCTGTCTTACATATCTTTTTTCCTTTTTTGTATTCGTTCAGATCCCTCCCTGAGGAGAAGATAAAAGCCCATGTCATGTTGGAGCCGTGTTCACAAACCAACCTTGAGCAAAGCCCCAGTCCTGAGGCCCCCAATTCGGATGTCCACAGACAGCCAGCTGGCAACAACACCTCTGCCTCCCCTTCTGAGCCCCGTAAGAGTCGAGTTCGTGAGCGCAGACGAGAGGGTCGCTCTAAGACTTATGACTGGTCTGAGTTCAAAATGGAACAGACAGGAAAGCCCTTGAAGGAACGAGCAGACACAGTCGACCTCAGCTCATCATTCTCCACATCTCCCTCATACTGTTCTGCCTCTTCTTCCCCTTCCTCATTAGCGTCCTCTCCTGTCTCTACCTCCTCCCTCCAAACTTCTTCTGCATCAGGTGCTCACCCGCCTTCTACGACAGCAGAAGCAGAAAAGGAGAGTGTTAGGAGGGGTGTCCCTCCTCATGGCACAACCAGTGCAACCCACATGCCAAATACTGTTACTGTTACCATGACCTCCACGCTAAATACTACACCGTCGGTACAGCCATTGAAACCTGAATGCCAAGAACAAGGAAAGATGGAAGTAGACCACCCCGCGGCCATGCATACTGCTAGTGACGATAAGAAGGACAACAAAACCTCAGATGTCCAAGAAGAGATTGAGCAGCGCTGGCATCAAGTGGAGACAACACCATTAAGAGAAGAGAAGCAAGTGCCCATCGCCTCAGCTTCAGGAAACTCTGACAGATTGCCTGCACATGAACTCGCTGCGCTGCTTGACAAAGAGGTACGTTTCCTCAGTGTGGTTATTTACATATTTATTTACATATTTATGGTAATGGAGCATCTTGTGCCATCTGCTCATTATTTGCTGTTTTTCTCTCCTTGTTCAGTTGGGACAGAAGCAACAGGAGCTGGACCGACTACAGAAGCAAAACAGTGTTTTAAAAGAGCAGTTGGAAGATGCACTAGGGAGGGAACAAAGTGCCAGAGAGGGCTATGTGCTGCAGGTACCCTACTCACTATTCATCGTGCAAAATATAGCATTGCAACATGAAGAAATCTTGAGCATAAAAATGTTTATAATCGTATCAAGGTTTGCAAGATAGTATACATGTATTGGCCAAACGTGGCGCGGTAAATGTTATCAGCTGTGTGTAGATTGTATTTTACTGACTCATGATAGATCAGATTTATTTGTGGCTACTGTAACTTGGATAAAGTTCTACTAACAGGTGTGGGTGCTTATTCTCTGACACTGATATGCATGGTTGTGGTGTTCTTAGCATGAGTTTTCACTAACTGTTTTACGGAGTTTCACATCTCCTGGGAAAATAATTGATTTGATCTGATATGCTTAAGGTAAGAAACTTGATCAAGAAGCCTTGCGCTGTGCTTTTTCCTCTCTGTTCACTCGTGCTTCATCTGTGTGCCTTTTCCAAGCTTGATTTCTGCATGCTTTTTGGTGTCTCAGAATTGCATACTTTAACAAGTTGCTTTTTGACATTGTTCAGTTTTAAGTTAAACCACGATGTTTACACAGAGCCATAATTCTACTTTTTCATGTTTACTTTGCAAAAATGACTAAGATGGTCTGTTTGTTTGTTTGTTTTTTTTTAATTTTCAAATCAACCCACCAAGTTCTGTTTCTTTTTTTTTTTTCTTTTTTTTTTTTTGTGGGGGGGGGGTGTCATTTACATCTTTCAATTTCCAAGTCACCTCTGAAAAAGCACAGTGGAAGCTTGGGGAAAAAAAAGAAATCAAAATGAAAGGTTGATATCCAGAAAGGAGAAAACGTATTTTCCTGGTTACCCCGAGATGTGGTTCTCCGTATATGGTAGGGCAAGTAAGGTGAATTAATGAAACTGTCTCATCAATCTTTTTCAAGAGTGCAACACCCCCTTCCTCTTCACCGCACAGAGTGCCATGGCAACGCCTGCACAAGCTTAATCAAGATTTACAGGGCGAGTTGGAGACCCAAAAGCGCAAGCAGGACATGGCCCAGCAGCAGATTCGGACACTAAAGAGAAGCTACACAGAAGCCCAGGATGCTGTAGGCCAGCATGAGGCTGGCATTCAGGCACTGCAGGCTAAACTAGCATCTGCAATGGCTGAAATCTTGGCCAGCGAACAGGCTGTGGCCAGAATGCGCAATGAGCTCAAGCTTGAGCAAGAGCGCTCAAAGGAACAGGAGGAGGAATATAGCCGTAGTGAGGCCACAATACGAGCCCAGCTCAAAGACAACGAAGACAGACTCCGGGAAGTAGAGGCCAGCCTCTTAGAGAGAAACCAAGCCCTTAGGCACCTAGAGCGCCAGCAGGCCTTGCAACGGGACCACATGAGAGAAATACAGAGGCTGCAGGAGAGGCTGCAAGAAGTGACTGCTCGGCTAAGTGCTACTGAGGAGGGTCAGGCACTGAAAGAGGAGCGACTGAGGCAGGAGCAGAATAGTATGCTAGAGAGTCATGAGAGGGAAAGACAGAATCTGTGTAGAAGATTAGCTGAGGCTGAAACTGCAAAGATGGAGATGGAGAACCGACTGCTGGAGGCTGAGCAGCAGGTGGAGGCACTGTTAAGAGGGAGGCAGGCCTCTGGAGGAAAGGAATGCAGGGAGGAAATGGTGAAGTTGCAAGAGGAGGTGACCCAGAAGAATGACATGGTAGAGATACTGAGGGAGAGTGTGCGTAGGCTTGAAGAAGAGAAAGGCCATCTCACTTGCCGCTGTCAGGAGCTTCTTAACCAGATTTCCGAGGCAGACCGTGAGGTGAATAAGCTGCGCAATCGTCTGGAAACGGAAGAGGCTGATTACTACACCTTGGAGCACTCATATGAGAGAGCAACCCAAGAGTTTCAGAAAATGAGCCAGTTCCTGAGGGACAAAGAGGAGGAGATCCGGCAGACTAAAGAAATGTATGAGAGGCTGGTAGAACGCAAAGAAGAGGACCTGAAAGAGGCCCTTGTTAAAATGGCTGCACTTGGCAACAGCCTGGAAGAAACAGAACAGAAGTTGCAAGCTAAGGAGGAGCTTCTTTGTCAAATGAGTCAGAGTCTCTTAGATAAGGTTGAGCCCTGTAGTGCTGAAAAGGATCTGCAAGCCAAGCTTGTGGTTGCAGAGGACCGCATAGCAGAGCTAGAGCAGCATCTCAATGCCCTGCAACTGGGCTATGCTGACCTACGCATGGAAAGGCAGCATATCCCAGAAGAGAGCAAGACTGCAAGACTTAAAACATCAGTCTCCTTATCAGCAAACACAGAACTCCTACTTTCCTATGACCGTACATCCAGGACAGAAAATTTCCCAGATGATAAGGAGTCTCAAGCTAAGAGACCAAGAATACGTTTTTCCAATATTCAGTGCCAAAAATACATGAATCTAGAGGGCTTAGACACTACCCATGTCAGCAGTACCTTTGCAGACACAAGACAAAAAGTTAGTCAGGATGTAAATGAAGACATCCATCAAAGTGAAGGAAGCATCTCCTCTGATATCACCTTTTCCCATAGTAGTGACCCAGAGAAGTTTATCTCTATCATACATGCCCTAGAGACTAAACTGCTTGCCACTGAAGATAAACTAAGGAACCTCACACAGAATCTAGAAGAGCCACGATCCATCCAAGCAGAAGACATGCCTAAGATTGATCTAAAGATGACAGAAACAAAGCCTAACCTTGACAAGGCGTTTAGTTGTGGAGTTGTGGTAAAGAGTAGTGCTGCCAATAAGCATTATGCCAAGGCCCTGGCGTGTGTGGAAAATAGTCGAGAGAAAGTCAGGAATATTCTCAGAGGCTCTCATGATACCACTGATTCACAGCTGCACTCGTTGTCAGAGATAGAGAAAGACTTGTTTGATGCATCACTGTACATTCGACAGGGACAAAAGACACTGGAAGAGCAATCACCAGCTGTCTATCAAAATCAACCCCCAGAGACCCTAGATAAAGATGCTTTGCACCTCTTTGCCAAAACGTTATCGTTTGAGGCAGTCGTTTTGAACAAGATGGCTATGTTAATACAGACTTCAAAGTCTGACCTCCTACAGTCTCTTGCAGAGATATGGGAAGACATGGAGAATGTTAAAAGGGGTGACAGAGATTGCTTGGCTATTGTTTATGCTGATGTCTTGACCAGAAAGTTGATGTTAGAGAGTGCGTTTTGGAAAGACTTGGAGAAAGCTGAGACGGATGTTGCTAAATCCAAAGAGAGCAGTGTTACAGTTGATGTAGATGTTGATGCCACAGAAATCTTTAACACCTTCATTAAAGCAGAGCTAGCCTACTCTATTCAAAACCTTAAACTTTGCTATGAAGAGAAATTCAGAATACTGAAAAGGGAGTTGACTGAAGCCCATGATAACCTGCATCAAAGGGAAAAGGCTCTGAAAGCAATTATTGAAGCTTCCAAAAGGCCTGATTTGAAAAATGTAATAAAAGAAGTCAAAAATAACTTTGGGTTTGGTAAACAAAAGCAGTTAGCAGACATTCGCCCCCCTGAACTCGCTCCCTACATGGAGCAGATTGAAATGGAAGAGGCTAAAGGCTTGGCTGAGGAAATTGTAGATCGACACTTGGCTGGAGAAATGCCCTCTTGTGGTGTCGACTGTATTGAATCACTGCAAAATGCACATGACAACCTGGCTAATGAGCTTCAAAGACAAGCAGCAATCCTACATAAGTACGCTCAAGAGATAGAAAGTGGTGGAAACCATCCTGGACTGGCTAAAATGATCCATGCTCTGCTGGGACGCCAAACGTCACATCATTTCACAAGTACCTCTCTTTGTATGCGTGAAGCCCTGATCCAGGCTCAGGTGGCTTATGTGGCATGTAGGTTACGGGCCATGCATGAGCAAGATGTGGGCTGGTGCAAACAGACAGGTCAGAACATGGATGTTCTTGTCCAGCAGCATGCCCGCAATGTCAGTGCAATCCAAGAGAAATATGAGGCATCCTTGCAGGATGAGCGCCTGAACTTCACACAAACAGTGTCCACTCTCCAGAAGGAGAACAGCACACTGAAGAGTGAGATCAGCAAACGTATGAACCAGCTCTCCCAACAGCAGGAGCAACTGGCTCTCTTGGAGGAGAATTTCCAGAAGGAGACTGAAGAGCTGAAGCAGAGGCACAAGGAAGAGCTAAGCCGAGCAGAGAAAGGCCGTGCCTCAACAGAGCTGGCCCTCATGGAGACTACAGCAGACAGTCAACGAAAGCTAGAAGTTCTGCTGGTGGACATGGACACCATGGAGGAACGGCACGAGGGTCATGTGAGGAAACTAGAGGAGCAGTTTGAACAGCGGATCTGTGAACTCCAGCAAATCCACAAGCAGGAGATCGAAAAGTTACAGTCCCAGTATATGGAAAACATTCAGTGTATCCAAAAGCACCAACAGGACAAAAAAGGTCCTGAGGTTTCCCACTCGCCTCCTTGCGATGATGCCACTACACCGATGGAAGAGGAAGAGCAGGGGAAGGGGGAGGATGTACAGATTACGTCAGAGGTGGACTCCATGGTGATTCTAAAGGACCGTATCCAGGAGCTGGAGGCTCAGATGAGCACCATGAGAGACGAACTGGAGAACAAACACCTAGAAGGAGATGTGGCCAGCCTGAGAGAGAAATACCAGAGAGACTTTGAAAGTCTTAAGGTTTTTGCTCTTTCATTTTACCTTAGAGATAATTTTGATAAGTGAGAGAGCACTAGATAGTAAGATAGCTAAATAACCTGCAGCTTTTGTTCATCAATGTACTAATTTGCACCAAGTATTTGGAGTTGGGAAATGGTGTGATTTGAGATCATTTGTACATTTATGAAACTTGCAACCTAGATTATATCAGTTTACTTGCATCCCTAACTCAAGGGATGTCAAAGCCACTCGGCTGATCCATGACATTGGCTTTGAACAAAATATCTCAACAACTACTAGGTGATTGCCTTCACTGATCTCAGCTTTTGATTTACAGGCAATAGTGAGTCAAATGTATCATCTTTATCTTGTGAAATAGGTCCGCATCTACTAGATGGACTGGCACAGAATTTGGTACAGACATTCATGGCTACAGGGGATAAATCCTAGTGACTGTGGTGATGCCATGAATTATCCTCTAGTGCCACCATGTCAGTGGTTTCCAGTGAAATGTGTTATCAACTATCGGGTGGATTGCTGAGATATTTGGTCCAGCTGATCATGTTCCCCACAGAGTGAACTGTAGTACCTTTGGTGACTTTTCATCCAGCACCATGCAGGACAAAATTTCACTTTGTCCAGTACTTCATTTTATGACAAAATACTTGAAACTGGATGCTGCTTAGCACTCTGTGGTTCACAACTTTGGGTACTCAACATCAAAAATTAATCAGAAATTCTGAGAAATACTGATGCACAAAAAAAATGCTGGACCTGTGGATCAGGTTGGGACATCCCTAGTAGTTTTACATAATGAAGAAAAGCAATCTGTTGCAGGTTTCACTACTTCAATACATCATGACAATTAAAAGTGTAAAATGCCTCACTTGCCACCAACATTGCCCCCTCATTGGGCATTAACAGACATACCATTTCCCACATTCAGTAATAGAAGGAGGTGCAGTCTATTAATAACAAATGCAGCTTTGCTGGAATAGAACTTCACTGCTTTAACTCGCTCTCTTACTAACATAGCTCGGCTTTAGATCATAGAGAGCTTGCATGGCTTTTATCACTGATTTTGCATGATACACCATGTAGCCTAATGAACTATTAATAGATATTGCACTGAATCTTGAGTCACAAATTAGAATAAAGGTGGCAAATGAATTTCATGATAACAAACTGTTGATCCTTCCTTCCCCTAGGCCACTTGTGAGCGTGGCTTTGCAGCAATGGAAGAAACACACCAGAAGGTAATACAAGACCTCCAGAGGCAGCATCAGAGGGAGATTTCCAAACTTATGGAAGAGCGAGAGAGACTATTGGCTGAGGAGACTGCTGCCACAATTGCTGGTAAATAAAACTGCATCACCACGACTAATTGCTGTACTTTGAAGAGGACCAACACACAGTAATTAAATGCATGTGATTTATTTTAATGTAGCTATTGAAGCGATGAAGAACGCACACAAGGAGGAACTGGAGAAGACCCATCGTTCCCAACTGAGTGGAGTAAACTCTGACATTGATGAACTTCGCTCACAGTATGAGTACGTCTTTTGATGAGAACACAATACTATGTAACTGTCTGTGAATGAGAAGCGTGATATTCCCCATACAAGAGCTTACGTGTGCTTTTGCCTTTTTCTTTGATTTTAAAAAATGTAAAAATTCAGAGCATGCAGAGGTCAAGCTTGACAGTGAAACCCTGAAGACTAGATTCAGGTTTTAACTGATTTCAGAGGTTGAGAAAATGTTTTTTACTTCATAGTATGGTCTAGGTGGATGACCAGAGAATCCACATAGTTTGTTAACTCTGTGTTGCAGTAGTAACATGTGTAAGTACTTAGTCCTGTCAGCTTGTCTGAGGCTGATACACCAAAGCAACTTTTTATATAGCTCTTGGGAAACTCAATATCAAATCATGTGGGGATCAACTACTTCTAGGTTGGTTTGGTATACATTAGATGAGAATTTCAGTTGATACTGTGATGACCTGTCTGTCCAGAGAGGAGCTGCAGTCCATCCAGAGAGAACTGGAAGTTCTGTCAGAGCAATACTCTCAGAAATGTCTGGAGAACGCTCACCTGGCACAGGCACTGGAGGCCGAGAGGCAGGCCCTCAGGCAGTGTCAGAGAGAGAACCAAGAACTAAACGCTCACAACCAGGTTTGAATGCACTTACATGCATTCGTACATACATAAACATTTCTTGTCCACGGGTTGAAACATAACTTAATTCTGTCCAACAGGAATTAAATAACCGACTGACTGCAGAGATCACTCGGATGCGCTCCTGTTTCAGCGGTGAAACAGCGCTGTCTCCACTCACCCAGGGCAAAGATGTGTATGAACTGGAGGTATGTATAAACACACACACACACACACACACACACACACACACACGCATTCTTGTACTTCTGTTTTTAAGAGGACCCTCATTTGACACAATGTATTCCCTAGCCCCTTACCCGAACCTTATCCATCGCGACTTAATGCCTAACCCTAAACCTTAGCCTAACCCTATCCTTAATCTCATTCTAGCCTCTAAATCCAAGTCTTAACCCTTGAACAGGCCTTTGAAAAAGTAAGGACTGGCCAAAATGTCCTCACTTTCGAAAATATGTTTTTGGTCCTCACTATGTAGCATGTACAAGTGCACACACACACTCACACTAAGGATTTGATCTGAAATCTTAAAGAGATTTTCTCTCCATCTTGTAGGTGTTGCTGCGAATTAAAGAGTCAGAGATCCAGTATCTTAAACAGGAAATCCACTCTTTGAAAGATGAACTGCAGTCTGCTTTAAGGGTGAGAAAAACTAAACTTTATGTAATACAAACAATGTTTCGAAGGTATGTACCTGTAATTTCTTCATGTCTTGTACAACATTAGAAAAACTAAGAGGAGGTGTCATTGGTTCCATTTCAATAGGACAAGAAATATGCCACAGACAAATATAAGGACATCTATACAGAGCTCAGCATTGTGAAAGCAAAGGCTGACTGTGATATCAGCAAACTGAAGGAGAAGCTGCTCATTGCCACAGAAGCTTTAGGCGAGAGGACTGTCGATGGGACGGTCACATCTGGATACGGTAAATGGGAAATGTTAATTTAATAATTATCACCCCCCCCCCCCCCCCCACTGAAATAACCCATAATGTCTTACAACTCCAAAGTATTGTAAGCAATGATTTTTATGCCTCCGCACCATCAACAGTGACCAGAGGCATTATGTTTTTGGGTTTTCCTTCTGTCAATCTATCCCATTCCTGTGAGCGTGATACCTTGAGAATGCCTTGATGAATTTTTGTTTAAATTTGATGATTGTAAAGATCTGTGCTGCCAGGGGGGGATGTGTATGAAGCATCCATGTTTAGAATATGTAGCTTCTTTGCAGCAACATCCATGTTGGCTACATTTGAGTCTTGACAGACATGGATGTAAACTGTAACTGCAACTTGACTGGATTGCAGAATCATACAACCGCAAGGGAGTAATCCAAGTTTTTATTTACTTGACATGTGGATGTTTTTAATAAAACAGAGCAACAGCCATTCTGTTGAAACTCAATTTTAGTTTAGCATCTTTAACCCTTAAATGCATGGATGTTTCATAAACATTCCTGCATACAGTACCTCGGGTCTTTTGAGACCTGCCACTTCTACAAGGCAGATAAAGTCACATATTAACATGAATTGTAAACTACTATACTACTTTAGATTTATGATGATAAAGGCATCCCTTTGTGT
Organism: Epinephelus lanceolatus; assembly: GCF_041903045.1. NCBI lineage: Eukaryota > Metazoa > Chordata > Actinopteri > Perciformes > Serranidae > Epinephelus > Epinephelus lanceolatus. The sequence goes on along the minus strand of NC_135754.1, from coordinate 17,485,370 downwards.
TTTTAGATATAATGAAATCAAAAAGTAATCCAGATTTCCTGAAAAAGGAACGATCAACAACCTCCAAGCAATCAAGAGGTGTAAGGTCAAAGGTAAGTCTTCAATTTGATAAAATATTTTTTTTCTTCCCAAATTACAGGCTTTTTGTCTCTCATTCAGACATGCAGATGGCGTAAAATCCATGCACCCATAAACTACCATTTCAGTTTGCTTTGTAATGTGACTGTAAACTTTTGTCGTGCAGACTTTTATGACTGTTAACTGTTGACACTCAGCCACCACATACTGTAGAAATGTCTTCCACAGTTGGTCAGTCAGGACGTTTTTACCGCAAGTCTATTGTCCTGTAAGTTTGTCATCTGTCTTGTTTTGTCCATCAGTCTGTCACTGAACAGGTCTCATGGGATAGCTGACACTCCCATTGTGGGGTGATTCCCCCCCAACCCCCGCCCCAAGATGTGCTGTAGGTATAGCATGATGTAGAGCAAAGCATGCCCTTACCGCCCCCGCATGATCCCCCCCCCCCCCCCCCCCCGACCTGCACCACCAAAGCTGATTGTAGTGTCCACCCCTCAGTTGAATATCACAGGCGTGAGCATTAGCAGTTTGCAGACTCTGTCTAAAAGCCTTTCCAGTTACTTTCCTCTCCCGTACTATGTTTGACATTTTGGGAGACTTAGTTGCTTTTTTTGGAGTGTTCAATGAGGAAATCAGTACCACTCTCACGTCTGTACAGTTAATATGAAGCTACAGCCAACAGCCAGTTATTTTAGCTTAGCATAAACACTGGAAACAAGGGAAAAAGCTGTAGCCAGGCTAGGTAAGAAAAAAAACCTGCCTGCCAGCCCCTCTAAAGCTCTCTGGTTAAAAGTCTCATTTGTTCGATTGATTCAAAAACCAAAGAGTAAAGCATCAATAATTGTGGTTATACAGTGGGTTAAACAAACAAGATGCAACATGTTAATTAGTGAGCTTTAGAGGTGCAGATAGGTGGATTTTGTTTTCTTTGCAGCTCCTCCGGCGGCAGCACAGCGTCTCTCCCTCTCCTCTCTCGCTGTGTGCACACAGGAGTTGGTGTCATCAAGATCCCAGGGTACATTTTTTGCATTAGGGAGCTGTTTAAATGTGTAAGTTGTGGTAGATTTTATTTTGTTGAACTATTAATATTGTGAACAGAATCTGAATCTCACTCTGGGTTACTGTTGTCGTTTACAAACTGAAGAAATGAGACATAATTTTTGTGTAGTTTTTAGTGAATATTTGAAGGCAAACTGTAAAACTATATTACATTTTGTTATAATTCTGTCTTCTTAAATTGATAATGAAATATATTTTTAAATAATTTGTCATATCGTCAAGAATATCGTGCAAAAATACCCTGAGATGTTGTGATATTATTTTAGGACCATATTGCCCATCCCTATGTACAGCCAAGAAAAAGACAGTGAGGATAATTTCTGATATCATCCCATATCAGTTGCAGACTACAAAATCAATCAAATCAAAGCTGTCTTGTGACGGAATTCGTGATATCAGCAAATATATCTTTAACAATCAAAACATGACAATCTGTAACCATGTATTTATCACAGACTTTATTTCAGACATGTAACCAAAAACCTGTTAAAAAAAAAACATTAACTTACAGACAAGGGAACCAGATGTGCAAACCTGCGATTAAGTTCTGGGTTTTAGGACTCATTCCCTCACCAAATTTCTGTTTATTTTTTGGGTCTGCAATAATAGTCTGAATATCTCAGATCATTTCATAGAGGAATGAGAGTGCTCGTTTTCGAGTGCTCATCTCCTATGTTCCATCTGTTTATGTAAAAATCTTTTCTTTGACTGTTGTCTTTTGTCTGTTTGTGAGTTTTGGATTTCTTTGTGCACCAGTAGGTCCTCTGTGTGGCATGACCATATTCCAGCATAACCACTTTTTCCTGTAGACCTCACATTGAGATTAACGTGTGTCATTCAGATCATAAAAATGTCCGGGATTGTGTTGACTTAACTGTTTTGTGATGTCTGTGTGTTTTTGTTTTTAACACTCTCCTCTGCCCACATGAGCCTTTTATCGTCTATAGATAAATAATGAATGACTTTATCTTTAACAGAGCCTGAAAGAGGGACTAACCGTGCAGGAGCGTATGAAGCTTTTTGAAGCAAAAGATTCCAAAAAGATTTGAATATCAAGAATTTCTTTTCTGTTTCCTGACCTCGGCATTTGGTCAGACTGCTACGGCTGTGCCAGCATCAGCTGAAGACTCCTATAGGATCACTCTCAAAGATCTATCAAGGTCACTTTGAAACCTGGACCTGCTGCTCCCATGCCCCTGATAAGTTGTCATATTTTTGTTTGTTTTTTTTAATCAATGGAAAAAAGTTTTACTGAATCAATCCTGTGTAAGGTTTCTTTAAAAAAATTCTTAGATGTTTAATCTGTCCAATATGGAGACGTGTTAAATAAGCTGTGAGAGGGATACATGACAGCATTTTTATTGATCCTCCAAAATGCCAAAACAGACAGCAATACACAGTATGAATAATATATATTTCCCAATATGAATTAAGTATCTGCTGTATTTTATTATTGTTACAGTTTCTATATCTAATAATTTTTAATGTGTTTAATGTTGCACCAGTTCTGTTGTACATAACTACTGGATATATGTAAGAGTATGGTTTGCTATTGATTGTTGGGGCATCTGCTGTACTATAACTATGGTTTGATTGATAGTGGAAAACAATGTGATGCTTAACTTGCTTATGTATGAGAGTTTTATAAAATGGAGTGTCTGTGTGTGGGGGGGGGGGGGAGGGGTAGTGGGGTGGGATTGCACTTATCACTTGACTACTTGAGGAAGCTTTTTTATTATTTGTCTCAAATTTGGTGTAGTGACTTCAACTCAATTATTGCAGTGCAACCAAACATCCTGACTTCTGTCAAATTTAGTGAACGACCGTGACTTGTTAGTGATACTGGATTTATTCTCAAGTTTCTTAAAACCTGGATTTGTGTTTGCTCAGTTTAGCCTTTGGTGTGAGAATATCATCTCAGAAAACCCGGAACTATTTAGGACTTTGCATGACTGTACAGTATCATTTGAATTGCAGAATGATCATGTTGCCTCATTTTCCTACTTTATGCTTTAGTGTGAAACTCTTAACACTAATAAGCTTTGCTTTGCAAGTCCTACTGTTTAGGTGTTGAGATTGAAATGTTTTACTGTAAGCGGCAGTCTTGAAGCACTTGGCCCAATCCCTGACCTCTCACTGAAATCTAGTCGTGCCTCAACTGAGTGAAGAATATAAACATCCATGAAACCTGTGCAGCTATGGATACACACTGTATAGTATTCAAACCACGCCTTGTATATATATGTATGCCACACGGAAGACTTCTGTGTTTTGTTTTAAACTTGTACCTTGCTCACTAGCTCTATATGAAATATATATGAATATTTTTTATTTTCATTTGAATGTATAACGTCAATTAAATGAAGTGTTTGGAAATGTGGGAGTAATATTGTTTTCCTCAAACATCCGTTTATTAGCAAACTGACATGTCCTGAAATAATGGAAATCAACCTGATCAAGTAAGTTTGACTAAATATGTTGTCTAAGGCAGAGATTTGTTTCAGGGATACTATTTGAAAATGTGAACTAACCTTTAATCCTTACCTAAAAACTGTTGAGTCTACAGTAAGACTGCAATGAGGACAGTTAAAAGCTCCAATTAAAGGCATACTTCACTCCCCAAATGACCATTGGTATATCTGTTACTCACCCCGTGTCATTTGTCAAGTCCTGTGGCTCAGTACTTCCCAAACAGACAGCACTTTCCGTCAGGGAATGCAATGGAAAGTGAAACATATCTGTGCCCTCCTCAAAGCCAGACTTCATTGACAAAAACAGTTCTTTTACCTCACTGAACACAGGAGCTGCTGGTCTACCACTGCCTCGATCAGCTGGTTTGTTTGTGTTATTGTGTGACTTTGGTGTTTTAAAATGTCAGCTCATATTCACCAGAGTTGCCCAATAACACAAACTACCTACTGATCAATCCGCTGATAGACCAGCAGCTTCTGTGTTTAGCGAGGTAAAAGAACTGTTTTTGTCAGTGGAGTCTGGCTTTGAGGAGAACACAGATACTTTTCCATTCAGTTCCCTGTCGGAAAGTGCTGTCTGTTTGGGAAGTACTGAGCCACAGGCCTCGATACATGAGACTTGGAATATACTGCACGAGTTGTGTGAGAGCTTGTTAATGAATGTTTTGATATAGTTTTGCCGTTGTTAAACTTTGACCCCTATGACCCCTGTATTGGGATTCTTTGTTCGTTGTCAAGGCATGTGAGAGACACTCAGTTCTCTTCACAAATTCAACCTAACAGGGTGAGTAATTGATAGATAAATAATCATTTGGAGGTGAAGTATTTTATTAAATGCAACATCCACAAACCCTGTAGACACTTAGTGACTGAGTCATAGAAAAGTGGACTAAAAGTGTGTTTTTGTATTTATTGCATCTTAGTTTATATTTTCTCTACACTTAACCATAGACTCTATACGTTTTTATACAGTCTATGGACTTAATAGCAAAAAAAAAGATAATTACATTGAATTTTTATGGTACAGCTACTCAAAACACGTGTCAAAATATTTCAAAGAACCGCACAGACATTTTACAAGCAACAGAAATGTAATTACACTGAAATGATGAAAGTTGCCAAGTCTTCATTTTTCACATGGAAACCAACTGCATGTATCACAGAAGCAATGCACACTACAATGAAGAGGTCTTGAAAAGCTCCTCAGGAAAAGTACCCTGCTGCATCGTGGGAGCACATTTGACTTGGGCAGCGATGATGGTAAGTCACTTTGAAGCTTTGCAACACATTGTTTAGAAACAGCTAACCATGTATCCTTTTCAAAATGCGACAACACAGTCATTACATATTGTTTTTTGTATTGTCATTACTGATTAATGCCTGTACTATAATTTCCTATTATATTTATTGGTTATTATTTTGTGTTGTTAACAGTCTGTAAATTGAAATGTTACTGAAACAATTCACTCTAGACTTAGCAGACAGTGAAATGATGATTACGGGCATGTTGACATAGTTAGCATTTGGTCTAGCCAAGTAGCCGTGCCAAGTCATGTTCTCCACCTCCTCCTCCCTCCTCTTCCTCCTCATTGTCTTTTAAAGCATCTATCAGTCTGACCCAGAAAGCACCCTGCTCCTGTGGATCCTCAGGCCACAGCAGGTAGGTCTTCCTACGTACGATCTTGCGTAAGCGTGTGTAGGGAGACAGACAGTGTTCAGGTATCTCCTCCAGGAACACCAGCAGCAGAACATCACTGCCATCACATAAAAGCCTCAGACTGGCCAGCTGAAACTCCACAGAGCACCACTCGCTTCGTAGGAAGTGACGTGTCACCACACAGATGGTGTGGCGAGAGCCGTAAATGGCCGCCTCGATGTTCTCCAGAACAGCAGCGCCAGGGCGGAAGTCTCTGTGGTGGAGGCACAGCCTGAGCCTGGGTGCACCAGCAGCAGGTCTCTCTAGATTTGGCACCAGCCGTCCCATCACCCAGGCCTCATCTTCAGAGCTGTAGGAGATGAATGCATCATACTGGAATTTGGCCCCTGCTGCCCCCCTACGCCCACGTATCTTTGCCCTGAGGATGAGCAGCAGGTAGCGCAGAGTGGGGCCCTGTGTGTGCCAGGCCAGACACACGAATACAAACAACACGTCCACTACAGAGCAGCCGATGAAGAGGTGCAAAGAAGCTTGTTCATAGGAGCAGGCCTTATCATCAAACTGCCACATGTAGGAAGAGCTCCTGTTTTTGTTACACCGCAGTTGGTACAGGTAGGACACCTGGAGGGAATTCAAGAAAACTACTTTTAGTTGGTTTATAACATGCGTATATAAATATTTTTCACAGTGTCTGCAGCTTCTGTTACCTGTGTTTGAGTGTTGTGGATGGCCCAGTTCTTGAACCAGGCGTTATCACAGGTACAGGTAAGTGGGTTTTCACTAACGTCCAAAACACGTAATCTGGAAACAAACAAACATACACCAAGGTTGCTGGTTTTATTACATTTAAATACACAGCCAGTACAGGTAGAGTAAACACAGAAGCTGGCCTAAGTTCCAGTTTGTTGCTCCGTTAATGTGGATGATGTTGTGATGTTTTACAGTGTGAAAGTGACTACATTTACATGCACACTAATATTCCACTATGTTTCTGAATATGATAGTGTTCTGACTTTGCTATAGGTCATGTTAACAAAATATTATGCTTGGATATTCCAAATTTGATCTTATTCCGAATGTAACATTTTCTGATGAAGACGTGGGATATGCTGATATTATTTGGATTTTAGATACTGTCTTTGGAAATGTGTACAGCGCATTCGGAATATGCATCTCACTTAACCCCTCTCTAAGTCCCACCAACCCCCGGACGCAGACTGACAGATCATAGAGTAGCATTGGGCCAGCTCAGACCACGGTCCGACAACAACTCAGCTGTGCTCCATTGACTCTGATGCAATCAGCTTAGATTTCCTTCATTTTCAGGCTGGTTTTGTGGATTTGGAGCTAAATGTTGTGTCTGGGGCACGTTGTGTATTTATGATACACGTTACCTGGAGAGGTCGTAAAAAGATATACGTTTTTTCCCTGTTCCAAAACCAAAGTCAAACCCTGAAAAGTGTAGGGTTAGCTAGCTAGCTACTGAAGATATGGCCTACTGAATGTATACACATGCTGCTTTTGCTTTTTAATGATTATAACAGTGAAACAAAGACCGACCCTGCTGTACAGGAACCAGTGAAGGGAAACTGTGCTGATATTCAACCAGCTCTGTGTCATCGCATTGTGGACAGATGAATACACTGGCTTCGTCCGAAGCGATGTCCGGGCGATGGCGTCAGGAAGGGGGGCGAAGCCAAACACTGTTCATCTGTACACACTGTGATGCCACACAGCTGGTTCAATATCAGCAGAGTTTCCCTTTAAATTCATTGTCTTCTGTGGCGATCAGCAGTGATGTGGTGGTTCACTTTTACACTGTGATCTGTAGCCTATAGTTCGGCTTTAGCTTCTAACTATCTTTGTCTTTTTAACCTGTTGTTGCTGCTGAGTCATTTTGACATCCTGGATATATCCTTCAAACACAGACTGTAGACCCCTCTGTCTGCTTCTCTCTGGAATCACTCTTTCATTTTTCCAAAAATATGATCATATTTCTTCAGGCAGCGCAGTTAGTTACAGTGTGGGTTCCATGCTAACTCCGACAGCTTGACTGACCACCACAAAGGGGCGGGGCTTAGCAAAGGGTCAACTGGGGCATTTACAGCAGTTTACAACAGACGGCCACATGCCTGTTTATGGTCAGCTCTGTGCATTGTCATGGATTCATTGTACACAAACAAACTCAAAAACCTGTTTTGATGCAAAGAAGCTAAATGGCACACATTAGCCACAGCTGTTCCACTGTTTCATATTTTAGCATCATAAACAACATGAAAGGGCACCTTAATCGGAGTATGCACAGCTGCATGTAAACAGGAATATTAACTGAATATTAATTTTCATTATCCAGGTAAACAGCAGGAATATTGTCTTTTTTGGAACAAGGGAAAAAAATGGAATATTTTGTGCATGTAAATGTAGTCAGTGTCTTATCGTCTAACTTCTGGCAAGAAAGCAAACGAGTATTTCTCAAAATGTTAAACTTTTCTTTCAAGAGCTGATTGCTAGATTGGTAGCTCCTCTACCTTGGCAGAGAATCCAGCGTCATTTTGTCCACAGTGTGCAGGTGGTTAAACGGGAGTTTGAGAGTCTCCAGTGAATTATCTGGAGGCATCAGGCTGGCAGGCAGAGCATCAAGGTCTGCCCTGAAAAGAATCAACCTCTTCAGACTTTTCAGAGGGGACAACACTGCACTCAGGTTGGTTGTTTTCATAGTCACTCCACCTATGTACAGCTCTTTCAAGTTGACCAGAGGAACAAGGGCGTCAGGACTGAAGTCGAGCACAATGCTGTTCCCAATGTGGAGTGAGGTAAGTCGACCTTGACCTTGGAAAAACTGTGACCCAATGACACCAATGCCTTGACCTCCAGGCCCCTGGTAGTTCATCTCCAGAAACTCCAAATTTGACATGGAAGATAGATAAAACAGATAAAAAATATGTATTTATACACAAAGTGCATCACTGTGTATAATAACTAAAATATATCATACCTCCAGAGAAGTAAGGTTGATGAAAGGAGCTTCGTTGGTTTTAAAATGCAGGCGGTTGTTGTACAGAACTAATTGCTTCAAATTGATCAGGCCTGATAGAATATATGGTGTCAGCCTCTTCAGGCGATTCCCGCTTAAGTCCAGGTACCTAACAGACAGGTGGATGTGTTAAGTAATGGTCAGTGTGGAAAGATGAACACATAAGTAGAGAATACTCCATACTTGAGCCTCGTCAGGTCTTCGAAGGTGCCACCTTCAATGAAATCAATGATGTTTAAGCTGAGGTTGAGCTTCGTTAGCGTCCGCAGCTTACTGAAGGGCTTCTTGGTGATGTATCTCAGCAGGTTGAACTGCAGGTAGAGCCCCTCAAGTCTAGTAAGGGCACTGAAAACATTTGGTGGCAGCTTAGTGATTTCATTTTTTATAAGAGACAGAGCAGTCAGCTTCTTTAGAGGGACAAACCAGTTGGGATCAATGTCACACACTTCGCTCCTCTCAAAGCTCAAAAAGCTGAGGTTGGTCAGGCCTTTGAATGCGTCCCGCTGAATGTCAAGCTTGTTTTGATTCAGCTGCAGCACCTTCAGTCCTCGGTAACCGTCAAATGTAATATGAGATATCTGCGTCAACCCACAATTGATGAGATAAAGTCTGCTCGTATTCCCCCTACCGAGTGACATCTGGGCAACATTCCCAAAGTTTGCATCTGCAATAAAGACCTCGCGTGGAGCTTCACAGTCCAGTAGGCTGAAGTTAGTCCGAGATAATCTTGATCCCTTCAAGTCAACCTGTTTCAAATTAAATGCATACGTTAGTCAGCCAAATATTAAAACTACTGTTGAACGACAGTTGAAGTCGATAACATTGATCATCTTGTCACAATACAATGTGCTGCTGGGAAAACTTGGGTCCTGGCATTCATGTGGATGCCACTTGACATGCTCCACACACCCAAACACTGTTGCAGACCAAGCACACCCCCTCATGGCAACTGCATTACAGTGCCCCCTGACCCCCCATGGCCCAAGATATTTGACACAGAGGTCAGAGGCCCCGCTGGGGATCGGACTTGTTTCTGACCAGCATGGACACAGAACCCCTAAGGCCACCAGGAAGTTGGCGGCAGTTCCTTGGCTGCAAGCCAGAGTAGCACTGGCACATCCCATTGATGCTCGATTGGATTGGGATCTGGGGAATTTAGAGGCCAGGTCAACGCCTTGAGCTCTTTGTTACGTCCCTCAGAGAATTCCTAACAGTTTTTATGGTGTTACAGGGTGCATTACACTGCTGGGGGGCTACTGCCATCAGGGAATGCTGTTGCCATGAGGGGGATGAGGGGATACTTGGTCTCAAGTAGTGTTTTGGTGGTAGGTGTGTGTCAAGTGAAATCCGCATGAATGCCAGGATCCAAGGTTTCCCAGAAGTTTTTCACTTCACCTGTCATAATTTTAATGTTTTGGCAGATCATGTAGCTTTTGCATATGCAAGGAGATTCTGCACCACAAAAAGAGCATGTACCATAATTTTCTGAAGTCGGTCCATTCCTTTCAGCAATCCACAGATAGTCAATGGAGATTTCTCCACAAACAGAGAAAATGCCACCCAAGAGAGATTCTTCTTCGTCTCCGCCGACAGTCCCGCCAGCACTTCTGCTTTAACTCCCTGACACAGCAAACTCTTTAGCCTGGGGTTGGAGGCAAAAACATCTGCCTGCAGCTCCAGCTTTGAGTTGTTAGACAACCTGATGTACTCGAGGGCAGGGAAACAGCTCACATTCAAGCTCTGGATGTTGTTGGCGAGAAGATCGAGCTGCCGAAGAGTAGAGGATCCACCTGAGTCCTCGCAGCTGAAAGCCTTGAGCATGTTCAGGGACAGATTGACTTCTTGAATTGCTGGGAGGGAGTTAAAGATACCAGGAGAGATTGTTGTCAGTATATTGTGGATCAGAAGCAGGGTTCGTAGCTTGGTGAGCCCATCAAAGGCATTGGGGTGGATGTGTGAGATGTTGTTGCAGGTAAGGTTGAGAAAATCCAGGACACTTAGGCCTCTGAATTCTCCTCCTTTAAGAGAGACCAGCTGGTTCTGGCTCAGGTCCAGACTTTTGAGCCCAAGCATCTGACTGAATGTTCCAGGTGGGATGACTCTGATCTTGTTCTTGGACAGATTGATTATTGTTATGTTATCTGGGATTGAGTTTATGACATCAGAGAGGTTTGCGATGTTCTGTTTGGAGCACCACATGGCGCCTATATCGTCAAAGTCCTGAGCGCAGCCTTTAAAGCTGAAACCACAGCAGGCCGAGGTGTTGAGCAGAAGCAGGAACAGGGCAGTTCGCACCATCTTTACTTGACAAACTGCAGAGAAGTCAGACCAAAGAAATCTAAAAAATGTTGAGATAGAAAGGAAATGCATTATGGGGAAGTTAAAACACAAGCTCACAAGGTAGTTGCCATGAACAGAGCCAAAGTATTTAAAGAATACTTCAACCACAAAATCAACATTTAAATCACCATTTGTATATCAATGAGTCATGCTGTGTTATCTTCAATTTGTGGAGAAAACTATGTTTTTCTCACATGCGTCTGTGGAAAGCGGTGAACATATCTGTTAATAGATTGATTAGGGGCTGCCTTTCGGAAAACTATAGACCCTTTCAGGGCTGACGTCACGATGACATTTTATTAGCTGGAGGCAAAATGTGACTCTCCACCACAGGGCTGTAGGATACACAAGAATCCTACAATGTCATCTTATTGTGTTATTGGGTGCCAGAATAGAAGGAGTCATGGCTCAAAACTAAAATTCTATTGCATAACAGCCGCCACTGCCCGTCAACAAAAACAAAGAAAACCAGGCCGTGTTGGTGAAATGCTCTACTGTGTTTACCATTTAGTCTCGCTTGTAGTGTTGCAGCACAATAACGGAGTCCACAGATCAGCCCTCTGCTTTTAAATGTTATCAACTCAAGACAAGGACATTATCAGTTAAAGACACATCTTCAAGTGGGTAACCCTGTTCTAATGGAGGCACAAATCCCTGCCAAGCTGGGCTGATGCGCCCAGTCCAACCGAGTCAAGCCAAGCCAGCACATGTGTATGGAAAAATGTGAATTTGTTTGTCTGTTGTGTGGGTCTGAACAGACAGCATACAGTAGGTTCTTAGAGCTCTGTATCTTTAAACAGCTATGGCCTAAAACAACACCACCAGAGCGTTGAGAATGAACCAAATAAACAAAGTGGCATACAAGTTGAGGACACTTGCTATAGAGCTTCAAAAAGCTGAGGGGGGCTGCAGATTCAGGGGATTATTGTAAAATTGCAAAACGTAATACACCTTTAATTTATACAGCATGTAGATGCAAGTAGTCGTGACCATGAGTGGAAATTACAGTTCTTTGTTTTGATAAATGAGTCATTTATATGAAAAATTGCAATTTCCCGGGGCGTCGGTGGCTTGGTGGTAGAGCGGGCGCCCCATGTACAAGGCTGTTGCCACAGCGGCCCAGGTTCGAATCCGGCCTGGGGCCCTTTGCTCCATCTCTCCCCCTTTCACACTCGTCTGTCCTATCAATTAAAGGCTTAAAAATGCCCAAAAAATATCTTTAAAAAAAATAAAAATAAAAAAAAACAAAGAAAAATTGCAATTTCTGTTCCAGTTCATGAAGATTTGATTAAACTACATACATTTTAGATAACATCCACTCTACATATATACAGCGTCAATCTTAATTTAGCCATATGAGGAGCCAGAGCTGCAGTGAATAATCGGTCAGATGACAAAGGGAATTGGGCCTTGGTTTGTAACCATCGTTATTTTTGATCTAATAAAAATGTTCTGCCCGTCATGATGGGGCACGGGGGGAAGTTTTCATATACAAGGGATTTGTTTTGAGCATTGGTGCGTAACATAAGCAAAGTGAGAGAAAATTAAATAAAAAATAAAAACAAATATTGCAAAAATAAAGAGACAAATACATGATAGAGTAGTTAGAATAAAAATATCAGCATCAGCTGAAGACTCCTATAGGATCACTCTTAAAAGATTTATCAAGGTCACTTTGAAACCTGGACCTGCTGCTCCCATGCCCCTGATAAGTTGTTATATTTCTGTTTGATTTTTTTTTTTTAATCAATGGAAAAAAGTTTTACTGAATCAATCCTGTGTAAGGTTTCTTTAAAAAAATCCTTAGATGTTTAATCTGTCCAATATGGAGACGTGTCAAATAAGCTGTGAGAGGGATACATGACAGCATTTTTATTGATCCTCCAAAATGCCAAAACAGACAGCAATACACAGTATGAATAATATATATTTCCCAATATGAATTAAGTATCTGCTGTATTTTATTATTGTTACAGTTTCTATATCTAATCATTTTTGCACTTATCACTTGACTACTTGAGGAAGCTTTTTTATTATTTGTCTCAAATTTGGTGTAGTGACTTCAACTCAATTATTGCAGTGCAACCAAACATCCTGACTTCTGTCAAATTTAGTGAACGACCGTGACTTGTTAGTGATACTGGATTTATTCTCGTTTCTTAAAACCTGGATTTGTGTTTGCTCAGTTTAGCCTTTGGTGTGAGAATATCATCTCAGAAAACCCGGAACTATTTAGGACTTTGCATGACTGTACAGTATCATTTGAATTGCAGAATGATCATGTTGCCTCATTTTCCTACTTTATGCTTTAGTGTGAAACTCTTAACACTAATAAGCTTTGCTTTGCAAGTCCTACTGTTTAGGTGTTGAGATTGAAATGTTTTACTGTAAGCGGCAGTCTTGAAGCACTTGGCCCAATCCCTGACCTCTCACTGAAATCTAGTCGTGCCTCAACTGAGTGAAGAATATAAACATCCATGAAACCTGTGCAGCTATGGATACACACTGTATAGTATTCAAACCACGCCTTGTATATATATGTATGCCACACGGAAGACTTCTGTGTTTTGTTTTAAACTTGTACCTTGCTCACTAGCTCTATATGAAATATATATGAATATTTTTTATTTTCATTTGAATGTATAACGTCAATTAAATGAAGTGTTTGGAAATGTGGGAGTAATATTGTTTTCCTCAAACATCCGTTTATTAGCAAACTGACATGTCCTGAAATAATGGAAATCAACCTGATCAAGTAAGTTTGACTAAATATGTTGTCTAAGGCAGAGATTTGTTTCAGGGATACTATTTGAAAATGTGAACTAACCTTTAATCCTTACCTAAAAACTGTTGAGTCTACAGTAAGACTGCAATGAGGACAGTTAAAAGCTCCAATTAAAGGCATACTTCACTCCCCAAATGACCATTGGTATATCTGTTACTCACCCCGTGCTATGTTGAATTAATGAAGAACACTTTGTTTTTCTTGCATGCGCCAACAGTGATTGAAGAAATCCAAAAACTGAGAAAATTATAGATGAATCAAAGTCATAGGCGACTGCAAGTCACAACAGAAAAGCATCACTTTACAAGCTCTCACACAACTTCTGCAGTATAATCCAAGTCTCATTTATAGCCCTTTATGATGAGGAAGTGAACTGAAACTAAAATTTTCTGTGCCCTCCTCAAAGCCAGACTTCATTGACAAAAACAGTTCTTTTACCTCACTGAACACAGGAGCTGCTGGTCTACCACTGCCTCGATCAGCTGGTTTGTTTGTGTTATTGTGTGACTTTGGTGTTTTAAAATGTCAGCTCATATTCACCAGAGTTGCCCAATAACACAAACTACCTACTGATCAATCCGCTGATAGACCAGCAGCTTCTGTGTTTAGCGAGGTAAAAGAACTGTTTTTGTCAGTGGAGTCTGGCTTTGAGGAGAACACAGATACTTTTCCATTCAGTTCCCTGTCGGAAAGTGCTGTCTGTTTGGGAAGTACTGAGCCACAGGCCTCGATACATGAGACTTGGAATATACTGCACGAGTTGTGTGAGAGCTTGTTAATGAATGTTTTGATATAGTTTTGCCGTTGTTAAACTTTGACCCCTATATTGGGATTGTTTGTTCGTTGTCAAGGCATGTGAGAGACACACAGTTCTCTTCACAAATTCAACCTAACAGGGTGAGTAATTGATATATAAATAATCATTTGGAGGTGAAGTATTTTATTAAATGCAACATCCACAAACCCTGTAGACACTTAGTGACTGAGTCATAGAAAAGTGTGTTTTTGTATTTATTGCATCTTAGTTTATATTTTCTCTACACTTAACCATAGACTCTATACGTTTTTATACAGTCTATGGACTTAATAGCAAAAAAAAAGATAATTACATTGAATTTTTATGGTACAGCTACTCAAAACACGTGTCAAAATATTTCAAAGAACCGCACAGACATTTTACAAGCAACAGAAATGTAATTACACTGAAATGATGAAAGTTGCCAAGTCTTCATTTTTCACATGGAAACCAACTGCATGTATCACAGAAGCAATGCACACTACAATGAAGAGGTCTTGAAAAGCTCCTCAGGAAAAGTACCCTGCTGCATCGTGGGAGCACATTTGACTTGGGCAGCGATGATGGTAAGTCACTTTGAAGCTTTGCAACACATTGTTTAGAAACAGCTAACCATGTATCCTTTTCAAAATGCAACAACACAATCATTACATGTTGTTTTTTGTATTGTCATTACTGATTAATGCCTGTACTATAATTTCCTATTATATTTATTGGTTATTATTTTGTGTTGTTAACAGTCTATAAATTGAAATGTTACTGAAACAATTCACTCTAGACTTAGCAGACAGTGAAATGATAATTATGGGCATGTTGACATAGTTAGCATTTGGTCTAGCCAATTAGCTGTGCCAAGTCATGTTCTCCACCTCCTCCTCCCTCCTCTTCCTCCTCATTGTCTTTTAAAGCATCTATCAGTCTGACCCAGAAAGCACCCTGCTCCTGTTGATCCTCAGGCCACAGCAGGTAGGTCTTCCTATGTACGATCTTGCGTAAGCGTGTGTAGGGAGACAGACAGTGTTCAGGTATCTCCTCCAGGAACACCAGCAGCAGAACATCACTGCCATCACATAAAAGCCTCAGACTGGCCAGCTAAAACTCCACAGAGCACCACTCCCTACTTCTTCTTCGTCTCCGCCGACAGTTCCGCCAGCACTTCTGCTTTAACTCCCTGACACAGCAAACTCTTTAGCCTGGGGTTGGAGGCAAAAACATCTGCCTGCAGCTCCGGCTTTGAGTTGTTAGACAACCTGATGTACTCGAGGGCAGGGAAACAGCTCACATTCAAGCTCTGGATGTTGTTGGCGAGAAGATCGAGCTGCCGAAGAGTAGAGGATCCACCTGAGTCCTCGCAGCTGAAAGCCTTGAGCATGTTCAGGGACAGATTGACTTCTTGAATTGCTGGGAGGGAGTTAAAGATACCAGGAGAGATTGTTGTCAGTATATTGTGGATCAGAAGCAGGGTTCGTAGCTTGGTGAGCCCATCAAAGGCATTGGGGTGGATGTGTGAGATGTTGTTGCAGGTAAGGTTGAGAAAATCCAGGACACTTAGGCCTCTGAATTCTCCTCCTTTAAGAGAGACCAGCTGGTTCTGGCTCAGGTCCAGACTTTTGAGCCCAAGCATCTGACTGAATGTTCCAGGTGGGATGACTCTGATCTTGTTCTTGGACAGATTGATTATTGTTATGTTATCTGGGATTGAGTTTATGACATCAGAGAGGTTTGCGATGTTCTGTTTGGAGCACCACATGGCGCCTATATCGTCAAAGTCCTGAGCGCAGCCTTTAAAGCTGAAACCACAGCAGGCCGAGGTGTTGAGCAGAAGCAGGAACAGGGCAGTTCGCACCATCTTTACTTGACAAACTGCAGAGAAGTCAGACCAAAGAAATCTAAAAAATGTTGAGATAGAAAGGAAATGCATTATGGGGAAGTTAAAACACAAGCTCACAAGGTAGTTGCCATGAACAGAGCCAAAGTATTTAAAGAATACTTCAACCACAAAATCAACATTTAAATCACCATTTGTATATCAATGAGTCATGCTGTGTTATCTTCAATTTGTGGAGAAAACTATGTTTTTCTCACATGCGTCTGTGGAAAGCGGTGAACATATCTGTTAATAGATTGATTAGGGGCTGCCTTTCGGAAAACTATAGACCCTTTCAGGGCTGACGTCACGATGACATTTTATTAGCTGGAGGCAAAATGTGACTCTCCACCACAGGGCTGTAGGATACACAAGAATCCTACAATGTCATCTTATTGTGTTATTGGGTGCCAGAATAGAAGGAGTCATGGCTCAAAACTAAAATTCTATTGCATAACAGCCGCCACTGCCCGTCAACAAAAACAAAGAAAACCAGGCCGTGTTGGTGAAATGCTCTACTGTGTTTACCATTTAGTCTCGCTTGTAGTGTTGCAGCACAATAACGGAGTCCACAGATCAGCCCTCTGCTTTTAAATGTTATCAACTCAAGACAAGGACATTATCAGTTAAAGACACATCTTCAAGTGGGTAACCCTGTTCTAATGGAGGCACAAATCCCTGCCAAGCTGGGCTGATGCGCCCAGTCCAACCGAGTCAAGCCAAGCCAGCACATGTGTATGGAAAAATGTGAATTTGTTTGTCTGTTGTGTGGGTCTGAACAGACAGCATACAGTAGGTTCTTAGAGCTCTGTATCTTTAAACAGCTATGGCCTAAAACAACACCACCAGAGCGTTGAGAATGAACCAAATAAACAAAGTGGCATACAAGTTGAGGACACTTGCTATAGAGCTTCAAAAAGCTGAGGGGGGCTGCAGATTCAGGGGATTATTGTAAAATTGCAAAACGTAATACACCTTTAATTTATACAGCATGTAGATGCAAGTAGTCGTGACCATGAGTGGAAATTACAGTTCTTTGTTTTGATAAATGAGTCATTTATATGAAAAATTGCAATTTCCCTTCCAGTTCATGAAGATTTGATTAAACTATATACATTTTCGATAACATCCACTCCACATTTAAACAGCGTCAATCTTAATTTATCCATATGAGGAGCCAGAGCTGCAGTGAATAATCGGTCAGACAACAAAGTGAATTGGGCCTTGGTTTGTAACCATCGTTATTTTGATCTAATAAAAATGTTCTGCCCGTCATGATGGGGCACGGGGGGAAAGAGTCACATCTGACAAAATTAATCCGAGGTTTTCATATACAAGGGATTTGTTTTGAGCGTTGGTGCGTAACATAAGCAAAGTGAGAGAAAATTAAATAAAAAATAAAAACAAATATTGCAAAAATAAAGAGACAAATACATGATAGAGTAGTTATAATAAAAATATGATTTTCAAAAAAATATTTAAATATTTCTAAATATGACAACCTTTAAAGAGCTATATATAAAATATCTATTTTATTGTTTTACATTATGTTCTTCCTCTTACAGTACTGTGATACTTCTTAGCCCCTGACTCCATAACATGATGTATCTAATCTCTATATCTAATCTAATCTCAATATGTAAATGTTGTGCATACAGTTTGATTTAGTCTAAATTTGGTATTTTTACAGCATCTTCCATCTCTAACAATTATAAAATATTAAAACATACCCTTTAATGCTCCTCTTACGCTGCTCTAGTGTCTGTAACTGCACTCCCTGTATAAACTGAGATTAGTTATGTTTGCATGGTTAAATAGATGGTGACATTTTTGAGGAAGGATGTTGTCTACAGCGTATACAGGCCAGTTATATGTGGTAATATTTAAAGACACACTGATTTTGTCTCAGTGTCAGATGATGGAGAAAATGTGTCTTTAAATTGTTTGTCCACAGGAGGGAGCTATCTCCCTGGATTCTGATTTTAGTGAAGCTTCAACAGAGCGGCAAACACTTTCCTCATCTTAAAACATCCCAACTGGAATTTAGAAACACCGAATCTCGTCAGACATCGTGGCATCACCTTAAACCAGGTGTGATATTTAACTGTTTTGTTGCTGCCAAAAAACTTCTGATGGATACTGTCAAAAGTCAAGCCATTTTTAAACCAATGGAATTTTTACTTTCGTGAAAAAAAATGATTGACAAAAGGTTTTTATAATAACAAAAATTATATTTTATTTTTCTGAGAAATATGAATTCACAAGGAGTTTTTTTTAAAGTTTTTTTTTTTAAATTTAATTTAAATAATTCATTTATTTATTTTAAACTAAACAAGTATTGCTGTGGTGGTTGTATATGTCTATAAAATGCTTTTAACATTTCTTAATGTTTATATTATGCATACATTTAATTCAAATTATTTGCTGTTTATCACAAATATGATTTTTGTATTCACTCAATTCAGACTCAGCCAATATCAAATCTAAATTGAAAAGAGTGATATCAGACCGGTATTTGGACCTCTTAAGGCTGAACATCCACTTAGGGCTCATCTGGTCATGACAGCTGACCTTTGCCGCTGTGTCTTGAGTGTGAGGGTGGTAAAGGGGCCAGTGGACGTGAAGCAGCCCAGCACTGAGTGCCCGTCCTGGGGGCGACAGGTAGTCCTCTGTTTAGTCTACATGCAGCTTGGCCCTGGAGGCCCTGACCTTTGCAGGGGGGCTCCTTGATCCACGAGCAGAGGCACAGGTGACCTCGCTGATGGCAGTTTAGCTTAAGGAGCTGCTTCACCTTTAGCACAGCCACCCGACTGTGTCAGGGCAGATAGAGGAGAGTCAGGTGGTGCTGCCACTGTAAATCTGATGATAGTGATGATGGCATTTAGCTTCATGGATTTCCACAACGGGACTGAACAGCAAACTCAATTTATGTTCAAATGATATAAGAAATAAAACGCAATGTGCTCAACTCATGATTAGACTAATTGGATCCTTAATGTAGAAAATGAAAAGACAGCTCTTCAGTTTGATTTAATAAAAAATATTAATATAAATGTCCATCTATTAAAAACATCAAATTGAAGTGCCTTCCTAGTCTTTTTTTTGTTCAAATATTATAAAAGTATTTCCTTTACACAATGTACTTTGCTCCCTTTTATTATTCCACTTTCAAAAAAATGAACAAAGCTTTTTGTTTTTCATTCAGTTTATTCAAAGAAATACAGTGTGTATAATACACTTTATTGTCATCAGGTGAAACGATGCAGTCCAACACGACATCATCCATATAAAACCATTTACCCTTTAAAACATTTTACTTACATTTATTGTAATTACAATATTTACAGATCCATTCAAAGGATTGTCTTTCAACATGATTTTAACGGCCCTTACTGCTCAAATGATAATGACTGAAATTATTAAGTGCTGATGTCACATTTTAAATTTATTTTCGGGAGAATCTTATTATAACAATCAATGTCCGCAGTGCATTTTTAAGATTTTTTTTCCCCCCAAATATCATTCATTCATTCCCTGTTTGTCTTATAAGGTGCAAGATGTTTGAGGTTTTTGTGAGGTGAAACTGAATGACAGTCCTCTTCCAGCCAGTGAAAATCAAAGGCATGCCAGTAATAATGGAGACAACTGCAATTGAAGTCGAAGTTTTTTATTACAGTCTGAAGTTTAATTGTCAGTAACTGTCAAAGGACTCAGAGGACACTGGGCTTCTAGTCGCTGGATGGAAGGAGATCTTTTTGGGGTTTTGGCGGAGGAGGGTATGTCGGTGAACACCACTGATCGGCCGTCGGGGCAAAGCAGGACGCTGGAGTCCGCCTCACACTTGGTGGTTCTGCTCTGCCACAAGGCCTCAGCAGAACTGGGCCTCATGCTGAGACCACCGGGTGAGAGAACCTCTGTGTTCACCACCGATGCTTGGCTCATCTTGATCAGCATGTCCAACGACTGCTTACGACTCTCCAACGACACCTTCATTGCCTTCCTCTCACTCTCATTCTCTTCTTCTTCCTTTTTCTCCTCCAGCTCCTCGTCCTCCTCCTCTGTCTCTGTCATGTTGTCTTTAAGGCTGCCATCCTCCCTCATGCTGTGCTCGCCAACGGAGTCCGTGGAGTCCCTCTTGACCGACAAGTCCAGAGGACCGTCGCTCTGGCGAGCCGTCCGCTCCAGTGACTGGTGGATATGGGAGAGCTCACTGCGGATTTTGCCCAGGTGTTCCCAGAGGTGGCGCTGAGCAGGAAGGTCCTCCTTCTCCAGGTGGGAGATTTTGCGTTCAGCCTCTTGATACTCCTGCAAGGCCTTGGAGAGGTCGCTGAGGAGAGCAGCCACCGACTCTGAGGCTCCCTCCCCTATTGTCCGAGCAGCAGTCGGGTCCTGGCTGTTGGGTCCCCCACTGGTCGAAAGAGAGGATGTTTCACTGTTGGGGCTGGTGAGAGGATCATTGTACCACAGTTCAGTGGGCCGGGTCGAAAGCTGAGCATCCTGTAAACTGAGAAGAGAAGAAATTTAGGGTATTTCCATTTGTAAATATGTAATTTTTGAGACATTGCCCAACACTTTCAATATATCCTCTAGTTAATGATTGAAAAACTGACGATCATACGCCTCTTGCTGCTTGTTTTAGTATGACACAATAATCACGAGAAAATAAGGACATTTTATGGAAATCTTTACCTTCCATGGAAGAGAAGTTTGTCCGCTGCCATATTAAGAGTTGATGCAGTTTGGATATTCTTCAGGAGGTCCAAAGGGAAACCACCCACGGCCGGCTTCTTTTCCACGGGTGTCTCATGGCTCCCCAGTGGGGCCCCTGTCCTCTTGAGGCCCCAGCTTGCTTTGCCCTCCTTGGCTGGAGCCTGCAGTTTATCCCCCAACCTGTAGCCCTGTTCGGGAGACTCTCTCTGAGGTGACACCCACCCAGCAGGGGAGACCGCGGCGGTCCCCGGCCGCAAAGCAGGCACTTTCCACAGATTAACTTTCGGCTGGAAGCCAGACAGGGGATTTGCTTCTAGACTGTTTGTGGACGTCTTGAGCGCTTTGCTGGCATCGCTCTGACTGGAGGCCGGTCCGAACGTGTGCTCACACAGGAAGGGGTAATAAAGGCGAGGGGGGATAAGAGCTCTATCTGTGTGGGTGCTGGAGGCTGGGTGCATCAGCTGAGCGGCTGACGCCAGGAAGGGAAGCTGGGCGAGCTGCGCATGGGTCTGAGCTGTGACACCCGTGGCAGCAGTGGGAATAGCTGAGTTCATGTAGGAGAAGAGACTGGGGCTGATGGGGTAGCCCACCCCGAGCACTGACAGGTTGAGTCCAGTGGGATCCTGGTAATCCACCAGGTTTGGTGGCGGAGGGTAACAGGGGATTGAACTACTCACTCTGGGCTGAGCACCTTCAGCTTTGGACTTTGTGTGGCTGGACGCTAACAGCCGCCACTGCTCCGACAGCAGACTAGGAGCGGTTAGATACGTCTTGGATAGCTTGTAGTGTTTCAGCTGGGCCTCTACCTCCACTGAGCGTGCTCGTAAAAGCTGATCCTCCAGGGAGAGCATATCAGCCATCAGAAGCTCGGACTCCGGCTGTTTAATTTTCTTGGTAGTGCTCTCTGCAGCATCTCCTCTGCTGCGATCAGTGGAGCTCTCTTTGGTCAGCCCAATGACCTCCACTCCCTCTCCTCGTCCTCCCTCTTCTTCATCTTCAGGTCCCTGGCTTTCCCTGTCCTCACCTTCCTCCTCCACAGCCCTTTGTTGCCTTTGACCTTCCTCGGTACGTGTCACCTGTTCCATCCCATCTTTCCCGGTAGTGTGATGTCCGTGTGCCTGCTGAAAGGGTCGTAGCTGTTCTGGGTGCAGGATGTTGCCCTTCTTATACGGCCAGTCTGACTCTATTAGCAGAGAAAGGGAGTTCTTGCACAGGCTGTACTTCATATGGTTGTACAGGTGGGACTTCTCCATGCAGGTGAAGGGGCACTGGAAGCATTTGTAGTTGTAGGGTTTGCCCCATGGCCGGGGAATGTAGTGAGGCTTCTTCGGCTTGCGCTCCTTGTGTTTGCTGGCAGACGTCACTTTACAAGCATCGTCCTTTGACATGATTGAGGCTTGGTATTTGGAAAGATTGTGGGATTGTATTAAAATGATGAGTCAAGATAGATTTTTTTAGATATTATATCTTTTTTTCGCAGAGTTCATTTCAGTGTTTTTTCCTCAGTTTGTTAAGGTAGATGAAAAAGAGCATTTCTCGAACCTGTGAACACACAAGACAGTTTGTATAAATAAAGGTGATATTTTTAAGAACAGTAAAAAAAAGATCAGAAACAAGAAACAATTTCACTTCCTTATTTGGAGGATGAAACGCAGCTCTGTAAGAGATCTAAATATCCACCGCAAAGTTACGTGTGCACTGAAGGGTGGTATATATCATTATGCACATATGTGTATTAGGAGAGCACATTTGTTGTCTGCCTGAGCTGAGGGTTGCCACTAACCTAACTGCAGGGAGGCCCACACTGCTCTGTTCTCACTGTACCTGCCACTACTCATTAGTTCCAGTGCAGCACCAGGCGCTAGCAGGGTCCAGGGGCTGGGGGGCAAACGGGGGCCGTCACAGGGGACTCTGCACCTGTGCAGGGGGGGCCCTCGCAACACTAACAGGCCTGCTTCCGCTTCAGGCCGGACCCTGGGAGGCCGGCTACAGGCGCAGCGCGGCCAGGCTGAGGGATGCAGGTATGGAAGAGAGAGGAGTCGGGGGTTTGAGGCCTGGTTCTTAATGAGAGCCTGGCGTCATGCCTATAGGGCGTCATTAGTGCCAGGACTGGGATCTGGGTCAGGACATGGTGCATAAGTTCAACTGCTCTCTTGTACTCTGTCTCGTCTCTGCACTGCAGTCGGTTCATACTTTATTACCCAATAAGAAATTATAGCATGGATTATGAGAGGTTATATGATATATACGATTTATTGTAAAGAATTTTAAAACAGCTTTGCGATGGGCGGTTATTTCGTAACTTGATGCGCCTTATTACAGGGATTTAAAACCTCTTAGCCCAAGTAAATCTAATGACGGACATTTTAATAATTTTTTTATTTTTAACACTGCTTTATGTTGTCTTCTTTTTCCTTCTTTGAATGCATAGTAAACCTGCAAATCTAGGTTTTAAAGAGAGCTACTATTATACACCTTACAATTTACTCATATAAACCGTTTACTCTTAATTTTTTTTCTCTTTCTCTTATATTTTTATCCCTCTGTTAAAGACAGCAATTCTATGTTATAGTTTCTCATCTCTAATCCCCTAAACTAAATTTAAATACCCTACAATAAATGTTTTTTTCATCTGTTAAATTACAGAAACTTTGTGATCTTTTCCCACTTAAAGCCAGGCCGTTGGGTGAACCCTGCGGTGCGAGAAGATGTGAGGAGGAGTGAGCTCCTCAATTTAAAACGCTCTGCTTTGAGGCTTTTATTTTGTCTTTTTTTTTTCTCCCTCAGGTTATTCAAAGATGAAAGTCTTTGTGATGTTCAGGGTCCAAGCTGAAGTTAAAGCTAAAGTCCACCAACGATCCTTTTTCTGTCCTACACAGACGGCTCATGACAAAGTTTTTGATACAAAGGCCAGAGAAGCAAACACAGGTGATGGATGGCCGGTTATATCGAGAGACAACAGACAACCTCATCCATAAAAGCCACACAGCACGAAGGCTGATGATGAAAGACACAGTGAGTCTAACACAGGATGGCAGGCTGTTGCCAAGCACTCTCCCAATTGGACTCTAAGAATTGGCCCGTTTTGCGGCTGACCATTTGATTGGCTCACTTGTCCGCCCCCGGGGCTCTGACCTGAGCTTTGAGCTCATAATGGAGCCTAACAGCTGCTGCTACGATCCAATCAATAAAAATCATTTTTACAGTAGTTTTTTTTTTCCCTCTCCTGGCCACTGCTATCCCCTCGCCTCTAATCTGACTGTGCACTTTGGCCCCCCGCTGCCCCGTATCCAAACCCTGCGGTCTTGTTTTAAGCTTTTAGGGCTGATGATCAAACAAGCCTAACCGCTTCAATATCTATTGTTCCAATTAAGGAGGTTCACCACACTAAAAGCTTTGACAAGTTACATGCAACAGCAACCACACTGCTGACAGCCTATGGGACGGGCTGCTTGTACAGTACTTGCATACGACTGTAAATTACATTGTTTTATGAATTATACTTGAACACTTTACCTCAGATGGCTGTCAGGATGTTGTGTTGGTTGTCTGGAAAAGAAAGGAGAGATTAAAAATTCATTGTCTTCTTAATCTCTGTTTCATTTTCAATATAATAACATTTTAAATTTTAGCAATTGAAATTGAATTAAAAACATACTTTTTTTTAACAAACAACATAAATTTATGTCTGCAAGAATATAAAAAAAGAAATATGCACTGACATTAGAATTTTACAGCCAAGCATCAGACAAAGTTTTAGGATAATTTGTTACAATAAATATCTTAGAAACACATTTAATAATGCTATATTGCATGTGTAAAATTAGTGGCAGTGCAGTGTGTAATTATAACATCAAAAAGTATATATATGTAAATAAAAAATGCATTTTCTTATGCATTTCTTTAAATCTAAGAACAATAACAATCTTATTGCATTAAAACTAAAATTTAAATTTATGTTTCCAAAACTACAAAATAAAAGGCATTTTAAATTGAATACAGTGCAAAGACACCAGGTACATCAGGCCTCTCCTTAGTTCCTCATCAAAATATCACTTAATCTTAACAAACTGACCTGCTTGCATGCCACGAGCTACTTGAAAGTGGAGAAGAAATCATCCGTACCTAGAGAGCGTCCCGGTGTGGCTGGCTGTCACTCCTCTGCAGCAGCACTGAGAGGGCAGCGCGTCCCGCTCAAATAGGAGCGCAGGAGCGAGTGTGGAGATATATATTGACTGGGAGCATTGCCCGCAGGCACTACAATACAGCAGCTCCCCCCCTCTCTCCTCTCCTCTGCCTCCCCTCCCTTCTCCTCCCTAACCCCCCCCCCCCCCCCCCCCCGGATTGTCAAATGTGGTCTCTACCTTGCAGCCAGGATGCACTATAACAACTTACACAATATTGGCAAAGGTTAGTTTGGTGATGGTTTGTTGATAACAGAGAGCGGAGGTGACATTTGTCTGGGTTAATTCCTACATTAATAGGAAGTCATTTTTTGGGTAGCTGTGTGTATTTTATTGTTTTTGAACCAAATTCTTTGACAGGAAAACTGTGGAGGACGTGTGTAATTAGTGACATTATCTGTGTTTGATTATTAGCCGCATCCAGGTGATGAACAAAGATAACTGATTTTTGTTTGTTTTAACCCCTTAGAAAGTCATCTTTGAAACAAACAAGAAAAAAATGTGACTTAATATCAATCATGTATGAAACCATGGTTCAAAAACTCCTGAAAACCAATTTCATATTAACAATTTCTTGCTTTCAATCAACTTTAACTTGTCAAAGGAAAATTTTTAATTATGAGCATTATGTGAATATGAGAAAATACTCAGAATGATTTTAGCAGAGATCACTAGAATAAAATCAAATATTTGGCATTATTTGAAATAGTTCTCCCAATGCTGCAAGAAAAAATAAATCTTTTCTTAAAAACTCACTCAAACGAGAGTCCTCTTTTTCTGCATCTTTCTCTTCTGCTGCTCTGAAACACAAAGTTAAGCATTCAATCAAGACTATGTTTGACCGCTTGGTTTCAGTATTAAGGAAAAAAAGGAACGCCTGCACACTTACTGCATGCTGCAAAAGTTTAATGGAGACAAGGTTTCCATCTTATTTGGATTTTCATTAGGTCAAAAAACAAATCTGTTTTTATATTTATTTATTTATTAACCTGATGAGGATCCATGTAGGATCGCAACATTGTCAAGATTTAACTTTTGTGGCATCGCGTTACTTCTTTCCTTAGCGTATGCTGTTTCTTCCTAGCCTTGCACTTACATCATGTGCATGTAATTATTCTCCCCCTTGATCCACTGTCCATTTTTGCTCACTGTATCTGTCTTTGTAATTTACAATCCATTACATTAATGGCACACGAGGCAGACCTGTGAATTTCTGCCATCATGTGATTCTGTGATGTGATAAAGGTCCGTGTATCTGCTCCAGAGCTGCAACAATTAATGGATTAGATGTCATCTACTAAAGTAATCACCTGAATAGTTTGACAGTCAATTAATCGATTGAAGTAATTCTTTAATTACAGCTTCTTAATGTGAATGTTTTCTGGTTTCTTTACTCGTCTGTGGCAGTAAAGTCTTTGAGTTGTGGACAAAACAAGACATTCCAGGACGTGATCTTGGGCTTGAACAACATTTTTCACCATTTTCTGACATGTCATAAACCAAACAACTAATTGATTAATCGAGAAAAAGATCGGCAGATTAATAAACAATGAAAATAATCATTAGTTGCAGACCTCTCTGCTCTTGTGCACCTACATGCCTCTCTGTGACAGTGTTACACAGTGATTATGGGTTTGTTTTGGGGTGGCTTTTCTACTTCACTTCACCTGGTGTTGAGGAGTGTAGTTGAGGTGGGGGGGTTGGCATTTTGAGCAGTGTAGTGGGGCACTGGATGAGCTACTGACATGAACTGTAAGATCACATCCACAGGCGATGACTGACGTGCGTGTCTTCTGACAGTTCAGACGTCTCTTTAACCTTCCTCTGTCTTTGTCCCCTCCCATTTTACCTGTCCTTTTTAATTATCCCTTTGTCTCCCGCTCTCTCCTCATCTCCCACCCCTTCCCCTTTCTTCTCTCCTCTTCTAAATCAGACCCCAACCTCTCAATCTCCACTTTCTCTCCTTCTTTCTTCATCCATCTGCTCTCTTAGCCTGTGGCGGGCTTTGGGTCAACTCCAGGTTCTTCATTTCTCTCCTCTGGCTGGGTGGGAAGCGCGCATGCAAGCCCCCTTTGAGAAATGTCAGTGTCCGTGTGCTGGGAAAGTCAGGGGCCCTTCACGAGCCATCAGAGCCGCTGTCACACCGAGGCGGCCAAATGGAGACTGACAGGCCACTCCATAGAGCCTAACCATCTGTACCAAATGTGACAGCAGGGGAAAGAGGATGTCTGGTAAATCAGGAGGAACGACAGGAGCGCACTATGACATGGAGGAGGGAAGTAGAGAGGGAAGAGAAGCGAGATCCTCCACTTCTTAAAGCGCAGTGGGCACATGGGAGATGATGTCAGTTATTTTTCCAAGAGAGTAAGAGACTGTTTCTTGGGAGACGGTGTCAGTTTCTCCTGTTAAGTGTTAGTGTGTTAAGCGAGGACTGACTCGTTCAGTGCTGCCACTTCCTTCCTTTGTTGTCGAATCCACAACAGAAGTGTAAAATGTTTTAGCCTGCATAAAGTCAAACATTCTTGATTAGAGCCAACACTCTTGCAGTGATTTCTTCAAACTCTTAGAAATTCATTTAAATTCTAGTAAAGATCTTGAAGTTTCCATAGATAACAAATATGCCGTGCAGAATTACAAGTAAATTAATAAAATGTAACATAGAATGTGTATATAAAAACCATAAATCAAATCAAGTTTATCTTTATAGCACATTTAAAAACAACTGCAGTTGCCCAAATATATAAATAAAGAAATATAAAATGTACACAAATATAAAACCGAATAAAACCAACAAGAACAATAACATATGTAAAAAAAAAGATTATAAAATACTAAAATATTAAAACCACTCCAACATTCCAAAGGCCACTGAAAACATGTATGTTTTAAGATTTGTCTTAGAAGTGTCGATGGACAGGGGGCGTTTGATTGGTAGCAGAAGGCTATTCCAGAGCTTTAGAGCAGCTACTGCAAAGACACGAGCTCCCTTACCCACCAGCCTCGATCATGGGACAGTTAAAAGACAATGTTAGGAGGATCTAAGAGGTCGGGAGTTGGTGCCGGCCCATTTATGGCTTTAAAAACAAATAAAAGAACCTTAAAATCAGTGCTGTATTAGTTAGGTAGCCAGTGCAGGGATGCTAGCACTGGTGTAATGGTGTCTCTTTTTCTGGCACCAGTGAGAAGTCTCACTGCATCATTCTTAAGAATCATCTTCATTATTGAAGGGTTTGAAGGGTGTTTTCCCCTTGAATAAAATAAATGATCAGAAATAAATACTAGTCCATACCCATTGAGTGCACAGTTGTCCACGTACAGTTTCACATGGTGTGTGTTTGGGATACAGGTCATAGGAAATTGCAGATTAAATAGTCAACTGAACCCATTAAGAAGAGCAATGTATTCAGACAGAGTTTTTGTGAATTTGATAGTAAGATTGCTTTATTGAAAGTACAGTAGTACCATTGCCAATAGTGGGATAGTTAGTGGGCTAAAACTGTACGTTAGTAGTTGAGGTAGCATGCTGAAAGGCAGATAGTTAAAGTGTTTAAACAAACATTGGGCCACAGGGGGAGCCACGGTGATCAGTCGCATTTTAGCCATTTTTAAGCATTTTTCTGTTGTTATAGCGCCACCCAGTTGCCAATTAGAGTTAAATTTCTCCAGTCACCTTGAGGCGTCCTGTTCTACATCTTTACCAAGTTTAGTAAATATTAATATGGCGGTTAGGCCTAGATAAGAAATTAGCTCTCTAGCACCCCCATTTTGTTTGATGGAGTTTCATGCAGATTGGTCAAACTTCCTAGGAAGAGATCAATTTTAAGTGTTTTTCAAAAAATTCAAAATGGCGGAAAATCTATATAACCGGAAGTTATGGGTTCTTGAGGCAAATTTGTTCCTCATGAGGAGAGGCATCTCTGTGCAAAGTTTCATGTCTTTACAACATACGGGACATGAGATATGCCCAATTAAAGTTTGCAATATTCAGTCGGTTGCTATAGCGCCCCCCTTTGGACAATTGATGTAATATTGCTTCATTCGCATCCTCCCATGATCCTCTACCACTGTGCCAAATTTCACATGGATTGACCAAGTCAGTGAGGAGAAAAACGTGGAACAGACACACCCACAGAGTTTTCGTCATTATATAGTAATATAATGTTGCTTCCGACACCATTCTACATATACAGTTAACATGAAACTTGCATACCCCCACTTGATTTACAGAGTACTTCTACCACAAAATGATCATTTGTATATAATAACTCACCCTGTTTTACCTTGAATTTGTGGAAAAAAAACCTTAAAATTTTCTCAGTTGACTATGGTGAAGGAAGAATTCAGCGGTGAGAAAATTCTTGATGAGTTGTATTAAATGGGTTCTGCATTTAACAGCAGCAAAACTAAATCATACATCCCCTCACAAAATCTCACTCATGCCTTACTGAACTCAGGAGCAGAGTTAAAATGCACATGCTTGCCCAGGTGTGTAACTCGTACTCGTGAGTGTTTTAAATAGCTAGATTTTAGCAAAAATGCATGTGCATACAGCTGGAGAAATGAGACTTGGATTACACTGCACGGCTTGTGTGAGAGTTTGTGAACAGATGTCTTTGAATAGTTTTGCTGTTGTTAAACGTGGCCTCCTTTTACTCCAACTCATCAAGAATTTTTTTCTAGTTTTTGGATTCTTCGTTCACGGTGGAGCCATGCGAGAAAAACAAGTTTTCTTCACAAATTCAAGGTAACACAGGGTGATTAGTTGAAATGCAAATGATTATTTTGTGATTGAAGTTTTCCTTTAAATGTTTAAGAGTCTTTGGTGCAAGCCCCCCTGACTTTGAAGCCAATTTTACGTAGTGGCCAGGCTGTGGAATTTCAATTCAACTAAAAGATTTTTCCCATAGACTTACATTGTGAAAGTGACGTCCCTAAATTAGTGGATACATTTTTTTGAGTGTCACAAACCCCGCAAAATGACTTGTTTCACTATCATGGTTTGATCCATTCGGTCCGATAACATTTGGAAAGTCTAGTTTCTGGAAAGTTTGGCATGTTTGACACGTGTAGTGTGATACCATGTATCAATCTGCTACAGTTGTAAATATTCCGACTTTAAGAAATAATGGTAAATGTGTAATTTTACCTTGTAAGAGTGAAACTATGTCTTTTTTATCAGTTTTACTTACAAATTATTGTTTTATATCTTGAATATACTGACCCACAGTTTGATATGAGTGTTTGATATTTATTCAGCAGTTCACTGGTGCGAAGACGTTTTACACTTTTGCTACACTGTACAAATTAACTTACGTAGAATCATGGCTGTTGTATTTCAATTTATAATTAATTTTTAATATTTTGAGAGCACAAAAACTGCAATCTTCCACATTTGGTAATGTCTAAAGGCTCGTTTTGTGTGTTTATGTAGTGTGGAAGCTCATGAAACACTTTAGCCTGCATTTAATGATTGAAACAATATTTTCTGACAAATTATTGATGCTCTCAGTTGTGTATGAAGGGTGAAATGACACAATGGAATGATGAGTTTTAATTTGGCTATGCCTGTTTTCTTGATATATTTTTTTACTGGCTTTTTCATACCTTGTATTTCCTTTTTTTTAAACTCCACATACAAAAGTATACGCCGAGTCCACATTCAAAGTGCAGTGTTTTACCTTCAGCAGGAAAAGTAGGGATGTGAAGACGCTGAGACTTGCAGTGAGAACACAGAACTCTCCTGGCGAGTTAAGAGAGTTGAGGGTCCTTATGGAGCGGCATCTGGGGAGGCTGACAGGAGCACTCTATTACCACTCAGAGAAAGGAACCTGAGGGCTGCAACAACACCGCTACCAGCCAGATCCAGCTGTGCAGATGCCTCCAAACACACACACACACAGACACACACAACCAAACCCATGCAAATTAAGAAAAAAAATCTACGTGCACCCACCATCCAACAAGATGGACTATATGGGGTGATAGAAATAATATATATAGATAGGAAGATGGATGACTAAACAGCGACCTCTAACCCAGGGTGAGTCTTTCCACTGCCTGAGTTTTAGGCCTGAGGTGGAATAGCTAACAGCTCCTCTCTTAGTCTGTGCTGCTGGGCACATTAACTAAACTCATATCGCTCTCAGCCACTATCAATTATTCACCAGCCCCCTCCCCTCTTTCCCCTCTTTGCCTCCTTCCACTCGTTTTCAAAGGAGAACAACTCCAGCAGCCAGCTTTACTAACACACAGCCACAGTGACTAAACAACCTCGTGCCCTTGGTGACTTCCTTTGGTTTTCTTTATGTTTTATGACTCCAAATTATCATTATAATCTTAATAATAATTCTTCACCATGAGAGTCCTCTTACATCATTGCTGCAATAATATAGTTTAAATACTGTACACTGCAGCTGCTCGGTGTATAACTGAGCTCATTTTTTCACAATGTTGGAGCATAAATTGAAGTTTTTTTTGCTTTTCCTTCGAGGCACTTCAGCAGTCCCGGAGCAAGTGGAGCTTCAGTGTTTTTCTCAAGGACAATTCAGCAGGGTAGATCCTCACCAACAGAGGCTTGGGTACACTCTCTCAAACTGCTTGGCGCCTCTGTAAATTGAATGATAGTGGACACACAGTGCAAGGTTTTTATAAAGAGGTACACAAACTTATTTAAAGGGCCAGTTCACCCTAAAATTATTTCTCCCCCTCTCTGTTCTATTATCAATCAAAACACGTTTTGGTATGAGTTACTGAGTGTTGGACGTATTGGCCGTAGAGATGTCTGCCTTCTCTTTCTCAAATATAATGGAACTAGGTGGCACTCGGCTTGTGGTGCTCAAGGCACCAAAAAATACTTTTGAAAAACTCAACAGCAATGTCTCTCTCTCGAGAAATCATCACCCAGTTACTCAAGATAATCCACTGACCTTGTTTTGAGCAGTTTCATGTAGAAACTATTGTCTGTCTACCAAACTACACCAGCAAACCATATCACAGCACAGAAGGAAGTGTGCATCTACTGCTAGCTCACGTAGCATCACTGAGCTAGCCAACTTACAGCCCTGCCGAGGAGGACGCCATTAATGTTTACAACTCATACTGTTGCGAGCCTCTCGTCCATGACTAGATAAACACTTTCTTTTGCTCTACGGCCAACACTTGGAAACTCAAACCAAAACAATCTAGGTTGATAAACAACAGTACAGGCAAGAGAAAAAGTACCATAAAACTTCAATTAAAAGCCTGGTCCCAATTTAACGCACGGTCCCTTTTGCTCGTCCAGTATGGCTACACATTTTGACAAATATACGCCTGTCTCAATTAGAGGCTTGGTCTGGTTGCTAAGCAGTTCATTTATTTTATAGAAGTTCTTTGGATGTATAAAACCTGATTGTTGGCTACCTCAAATTATGTGTCGATTACCCTGTATGGTATTCATAATACTTAGTCTGTAAGGGTCTTCCGTAAGGGGTTTTCATAAAAATTAATCCAAATTTTGAGTATTGTTTTAAAAGGATAAAGTGGTGTTGTGTCGGTGTGCTGCGTGCCATAATCCTCAAGTGCTGTAATTCTTTCTCTCTGATGCTCTGTCCTTCGGAGCTAGATCAAATAAGTGATTCATAATTGATATGTTATTGGATGCCTAATTTTTATACAATTAATATTCATACTGGTTTAAATAAACAATTTGATTGTATTTCCCATCTTTGCTGAGCAACAGTTTAATGTGTAAGGAATTTAATGCCCGTCCCATGTAGGCACCTGTCCCAAATATAGGCTTGTTGATTTTAGTGATCTAAAATCCCTATAAAGAAATAGCTCATTATTTTTGGAAAGCATTCTTATTTGCTATCTTGCTGAGAGCGAGATCCATCCATCCATTTTCTAACCGCTTATCCTCTTGGGGGTCGCAGGGGGGCTGGAGCCCATCCCAGACTATAGCAGGGAGACACAGAGAGACAGACAACCATTCATGCTCACTTTTACACCTACAGACAATTTAGAGTCACCAATTAACCTATCCCCAACCTGTATGTCTTTGGACTGTGGGAGGAAGCAGGAGTACCCACAGAAGACCCACGCTGACACAGGGAAAACTCTGCACAGAAGGGCTCCCGCACCCAGGATCGAACCAGGAACCCTCTTGCTGTGAGGTGACAGTGCTAACCACCACACCACCATGCCGCCCTGAGAGCAAGATGAGAAGATCAATACCAGTCTCCTGTTTATCCCTTAGGTATAAAGATACAGCCTGTAGGTGGCTAGCTTAGCTTAGCTTAGCTTAGCTTAGCTTAGCTTCGTGTAAAGACTGTAAACAGCTAGGAAACAGCTAGAATTAACATGTTACATCTCGTTTGTTGAAATAGTACTAAACAGAAGTGTAAAAGTGACAACTTGTGGTCTTATCGGGTGGTTATGTGCCAAATTGCTAGGAGCCAGAAACCCTGGTTAGTGCAAGGCTCCAGGAAGTCACTGCTCCCACATATTTCCCCGTTTCCAGTCTTCATGCTAAGCTAAGCTAACATGCTGCTGACTGTACCTTCATTTTTAGTGGACGACATCAGAGTGGTATCGATCCTCTAAACTTACTCACAGCAAGAAAGTCAACAAGCATCCTTCCCAAAACTATTCCTTTCAAAGGTTACTGATGTCTTCTAAGCTATCAGACCCACTTTCCACATCCAAAAGTCCTGACAAAACCGACACGTGTCCTTTTCGGAGGTGAACTGCCCCAACAGTATGTCAGGGAACAGCGCTGGGAGCACACAACGAGACATTTTCAGCTTCACACTTAAATGAACACACACAATTATACAGACGAAGGCAAGACGAACACTGGCTATTTTCCAAGGTGAAAACACAGCCGTCGATGTGAGCTGGGTTGATATCTGAAAAGGGCAGATGTCAAGGTTCAGTCATGACTGGACATATGACTCGCTGGAGTTTTCTCTGCAGATATCTACGCCCTTCTCTGAGTCCTTACATTAGTTAAGGATGCAACTTTACAGCAGGATCAGTAGGTGAGCGGGGCCTGTTAGTATCCGTCTGTCAGAGGCATTCATTTGGAATGAGATGCAGCTGATGCCCGACGTTTGCTGTTTATCATTCATATATATATCTGTGAGTGTGAGGAGAGGTGGAGTTCACACTGCGCTGTGGGTCACTGACAGGAAGCAGCTGGTGCCTCAGTCGCCCGCTTTTTTCACTCATCGTCTCAGTCTCCACCCTCCCGCTTTTCACCAGCTGCCCCCAAATGCACCCGCAGGAGGCGGGGTCTCTCTCGCCAAGGCACCTGTGGGTGTCACCTGATGGGGGAAAAGCAAGTGGAAATGAAAGGAAGCAGCCGAGTCTGTCAGAGCACATCAGGACTGCTGTCCATCACGACGCTGACCTTCAGGGTGTGTGCGGGCGTGTGCACGTGTAAGTCTATCAACAACTGACCCAGTGTGTGTGTAAGTATGTGCATATTAAGTCACTGACCCACAGGGAGTTTATGTGAGTGTGTGCATATGTTTGCTCATCAATGCAGGGTGTGTGAGACCATGTGTGTACATTAGCGCCTTGATCCCAGTGAGTGAGTGTGTCCGTAAACACATAGACCTTGAGGGTGTGTGTGTAACTGTCTATCTCAGTGCAGTGATCTGTATAAGATCGCTGCAGTAGCTGGTAGGTCCTTGACAACCCTCCACTCCTAAAACCAAAGCTCCTGACCTCACTCAGTATCCTCGCTTTGAGTTCTGACAAATTCCCAAAGAAGAGAGTATCTGTTACCAGACGACCGTGTCCAAAATCTGATCACTAATGTACAGCAAATGTCCATATGTGTTGGGACCGCAGCACCAGCATGTCTTCTTGCCGGGACCAGGGCTTTTATTCCCTCAGCAACAGGGCTCACACTCTGGGGACCAGGGACAAGATGATGGTGTCAGTCAGTTTCCCAGCTGCAGCCAGCGCCCCCCCCCATGTACACCCCAAAGCCAGCGGCCCCCTCACCTCCCCCTCTTCACCATCTCTGGGTCTGACAGAGGATGGGTGTGGGGCGGTGGGCAGCAGCAGGGAGAGAGAGGGAGAGCAAGAGGCTGCTAACTCCTGGAGGACGGCTGTTCGGCTCTGGCCGTCCAAGCGGGA
This sequence comes from Epinephelus lanceolatus, assembly GCF_041903045.1. NCBI lineage: Eukaryota > Metazoa > Chordata > Actinopteri > Perciformes > Serranidae > Epinephelus > Epinephelus lanceolatus. The sequence goes on along the minus strand of NC_135754.1, from coordinate 17,450,261 downwards.
GGAATTGAGGGAGACAGCGACCAAAGCCCGTCAGCTCCATCCCTTAGGGTGCCTCGGCCTCCCAACTACAAGTCCATGTTTTAGCAAACCATATGTTCACCCTCTCCCCCAGCCAAACCCCCCACCCAGTTAGCAAATAAACAAGTCAGGAAGCCATAGCTAGAGGGAAGTCTTGTTTCCCTCTCACTGGCTGTCGCTCTTGCATATTCTCACTGCTGCTTGCAGACTCTTTCCTCTCACATCCAACAATCTGAAGCTGTGATACACAGTGTTGTGTACGATATCTTTCTACGTTTTTATCTGTATTTATTTTATGTATATTTTTGCGTTGTTGACTTAGAAAGAAGGACTTTTGTCAGCCTTAAGGAAATAATTTTAAAAATCAATACATTTTTTAAGCCCAGTTGCCCTTAGCACTTCGTCCATATTGGACAATTCTGCACCTCTTGATGTAAATCCAATGTCGGTGCATCAGGCAGTGTGCCCTTAATAAATCAAGGCAAAAAGTAAGGGTGTGGAGCTCGGGCTGATGGATGTTCGGGTAGCGAGTCTGTCAGGAGTACAGTTTGTCTTTTTATTAACAGTAACCCTGACCTTTCCCCAACCTTAACCTGTTTTAATTGCTAAACTTCAAAGGTGCTCTACACAACATTCAGAAAATTTATATAGCAGCAAACAATCATTTGCTATGTAAAGATATAGTGGGAGTAATGGCATCCTGAGCAGAGAATGAAGTCCAGCTCCTTCTCTGTGTGCTGTAATCTGAGCTTCTCTGGTGTTGCTGTGGTAGCCAGCCGCTGTTCGCTCTTTTAGCACTGTTAGCTGCTAGCCGCTAGCTCAGCCATCTTCATGCTGAAAGTCATGTGCAGACAATCCTGGCTCAGTCCCTGAATCATATGCCCTGAATGTCGAATGCAGCTATTTTAACCTTACTTTTACAGTTGCTTATTTTCCATATCCACAATCTTTAAGTTATTGCAGAAAGAAAGAACTGTGTAATGTGGGATTTACCCTTCCGCGTCAAATCAACACCGTACCTATGGCCGTCAACGCAGAGCCCACGCCGTACCGTACGTCATAGCCTGACATGCACCTCCCCAGAAATGTAACTACACTTTGCAACGACCCAAACCTCCTGTCTGTTTTTGTAAGCTGAAACCATTTCCTTTAGTGGAAACGAAGCTTTTATTTACTTTAATTTCACATATAAGACAATTAATTGTGAAGACAATAAAGCCTCCACAAAATAGCATTTTAAGTCTTGTGTGTGATTTATCCTGGCATCATATGAGCAGAGGAAATCTCCGCTCATTGCTAGGCTAATTTATACAATGTAAAATGCCATAGGCTTGTGCTAATAATGTTAGCATATTATATTTGTTTGGAAAATGTGATGGACAGTTGTTTTGTCAGTGATCCTTGTGAGTTGTAATGGAGCCGAATTTTGTAATGATAACTTTGTTAAATGTTGCTGTTGTCACTGGCTTCATATGAGTAGAGGAAAAGTCTGATAGTCACTAGGCTAATTTATACAATGTAAAATGCCATAGGCTTGTGCTAAAAACATTGGCATGTTGTATTTGTGGGGAAAATGTATCCAGCAAAAGACAAGTGCTTTGTCTGTGAATGCTGCGAGTTATAGTGAAGCTGATTTGTGTACTTGTTTTTGAAATGGTCTCTATTAAGCCATGTTTAATGTGTTTTTTGAATCAACTTAACTTTACAGCACTTCACAGAAACCCTACCGCCAGCTAGTGTTTTTGAGGTGTAACTGCAGAATGACACAGACACACCACCGCACAAGTATAAATGCTCACAACGGCGTAGGCAACGTGCATAGGCAATATTCTAAATTATAATATCAGTACTAAAACTCAGGTATTTATTGGCAGTACCATGTTTATGAAACAAGACTAAGACTATACAGCCATGTTAGCGACCCTGTGAGACTGTACTGAGGCTATCAGTGCTTTGAGCTGAATCAAGTTGTCTGGTTCTGTTTTCCAGGGGGTGAATGAAAGACGGTCCTAAACAGATGGAGAGCTTGTGTACAAGGTCCGCCGAGCCAGTCAGTCCTCCCTTTGGGCAGAGAAATTGTCCAGAGATGGACAGCTGTGCCCAGGGCAGGGCATATAGGAAGTGAAATCACACACAGTATTTATGGCTCCCTCGGGGTCTAGCGACTCACTGACCTGGCCATCCAGCAGCAGACAGGCAGACAGTTGGCGGTCCAAAGTTTTTCACAAGGTCACCCGCCATCCAATGCAGTTTTAGGTTAAAAAATGAGATAGGACCAAAAGCATTGTTTTCTTAAACAGAACATTTAATTTCTCACTTCCTGTACTGAACATACAGTGGTGAAACTCAAGGTTTTAGTGATGTGTTTTTTTAGTATATTCCACATCTGTGAATGAGAATAGTTCAAATTTGTTTGTATAGCACCATTTCTCTTTTGGAAAGATTTGTTTTTCCATATTTTGGATGTTCACAGTAGAGATACAGACAGGAAACACAGAAAGAGAGATGGGGTTGACATCCAGTAAAGGTTCCTGGTGATAATTTAACCAAGGACACTGCGGTTATATGGCAGCAACATTTCACTTATGAAGAGAAATATAACAATAAAAGCTGTTTCTCATCAGTACAATGTGAAAATAAAAATCTAACCAGACAAAGAATGTCTATGTGGGCCAACATTAACCACACAATGCATAAACTAATTGGACACCAAATGTAATGCTAAGGCTAGCTATTTTGGTAAGTCACATTCCATGACCAATGTATTACGTTAGCAAGTGCTTATCTGCTTCATTACCGTCTTCATCTTAACCCAGTTGCTGGGCGTTCTCAAGCCTTTTTTTAGTTGTCATAGCACTCGTTGCACTTGTGTTTAGTATAGGACTGTTGTTTTGACAGTGAACCTTGTGAGTTGTAATGAAGTCGAATTTTGTAACGTTGCCTTTGTTAAATGTTGCTGTTGTCCCTGGTTTTATATGAAAGGAGGAAAAGTCTGCTAGCCACTAGGCTAATTTATACAATGTTAAATGCCATAGGCTTGTGCTAAAAACATTAGCATGTTGTATTTGTGGGGAAAATGTGTCCAGAAAAAGAAAAGTGCTTTGTCTGAGTTACAGTGAAGCTGGTTTGTGTACTTGTGTTTGAAACAGTCTCTATTAAGCCATGTTTAATGTGTGTTTTGTTGTGGGTGTGTTCTGAATTAGCTAAGGTTAACAGCACTTCACAGAAACCCTGCCACCAATAGTGTTCTGGAGGTGTAAGTAGCCTAAGTATAAATGCTCACAACAGCGTAGGCCATGTGCATAGGCTTTAGTCTACGCTCTGTATAGAGCTCATGCACAAGTATAACTCCTGCTTAAGCCTTGTCTGACCATTATTATTTGATTTACATTCAATTTACATGTCATGGTCTACAGTTGATTTACAGCAACGTCATGTATAATTACTGTGTTCTCCAGTGCCACAGAGAGGACACAAAAAGTGGTACAAAATGTGAAATCGCTCTTTCCAGTGCCAGCACTCTATGAAGACTGTACCATCTCACTCCTGTGCGCAGTGTCTGACTTTGACAGAAATGAACAGCCACATCAGCTGGTGTCCTGCCAGCACCCCAGAGGTGTGAGGGCCCGTTCATCGCTGCTTGCAGCTTTAACTGATTGTTGGATTTCATATCATTAAGGAGTGATGACAAATGTTATTAGTTTTTGGTGTAACTGTAATTTTAGTGCTGAAAATTTATTAGAAATTCATCACCTTACTTGTAACTGAGACAAGTTATTGTAACACGCTACTGCCCAACATCGGTGCACATACAGTAAAAATGTGCCTCATGTCCACCTGATCTCATGATACAGTAATTTGAGAGGGATTTCAAATTCGAAGACGCCTGGAGGATCTTGTGGAATTTCTGACCTCCTGATCATCATCTTCATAGATTTTGCCCTCATTGATTTGTCGAGGGCTTAGTTACTTGTGCACACACAAACACACACAATCGTAGACACACACATAGTGACATGACAGCCTGCCTCACTGACTGGTCCATTGAGTCATCAGTGACCTTCCGTGGGATTGGAGTTGCCAGGCCAATTGACCAAATCACTGATCTTTAAAAGCAGCTCTGCGGGCAGGAGGATGGTTGAGTAGCACCCCCTCCTCCTCTGCTAAACACACACACACACACACACACACACACTCCATCCACCTCACTCTCTAATCAAGGAGCAGGCAGGCAGGACTCTGGGTCGCCACAGCGACACTAACGAGAGGCGACAGCTCCTCAGCGCTCGGGGCAACGACCAGCTCGGCTGTCGAGACCGCGGAGAGAGTCCGCCAGGCACGCACTGAGGCAAGGTTTGCTGTTTTGGGAGGAGGAGAGATGGAGGAGGGCGAAGGGGGGAAGACAGGGAGCGAGCTGGTGGTGTAGTTGCGTGGGGAGTTAATGAGGAAGCACGGATCTGAGAAATGATACACGCTGACTTCCTCTTTTGATCCAGTCACTCACTCACTGTCTTTACATGCACGTTTATACACTTTAATCCTGGAACAACACAAACACAAGCAGGAGCTGCAACACAAAGCACACAATCTGAACTGACGCTCACCCTCACCAAGCCATCCAGCCCTGGGGCCTACTCGTAGAGTGCTGTTGCCCCCTCAACTCCACCCCCCTCACCCCCATCTCCTCTGGTACACAGTTTAACTTCTGTCATTTAGATGAAGCAAGTGAGTCAGTCTAGGAGTGGCGAGAGGATGTGACAGGCCGGTAATGGACAGGACAAAGAGGAGATTTATGAAGTATTAGTAAACCTTAATAATTCACTACACGAAAGACCCTGGGAGTCCCCCAGCCGAGCCGACCCCCTGTCTTTGGCTCTCATCCCGGCCCTGACGTCCTCTGGAAATGTCTCTATCACAGTGTCTGTTAACAGTCAAAATCAAAGACAAGGAGAACCCAGAATGATCTTCACTGATGGATAATGCAGTCAGAACATTTTGCCTCAAATCTTTACACCCCCAGGAAGTCTGAAATAATAAATTTGTCAAAAATGAGATTTAAAATGTTCTGACATGTATTGTATTATGCCTGTCAGTGAGAATTGACTAAGTTTTAACAGTAAGAAAACAACCTCAGCATAAGGTGCAGTGGGAGTTTGGATTTGTAGATGCTCAAATTTGACGTTTTTTCTTAGGACTTCTGTAGAATAGCTTCAACTGATCTTATTTTTTCTCTTCAATATTGTGGTGTGCCCAGGAAACCCGACGAACACAGGGGACTTGTGAACGTGTCAAATTTTGCAAAAACGCACTTTATTTTGAAGTACAGTGAATTTCTGGCACTGAACTTATATTTTAAAGTGTTGTTTCTTGCTGTAGAGTGAGCAAATAATGGTTACTTGACAAAGACATTGCCAAACGCAAGTATGACGCTGAATATATTAAACTGTGTGGACCTTTAACTAATGACTAAAGAGAAATCTGGACCCCCTGGCTGCACCAGTTGGGAACCACTTTTGCAAGTTATAGTAAATATCACAGAAAATGAAGGGAGAGTATGCAAATGAGAATAAATTAAGAAATTACAAATATTCCAGAATCTGTGTAAAATCTTTAAAAGCAGTAACAGCAACTATTTAAGTGGAGCTGGGAGTGTCTGGGTTAAACATTGCAAAAAGAAATACTATTTAAAATCTTAAGCGTCGTAGCATTTACTGGAGTTAAAACATATTTTTGGTACATCTTCAAAAATATAATGGGATAAAAACAGATTACAGCATGATTTAATACATATTACCACTCACTCCATATGTTTTGTTTTATTGCACCACCTCTATTTATTTATTTTCCTCATTAATGTGATGGCCTGAGCTGTACCAACATACCTCAAGGAAAAGTAACACTCTTCTAAAAAAGATGGCTGTATGAAAATATCTTTGTAACTTTATAAGAAATACATATTTTTATATTCACACTGCTTTAAAGTCTAGGGCAGATATCGGGGCACTATCTTCACTTCACTATTTATCACTTTTTCTGTATTTTGCTGTATAAAATATTATTGTTGCCACCATCCATTTCATGAAGGGGACATATCAAAATTATGAAAAAACATGAAATTAACAGGCTTTGAAATCAAAATTCTACCCTGCTCCCATCGCTCTACAGACATCACTAACTGACAGCAACACAATAGTAGTTAAAAATCTAAAAATCTTTCAAAGAGTCTGTGATGCGAGTGCTGAAAAAAGCAGGAAGCTTCATTCATATCTGCAGATTAGATGAGTCTACACTAATGGATCTGCAGGGACACACACGTATGTACCAAATTTCATTGCATGAAAAATGAGGGGATACATGAGACATCTCAGTTCAGACCACAAATATTAACTTCATAGTAGTGTTAAAGGAAAAATTAGAAGATATATGATTTGATGATTTTTTGATTTTTGTTCTGGGCATCATGAATGTATCAGATTTAACAGAAATCCATTCAATAGTTATTGAGGTGTTTAAAAACTAAAAATGTCACAACCTCATGATAGCAACAGAGGAAAAGTCAGCGCAGTCAGTATCCGCAGAGCACTGTGCATGTGTGTCCAAATATTGACAGCGATATATCCAGTAGTTGTTAACTTAAGATCATTCAGTCTGAACCACAGTGGTGAAGCGACAGACCGACATTGTCATCTGTGCCGCTAGCATCAGCGTCTATTTTGGACTCCTCCTCCCTCACCTGTCTCGGCAGCAAACAAAAGAAGAACAATAGCCACTGTCTGGATATTTAAGGTACCTGCTTCCACCACCACCGGCCACCAATTAACTATGATCAGAGTTTAGCAGGTCACAATCAGTCAGACAGGCGGCCTAAAGGGAAACACACACACACACACACACACACACAGATATGCCTCCCTTAGTCCCAGCTGCTCCACCATGGGTCCATCATCAAACAAACAGCGTGGAGTTAATTCCCTCTCTCAGCAGCCATCTCTGTGACGACTGCAGTCATGGCTGTGAGTGGCAGGCGCAGTCATTAGATCCCTGGATATCCCCACTGGCTGCTCTTTTTACGCTCCTTTTGTGTGTGTGTATGCTGAGTGGTGGCTCTGTCTGTCTGTGTGTGTGTGTGGGTGGGGGGGTTACACAGGAGCAGTGACGGGTGTCAGCGCTGAGGCCTGGTCCAGTCTGCTGTGGCCTGGTGTGACAGCACTGCTGCCTGACCACCCCACCCCTGACCCCCTCTCTCCTGCCTGCATCGCCCCGAGAGACGTGGAGGGTGATGGGGACTGGCACCGCAGGGGCCTCCCTGGCTGGTGCCTTTGCTGGTGGTCTCCGTGGCCTATTAGTGTCTTGCTATGGGCCTGTCAGACTGACAAAACAGGGGCCTGTCAAATTAAGTAGGGGCTGAATATCGGAGATATGTATTCAAACGCACCAAGGGGAGATGGTGGCGGGGAGGAGTGAAGAGAACCAGGATGAGGAAACCACCGGTGCTAATGTCGACGCTAAGTGAGAGTGACAGGTTGGGAGCTGATCGGAGGGAGAGGAAGAGAGAGAGAGAGAGAGGAGGAAACAGTAACAGTAGTTGATAATGGTGGCGTGGTTGTCCTGAGGAGACTTGTTAAGGGCCAGTCCAGACAGAGCCAGACAGCCACCATTCCCAAGGATCTGAACGCAGGTAAACTGCTCCAAGTTTGTCCCAAACAGCTTGGAGTTACAGCACTTTCACTTAATGAGATCAGACTGATGAGCCCTGTGCGCAGGTGTGTGTGTGTATGTGTCTGTATAGGCTCCAATGAAGCATCCCAAACCACTAAAGTATTTACCCGAACAATAACTATTTCCTCTGTTGGCAAGCACATGTACCCAAGGCTCTGCAGACTTTTTTTTGTGTAAGACATGCACATGAAAAAAACAAGCATTTATGCGGGCACCGAAGGCATCTTGCTCAATCTTTTTTTATCATTGCATTCTAACTTTCTCTCTCGTCGCTGTTTGTGTTACTTCACCTCTGGAGACACATTGGTTACTCGTGCTTCAGGCCAGTCCATTATGAAGCCACACACTGCGTAAATCTCGACAACATTGTCAGCTCACTCACTGCTCACTGAGTTATCAAACTTCTCAGACACACTCGCCGTGTTGGGAAGCTTCAGCTCTGAGCCTCGCCTTGTGTTCAGCTCTCAGAAGGAAACACTGAAACACAGGAGCAGGTGAAAGATCAGCAGCAGGATTAAGTGTTATGGCAGTTGTATGACAAAGCCATGTGTAAGCGCACGTGTGTGTACGTTACAAGGGGAGCTGTGGCAGTGCCTGTGTGTTTCGGAGAAGGGCTGCGACTCTGCCTCTCATGTCGCTGTGCGTTGCTGAGACTGAGAGGCTGATGCACAGTGGCAGCTCCCCCCTCGCAGCCACAGGCCTGCCCAGAGCCACTGCAGATGATAGTTTTAATTGCTTTCAATCTTTCAGGCTAGTCCCTGCCCAGTGGCGCAGAGTGCTCGTGTGCGTGTGTTTGTGCATGTGTGAGATAGTGTTTTGCTGTGTGTGTGTTGAACAGTCATTGTCTGCGGATGCTGTACACATATGTGGTGTGTGTTTGATGGATGTGTTTGTCCATTATGAGAGGAAAATTAACAGAGAATTAAGGCCTCGCAGTGATACATCTGATGCACACTTCTGCAGAAGAGGACCGAAATATGTCTACCATCATGTCCGACATGAGAGCACGCTCAATAAAGGTGAAAGAAAAGAGCGGATGATTAAATACATCCCCCTCCCCTTTTCCATAAAGGTTATGTTTATAAATAATAAAGTTCAGGGTTTTCATGCAAAGACCTCAAAACACGCACTCACATCCTTAAAAGCATTTTGAACGCGGTGAGCTACAAAACCAACCGATCAATAATTCAGAGCCAGTGTCGAGATGGCAAAACAGAACACAGAAAACAGCCTGCAATTAACATGACAGTCATTTATTTCATATGTGGGAATTAAATAATTTCTTACTACAGCTAACACCTACAGTCAAACTGAACAGATGTGAAGCAGCAATCTTTTCTGTTGTGGAGGGAGACTGCAGGTCACCTGAAATAAGAACAGCTCTGAACTGTAAAGAAGAAATCTTATCTTTAAAGGTGTTTACAAACACACTCGCCAGTAAAAGTGAAAGTAGGATGTGCAAGGTACCCTGGGTGCGTTGGTTGTTGACATTCTGGGACGTTGTGTCAACTTATGCCTGTTACATACATTGTCTTTTCTCAAAATACGTACGTTTTCACATGTCATAAATACAGTATAGTACAGTATTTGTACGGCTGAACAGCACTGAACCTGTTAATCTGCTCACACCTCTGAACTGCTGCAGAACATTCACCCCACAAAAACCGCAGTACATCCTCCACTGACCTACAGCCTGAAACATGCAATCCATTTACACTGGGGCACATGTACAACAACCCCAGCCCTCCCTGCTTTCCCGTTCATATCTACACACACACACACACACACACACACACTCTCTCTCATACACACACACATCTGGCCGGGGGGTAAATTAAGCCCTAACATTCCCACAGAGGCTAATCTCCATCCATTTAGAGGGCTGTAATATTTAATCAGGAGGCCCTGGACCATCTCCCAGCGCCACACGCTGTGGCACGGTTCATATGTTCACAGGAGAGGCCAGCCCAGAGGCTACGGAGGGGAATTCACTGCTTAAAGCCACAATGCATTCAACCACAGAGCCTCCTCTCCCTTCTACTATCTGATGCCACGTTTTTTGCGGGGGTGGGAGAGACAGGACATCACCAAGATGGATTGGTATTGGCAGGATGTGAAGTGTTTGTAATTTTAGCTGGACATTTGTTTTATTGTGTTTTTGTGAAATATATTGCTTACAGTACATACTAGTGGTTTACTTTTCATTACAGTGCTTACCTATTTTGTCAGACATCTGCCAAGCCACGACTGATTGTGTTGCTGTCTTATGAATATAACATGGACAGTGTTACTTATTTATAGATTAATCAAATCGACATCATACGACATCACATCCAAAATAAGATGTTCATGCAGGCAATGGACAAGACCCATTCCCACTTTAATTCAGCTGATGATTATATTTAGTTAGTTATAGTTATATTATTCATTTTTTAATTGTTTATATTTAATTGTATTTGTTTGTTTGTTTTTAAATGATCTCGGCCTAACGTAAAATTACATGTTAAATTACTTTTCTGGAGACACTATCAAAAATTGAAATAAATGTTATTTATTATTATTATTATTGTTGTTATTTTTTAAAAAAAAAAAAATCAGAAGGTGGGATGAGAAAATGACGACAAAAATTTAACTTAAAGTAATTAAAGGCATAATCTAGTGATTTTATAATGCACATGCACTGAGTTTGGGGGGAGCAACAAGAGACAGATTTTATAAAAAATAGTCAATTCAGCAGAAGCCATGATATTCGACTTTATGTTCCCCAGTGTGAGTAAATCTCCAAAAACACAGGATTCGACACAAGTTCTCTCACATAAAAAAGATTAAAGTGAAAAGATAAAAATGCCATAGTTAAGAATGTCATAAATAATTGTGAATGTATACTTTGTCCGAAAACACAACATAGCATAGAATGCCTAAAAAATGTCTAAGTACAGTATGTCATAAACCTCTTAAAAAAATGTTGTAGTTTAGTATGCCAAAGTAATAAAAAACGTCACAGTGTAGTATGTCAAAATTAGGCACAGTATAGAATAGGCTATAAAGTCATAAAAAGTAATAATATGTATGTATGTACATATGTATGTATATGTCTGTGTATCTATATGTTAATGTATCTATCCATGTATGCCAAGTCTGAAAAATTGCATAGTTTGCCATAAAATGTCATGCCATTGCCAAAAAGTCAGTTTGGTATGTCATAAAAATGATGTTTAAAAAAAATGCAATGATATAGTTTGACATAAAGACATAAAAACATAATAAAATAGAATGCCAAAGAAATGTCATAGTGCAGTATGTGATAAAAAAATTAAAATAAAAAATTTTAAAAAATGTAATAGCATGTCAGGTCATGAAAAATGTCATATTATACTATGCCAAAATACAGGTCATAGTATCGTATGCCATAAAGTCATCAATGTATATAAGTATGTATGTGTGTATTAATTTGTTTATCCATGGATGTATGTATGTCTTTATGTGTATGCATCTATGTATTTATGTATCTAACCATGCCAAGTCACAAACAAACAACATTGTATAGTTTGCCATAGAAATGTCATTCTACGTATACTATACTGTACAAAAAAAGGTGATAATATAGTTTGATATGAAGTCATGAAAAAGTAATAGTATAGCATGCCAAAAAAAACCCCATGATAGTAAAAAATTCCCCCCAAAAAATTCATAGTATAGTATGTCATCCAAAACCATGAAGAAACGTCATAGTATAGTACGTCGTCCAAAACCATGAAAAAATGTCATAGTATGTTGTCCAAAATCATGAACAAATGTCACATTAAAGTATGTCGTCCAAAACCATGAAAAAAATATCATAGCATAGTATCTTGTCAAAAACCATGAATAAATGTTATAGTATAGTATGTCATCAAAAATGATGAAAAACATCATAGTATAGCATGTCATCAAAAATGATGAAAAACATCATAGCATGTTGTTCAAAATCATGAAAAACGTCATAGTATAGATGTTATTCAAAATGACGAAAAAATGACATAGTATAGCATGTCATCAAAAATCATGAAAAAAATGCCATAGTATAGGACGTCGTCCAAAACCATGAATAAAACATCATAGTATACAATGTAGTCCAAAATCCTAAGAACGTCCTAGTATAGCACGTCGTCCAAGATCATGAAAAAAACTCACTGTATATTATGTCGTCCAAAATCAAGAAATAAAGGCATAGTGTAGCATGTCGTCCAAAACCATGAAAAAAAAGATCATAGCATACCATGTCATCCAAAATCATAATAAAAAGCTCATAATAAAACATGTCGTCCAAAACCATGAAAAAAAGATCATAGCATACCATGTTGTCCAAAATCATAAGTACAACGTCATAGTATAGCATGTCGTCCAAAATCATGAAAAAAGCTCATAGTATAGTATGTCGTCCAAAATCATGAAAAAAGCTCATAGTATAGCATGTCGTCCAAAACCATGAAAACAATGTCCTAGTATAGTATGTCATCCAAAACCATGAAACATGAAACATGAAAAAATGTCTTATTGTACTATTTCGTCTAAAACCATGAAAAAAGTCACAGTATAGTATGTCATTGAAAAACAATGAAAAAATATCATAGTATAGTATGCTGTCCAAAACTATGAAAAAAGGCATAGTGTAGTATGCCATCCAAAGTCATGAAAAAAAGTCATAGTATAGTATGTCCTCCAAAATCATGATGGCAAAGTATGAGATGTATGGCCAAAACCATGAAAAAACATCATGGTGTATATGTCATCCAAAATCAAGAAAAAATGTAATACTATAGCATGTCGTCCAAAATAATGAAAGAACATCATAGTATAACATGTCGTACAAAATCACAAAAAAAGTCAAGTATAGTATGTTGTCCAAAACCATGAAAAAATGTCAAAGTTTGATATGTATGGCCAAAACCATGAAAAAATGTCATAGTATAGCATGTCGTTCAAAACCATGAAAAAATGTCATAGTATAGCATGTCGTTCAAAACCATGAAAAAATGTCATAGTTTAGCATGTCGTCCAAAACCATAAAAAAAGTCAAAGTATAGTATGTTGTCCAAAACCATGAAAAAATGTCAAAGTTTGATATGTATGGCCAAAACCATGAAAAAATGTCATAGTATAGCATGTCGTTCAAAACCATGAAAAAATGTCATAGTATACTATGTCGTCCAAAACCATGAAAAAATGTCATAGTATAGTATGTCGTCGAAAACCATGAAAAAATGTCATAGTATAGTATGTCGTTCAAAACCATGAAAAAATGTCATGTGTCGTCTAAAATCATGAAAACATATCATAGTGTAGTATGTCGTTCAAAACCATGAAAAAATGTCATAGTACAGTATGTTGTCCAAAACCACGAGAACAACGTCATAGTATAGTATGTCGTCCAAAACCATGAAAAAATGTCATAGTATAGTATGCTGTCCAAAACCATGAAAAAATGTCAGAGTATAACATGTCGTCCAAAATCATGAAAAAATGTCATAGTATAGTGTGCGTCAAAACTCATGAAAAGAAGTCATAGTATAATATGTCGTTCAAAACCATGAAAAAATGTCATGGTATACTATGTCGTCAGAGACCATGAAAAATCTCATTTTGAAGTATGTCGTCCAGAATCATAAAAAAAGTCATACAATAGTATGTTGTTGACAAACCATGAAAAAACGTCTTAGCATCGTATGTCGTCCACAGCAATGAAAAAACTTATAGTTTAGTATGTCGCTGAAAAACCATTAAAAAATGTCATAGTATAGTATGTTGTTCAAAACCATGAAAAATGTCACAGTATGGTATGCTGTCCAAAACCATGAAAAAATGTCATGGTATAGTATTTCGTCCAACACCGTGAAAAAATGTCATAGTATAGGATGTTGTCCAAAACTATGAAAAAAGTCATAGTATAATATGTCGTTCAAAACCATGAAAAAATGTCATAGTATACTATGTCGTCAGAGACGATGAAAAATCTCATTGTGAAGTATGTCGTCCAGAATCATGAAAAAAAGTTGTACTATAGTATGTCGTTGACAAACCATGAAAAAATGTCTCAGCATAGTATGTCGTCAACAGCAATGAAAAAACTTATAGTTTAGTATGTCGTCCAAAATCATGAAAAAAACTCATAGTATAGTATGTTGTCCAAAATCGTGAAAAAAAACTCATAGTATAGTCTCTTCCAAAATCGTGGAAAAAAAACTCATACTATTGTATGTCGTCCAAAACCATGAAAAAAACTCATAGTATAGTATGTTGTCCAAAATCATGAAAAAAACACATTGCATAGCATGTCGTCCAAAATCATGAAAAAATGTCATAGTATAGTATGTCGTCCAAAATCATGAAAAAATGTCATAGTATAGTATGTCATCAAAAATGTTTACAAAAATTCATAGTATAGTATGTCGTTCAAAATCATGACAAAATGTTAAAGTATGATATGCATGACCAAAACCAAGAAAAAATGTCATCGTATAGCATGTCGTCCAAAACCATGAAAAAAACTCATAGTATAGTATGTCGTCCAAAATTATGAAAAAACTCATTGTATAGCATGTCGTCCAAAATCATGAAAAAATGTCATAGTATAGTATGTCATCAAAAATGTTTACAAAAATTCATAGTATAGTATGTCGTCCAAAATCATGACAAAATGTTAAAGTATATGTATGACCAAAACCAAGAAAAAATGTCATCATATAGCATGTCATCCAAAACCGTGAAAAAAAACCCATAGTATAGTATGTCATCCAAAACCGTGAAAAAAACTCATAGTATAGTATGTCGTCCAAAATCGTGAAAAAAAACTCATAGTATAGTATCTCATCCAAAATCATGAAAAAAGATTCATAGTATAGTATGTTGTCCAAAATCATGAAAAAAACTCATAGTATAGTATGTCATCCAAAATCATGACAAAATGTTAAAGTATATGTATGACCAAAACCAAGAAAAAATGTCATCATATAGCATGTCATCCAAAACCGTGAAAAAAAACCCATGGTATAGTATGTCATCCAAAACCGTGAAAAAAACTCATAGTATAGTATGTCGTTCAAAATCGTGAAAAAAAACTCATAGTATAGTATCTCATCCAAAATCATGAAAAAAGATTCATAGTATAGTATGTTGTCCAAAATCATGAAAAAAACTCATAGTATAGTATGTCGTCCAAAATCATGAAAAAAACTCATAGTATAGAATGTCGTCCAAAATCATGAAAAAAGACTCATAGTATAGTATGTCATCCAAAATCATGAAAAAAACTCATAGTATAGTATGTCGTCCAAAACCATGAAAAAAACTCATAGTATAGTATGTTGTCCAAAATCATGAAAAAAACTCATAGTATAGTATGTCGTCCAAAATCATGAAAAAAACTCATAGTATAGAATGTCGTCCAAAATCATGAAAAAAGACTCATAGTATAGTATGTCATCCAAAATCATGAAAAAAACTCATAGTATAGTATGTCGTCCAAAACCATGAAAAAAACTCATAGTATAGTATGTCGTCCAAAATCATGAAAAAAACACATTGTATAGTATGTCGTCCAAAATCATGAAAAAATGTCATAGTATAGTATGTCATCAAAAATGTTTACAAAAATTCATAGTATAGTATGTTGTCCAAAATCATGACAAAATGTTAAAGTATGATATGCATGACCAAAACCAAGAAAAAATGTCATCGTATAGCATGTCGTCCAAAACCATGAAAAAAACTCATAGTATAGTATGTCGTCCAAAATCATGAAAAAACTCATTGTATAGTATGGCGTCAAAAATGATTAAAAAAATTCATAGTATAGTATGTCATCCAAAATCATGACAAAATGTTAAAGTATATGTATGACCAAAACCAAGAAAAAATGTCATCATATAGCATGTCGTCCAAAACCATGAAAAAAACTCATAGTATAGTATGTCGTCCAAAATCATGAAAAAACTCATTGTATAGTATGGCGTCAAAAATGATTAAAAAAATTCATAGTATAGTATGTCATCCAAAATCATGACAAAATGTTAAAGTATATGTATGACCAAAACCAAGAAAAAATGTCATCATATAGCATGTCATCCAAAACCGTGAAAAAAACTCATAGTATAGTATGTCATCCAAAACCGTGAAAAAAACTCATAGTATAGTATGTCGTCCAAAACCATGAAAAAAACTCATTGTATAGTATGTCGTCCAAAATCATGAAAAAAACACATTGTATAGCATGTCGTCCAAAATCATGAAAAAATGTCATGGTATAGTATGTCGTCCAAAATCATGAAAAAATGTCATGGTATAGTATGTCGTCCAAAATCATGAATAAATGTCATAGCATAGTATGTCATCAAAATGTTTAAAAAAATTCATAGTATAGTATGTCGTCCAAAATCATGACAAAATGTTAAAGTATGATATGTTTGACCAAAACCAAGAAAAAATGTCATTGTATAGCATGTAGTCCAAAATCATGAATAAAACTCATAGTATGGTATGTCGTCCAAAATTTTGACAAAAACTCAGTATAGCATGTTGTCCAAAACCATGAAAAAACTAATGGTATAGTATGTCGTCCAAAATCATGAAGAAATGTCATAGTATAGTATGCCAAATTCATAAAAACATGCCATAGATTAGTATGCCAAAAAAAAAATCTTCATGGTATAATATCGAATAAAGTCATAAAATATATCCATAGTATTTCATTAAAATTTAATCATAACATTGCCCTCAATTACATGCCGGGTACCCAACAGCATTCAATCACCATCAAACTGATAATCGCATACATGGGCTTTTTTTTTAAATATATATATATATATATATATATATATATATATATATATATATATATATATATATATATATATCTTTCTTTCCTTTTCAAAATTCTTAAAATGGACAGATTCGCTGTAAGTTTCTAAAATATTCTCCTGGGGATGGAATACTGCCCAGACCCTCCTGGAGGGGTGGTTGCAGACAGCGTACATCGAAAATACAAAAACAGCCACATCCTGTCTGGAGGTATCACACCAGAGAAAGCCAACTGCTCTCACACTCTGACACGGTAAAGGTCAGGTCTCGCACCATCAGTGTGAAAAGTCTGCACTGAAAAGGGTAAAGTCCATCTGTTTTTAACAACTCAGGACTGCTGATGCTTCTGTGTATGTGTGCATCTGTATGAACAGTACATACAGTAGCCTATGTGCCTGACCTGACCCGCAGCAAAAAAAAACAAAAAAAACAAGGCGACTGCTGTGATTTTTGTGTTTCATAAACATAACATTTGCGTTGTTAAGCGTCGAGTGATAAAAATGTGTCGTGTGTGTGGCCATTGTAACGCCTGCTCCCTGATTCAGACTGACTCTAATGGGAAGGCCTGGTGAATTTTTCATACAGCCCAGAGGGGGAGGACGAGCGGCCATACTGGCAGATTACAACCTCTAGGAGCGAAAGAGAGACAGAGACAGAACAGTAGAGTAGAGGAGGAAGCTGACATTCAGGTCGCAGCTTCACCCTCCATCTGGGTTTTGGTGCACATTTTATGAGAAAAGATTAAAAGTTCATTAGGTATTTTGTGAACGTACACATTTTTATTTTCTGAAATAAAACAATATACAGCAAAACTTCAAGACAAATATTTGACAAAAGAGACAAATCTTTTTGACCTCTAGTGTGGCCTGTAGCAGATCACAGATGATCATGAGCAAGCACACAATGGACAGCAAACTGCAGTCCTTTGGACAGGTTCCCTTTTCACAATGCTCACTGCTCTGCTCTGTGTGCATGTCTTGGCTTTGTTAATGCATGAATTCCCAGAACCTAATCTTCTTTTCTTGTTTTTGATTCATCTGTGATAATCTATCAGACACCAAATCTAATAAACAAGAGCAACTTGATCCTGATGATTCTTTGTGAGCGTGGTGAACAAAAGCAGGCTGAATAATGCCCAAGATCTCAATTTAATGGGCTGAAATTTCTGCAAGAAAGCTCTAAAAAAATTATCCATCTGTTCAATGCACACATGCCACAGCTCACTCAGATAGCTCGTAGCACTGTCTTGCGTATGCAAATATGTTTTGCCTGGAAATCTATTTGGAGTTGCTCGAAGGAATCCAGAACGGCCCTCCTTCTGTCTCCCCCTCGCCTGGCTCACGCGGGGCTCCCTCTTGCCGTCTATCTCCTCTCGCGTGGAAAACATTTTCACCAGCTCCACACGCACGGACATACAGTCAGTGGCACCGCCTTGCCTCAGACAGCTTAAACCACCATGGGCCAATATGCAGATCTCACAGGCCCACACTGGCGGCCCTGTCCGCGAGCGGGACAAGGGGCCCTGCAACTGTTTGCTTAGTTGGGTAATACATGCAGTACAGTGACACAGAGGGAATAATTATCCACTCTGTGAAGAGGCACGGCCACTAATTTTGTTCTTCTGTTACACACTTTAAGTGTTTCTTTGGTGCAGAAACAGTGGAGTGTGTGGCCCCAGAATATTATGAAAAGGTTGTGTTGACAAAAGAAAAATGCAGTTTTATATTTTATTTGCAATTTAAAGAAGGAGTTTTTGCGTGTGTGTATGAGGAATTAGCACCCCTCTTGGGCAGAGATGCAAAAAGAAGGAAATAACAGACCGTGTGTGTGTGTGTGTGTGTGTACCAGAGGGCTGAGAAGCCAGGCTTGGGCAGATGGTCCACAAAGGTGTTACCACACAGTGAGTGGGCACTGCGATTGATGCATTGCAACATCCAAGAAGGTGGAACATTTGGCTGCTGACCCGCAGTCAGAACTCATTGGCCCTGCCTTCTCCTTATTTAGCTGCTGCGAGAGAGCCGACGGGTGATTTGGTTGGAATAAACACACACACTCGGAAACGCGGCACTTTCCCACCCTCAAGGGAGCCTGCTGCATGGGCCGCGCGCTGGAAACTTCTCCCTCGTCTCTGCAAGGAGGTCACGATGGTGGTGCAGGCAAGGGGAGGATGAGTGCACGGAGCCATGGAGAGAAACAGAGACGGCGCACTGGAACTTAGGGTTACTGTGTTACACTTGGATGGAGAGGATCTGACCTTGAGCTTATTCTGAGGGGGTTTGTTAGTGAAGCAGCTCCATATGACTTGATTTCTGCAAGTAACATGTAACCATCCATCTTAGCCTGTCTGTTTGGGTTTACTGAGGAACAGTGGAGACATGAGACAAAAATATAGAGACAAAGGCCCTTCAAAGAGGAGAACAGGAGCTTTCAGTGATGGTTTGTCTGTCATTCTTGAGTTGATAAATGGTCTCCTGAAAAATCACATTTGATTTAAAGCATGATAAGCATTACAAATTCAATGAAAATGGTACTCTGTAAAAATCATTTGATGGAGAAGTGAGTATATCTCTCTTTGTGGAATTTTAGTGCCTCTTCCCTCTCTCGTTGAACCACTGAAATCCTTTTTAAAAATCTCATAAACACATAAGAAATAAAACACATTTAATAACTCCCCTGTTGGACTAAAGCATACAAGTTTTAAAATCTCTCCACAAAAAAGATGATTAAGAAAAGGAAGCTGCAAGAGTTCAAAGACGAAATATTCTCTTTAATTACAAACATTATTAGTTATGCACATGGCGAGATTTTATTTCAGACCCAAAAGCGTTCTTACATCAGTCGAAAACATGGAAAATTCATGAGTGAGCACGCTAACTGAAGGCAACATTATGGCGATGGATATTAAACATGATAATTGCTATTTGTCTCTGAGTGCAGTTAAATCATTAAGTCTACAGTAGAAATAATGCATCTCTCCCAGTTTGCTGTTTTAATATCCCTTTCACATTTTTATAATCAGTGGCATTGGACAAACTAATGTGTGTAACTGCATGCATGAAAGCATATTTTATTTGTAAATATGGCAGTTTTTTTGATACAGTGTGTTAAATTACGACAAGATACCTTGAAATCTATTGAATCTATTGAATATCTCACGTACTGCCGTCAATTTAAATCTAACATTATTAAAGGCTGTTAAAACTTAATCACTTATTGGTTACCTCTTTAATAACCTCGCTTCCTAACTGTGCCAAATCACATCAGTGCATGATAATGCTGAGTTTGACATGAGTCCCTGTTTGATGTGAACTAGTGCAGAGTGCCATCTGATGGATACATCTGGCACATCAGTATTTTGTGTTTGATATTAACAGGTTTGCAGTGGTGGAAGTAAGTTTTGAGGTACCTGCACTTTACTTTTGTATTTCTATTTTCTGCTATTTTATACTTCTACTCCACTACAGTTTAGAGGGCGAACTCCACAGTAACACTTCATTTGGATAGTCTGTCTTCAAATAGTTTATGGAGTATTTGTAACATTTCCACAGCTTATTGGTTGAGATTCAACAATTTAACTGTTTTGCTTTGTCTGTAGATGTTTACAGATTATTTAGAGTATATGTAACAATTCACCACATATTCTCAGAATTATTTAGTTTTACTTGAACTATTCACTTTGCTCTGCTTTATAGTTCCAACACTGTTAAAAACAAACCTATAGAAAGTGAGGTGACAATTTACACTCAGTTTGTTTGAGTAGATTATATCACATTGCTTGAGTAAATAGTACCTAAATTTAACAGCTATGACACACTTAAGCTTGTTAGGTAAAGAAAACTTATATTTTTCAATACAACTGGTCACTCATGAAAAGTCAGTAATATTAACACTTGGCCACAGCTTGCTGCTGGACTCAAACTTTCCAGCAAAAACAAACAGAAATCCAGCCCTGTCCAATAAATTAACTTAATTAATGAGGGCAAAAGAAACAGAAATGCATCTGTTCATTCTGCCAACATTAAATAGGTTAATTTATCTGAGAAGGCTGTGTTCGGTTTTTGTAACTGACGCCGTGCTCAAACAGTGATCCAAGAGAAATATGCATTGTTTGAATGCAGCTCAACACTGTCCAGTCCCAAAAATGAAACTGACTTTGGCCGCATGGATGCTGACACATGCACACGTTTCAGTGCAGGGATTACACACTATCTTGGAGTATATTTCATGATGTTTTTTATGATGCAGTTGTTACTGTTAACACAAAGGAAGAGTAGGTATATTTCATCCATTATTAATTATTTCACTTACTGACTAATATACTAATTAAAATCTAAATTATATGCATCATCCAAAATCCTTATTTTTAAAGTTAAGTTCAACCTAACAGTCCTAAGAATACGTAATAAATTGTCACAGATGCTTTGTAGATAGATATGTACAGACACAGTTGATTGATTGTTGAATTTTAACTATTAAGCTGTTAAAATATTTCACATATCTCCAGGTGGACTATCCAAATAGTGCTATCAGCTTATTAACTTCAGTTAGTTTGCAGACTCAGATCCTAATAATGCAAAAAAAAAAAGAACCAACAATTACATTATGATGTATTATTACATGCAAGATAACATATCTTATTAACTCTATAAAGTAATTAAGTCTAGCTCCACCGTTACCAGCTGCAAGTTTAAAGTGATGTACACATGAATGCATCCCTAATTATAATCCACTAATATAATATACATCATTCTGAAAGGGGCCTTTCTGCATAATTACCTTTACTTTGGTACTTTAAGTATATTTTTTAATGCTAATACTTATAAAAGATGAATGCAGGACTTGTACTTGTAACAGAATATATTTACCATGTGGTACTGCACTTTTACCAAAGTAAAAGATCTGAATACTTCTTCCAGCTGTTAAGGAGAAGTTTTCCTAAAGAGCTTTCTGCCAGAAAGGGATTTCTTAGTTAAGGTTAGGGGAAATAAATCATGATTTCGTCCACCATTGCAAGTTCGTTCTCACAACAACCAAAAGGTGAAGCTTTAAGATACAAAGAAGACTAGTGAAACTTAAGAAATGATGAAACTGATCATAATAGCTACAAGTTACATGTAGGAGGATACTAAAAAGCCCAGAAAACACTACTCCACTCTATTTCATTTACCCAATCAATAAGAGGCTTTTCATGCAACATTACCCCTTTAAAACCTGAGCAAATCGGCTTGATTCTTTAGAAAACATGAGAAGAAGGCAATGAGTGATGAAAAAGACATGACCTAAAAAATTAGCAAGAAACTGGTAAAAAGAGAAAATTAAAAACAAGAAAATTAAAAAAAAACAAAAACAAAAACAAAAAAAAACCTTTGAAACCTGGAAAGAGTAAAATAATTTTAAAATGTTATAAAATGTAATGATAATAGTAACTATACTTTTTTCCCCCCTATTTTTTAATTTTTAATATATATATATATATATATATATATATATATATATATATATATATATATATATATATATATATATATATTTATTTATTTTTTTTGCAGTTCATGGGAAATTTCTAACCAAGTTGCTTAATGCCTTTTTCCCCAGTGTTTTTGAAAGAAATCACACCAATTTGCTCAAGGTTCAAAGGTTTAAATACTTGAAGCAGCACAAGAAAAGTGATGTCACTCCAGGTTTCAAAGGGTTAAACTTGTGGCCCTTATGGCTGAGCAGTTTAGGAGCCCTAAAATAAAACAATGCTGACTCTAAGTATGACAATCACACATATCAGTATGAGTCCATCACAGATATCTAAAGCCTCATCCCTCTCGGCATTCGACTCCACATCGAGTCAGTCATCATCCACCACCATCACGTTCCCGTTCAGCTCGTACTCCATGGTGCCCCAGTCAAAGATGTTGCCCTTGGGGACCTTGTGCCCATAGTGCCAGGCCTGGATCATGCTCCTGGAGAGCACAAAGTCCCACATATTCAAATCAGTCATCTCCCCAACAAAGCTCTGCACGGCCTCTAAACCCCCCAGATGTTTGTCCGGGTCCTGCCCCAAGAGGACGGTGCCTTTTGGACGGATGGTGTGCCCGGGTTTGTAGACCTGGTAGGTGCTGCGTTTCCCTTCCACCCAGAAAGCAGTGAGGCCGGTGCGAGACTCCCAGGTCAGGCAGAGGCTGGTGCGGAAGGTGGTGAGGGGCGGCAGGTGGAAGAAGGTGCCGTCACCGCTCATGTAGAAGGAGATGCGGCCGTCCTTCTCACGCCACACGTTGAGCTCATCGTAGTCAGCTGTGCGGTAGGCGAACAGGATGATCTGACGTTCTTCCGGCAGCTCAGTGGCCACACGCATGCAGAGAGTGAAGGCCTTCAGCCCCATCTCCTTCTGCGGGATCAGAGCCACGAAGCTGAAGTCTGTCTCGTATGGGAACACCAGGACTTTGTCGGTCAGGCCCACTGGAGCAACACAAACAGGGAACAAAGGGTTAATAAGACACCAAACCTCAGTGTTTAAACTACATCAGTGTTGGAAGAAGTATCCAGATCCTTTGCTGAAATAAAACAATACCACAATGTCAAAATACTCCACCACAAGTAAAAGTCCTGCATTCACAACTTCACTTAAGTAAAAGTATGTATCAGCAAAATGTGCTTCAACCTCCTGAGACACAAGCTTTTGTTTGAAAAATGATGTCCTCATATGGGGACAATGGGTTTATCTTTAATAGTCAGTGTGTATTAATGTGTAAAACTGTTTAATTAAATGCCTGAGCTTGCTGTGCAAACCCACGATGCAATATTTGTTCAATATTTCGTTGCTCTATGGGTTAGGGGTCACTGCTCAAGTCTAAAACTTTTCAAAACTGTTCATTTCAATGCCTGAACATGGCAAATACTGCAACATATCTAAAAGCCTTGCGATTTGTTGGCTTTGTAACTCTGTACATATTTTCCTTGCTCCATTCTTCAAGCAAGGAATGTCCTTTTTGTCTGTAGGAACAGTCTGTCACACCTCATTGGCCTGAGTGAAATGCTGTGATATTACAATAATAAAGTCCCAACGTCCTCAAACGAGTACTTCCTAATTCAGTGGTTCCCAACTGGTGGGTTGCAATCCAAAAGTGGGTTGCAGGTCCTTTCTGAATGGACTGCAAGCAGTGTTAATTTCATTGACAAAAGCTATGATGAAAATGTTTTGTCAACAACCATTTTTCTACGATGAAAACGAGATGATAAGAGGCTAAAAATAGATCTTGATAATAAAAACTTAGACGAAATCTATGTTTCTTTTTTTTATTTGATGAGGCAAGGCAAGACAAGACGAGACAAGACGAGACAAGACGAGACGAAAATGTTTGTGTTGGACTATCAGACATTGAAAGCGGAGAACGGCTGTGCTAATAATTATCTTCAAATGCTGCATGAGCGACAGGCTGGTAAACTCCAGTAAATAGTCTACACCAGGATATTTTGCTAGTCAGCAAAGACACTCACACTGGATGGAGCAGCGTCAACAATTGATGTTGGAGAAATGTAAGTTTGTAAGTGTGTAGAAATTTTTTGTAGTTTTAGCGAAAATGTCTAAATGAAATTTTTAATACAACCTGTCACCTTCATTCTAATTTCTGATACATGAATTAGCCTCACTGAATTAGTTTAAAGATTTAAAAAAAAACATACAGAAAACATAATGACTAAAATGTCTTGAATTTTTGTTGTTTTGAATTTTCATCAACTAAAACTTGACTAAAACTATGACAGATAAAAATGACTTAAATGTGACCAAAGCTAATAAGCATTTTGGTCTCAAGACTAAGACTAAATCTAAAATGGCCTTCAAAATTAACAGTGACCACAAGTGACTCGCAAATGTGTCAAGTCTGTAAAAAACACACTTTATTTTTAAGTACAGTGAATTTCCGGCACAAAGCTTTTACTTTGAAGGGTTCTCACTAGTTGAGAAGTCCCCAGCAGTTTAGAGTGTTCATGCTTTAACAATTTTTGTAGTAACTGCTGCTTAAGGCTATTTTTGAAGACAGACAGATAATGACACTTTAACACTGTTATCATCTCATTTCACACCTGTGGACCTCTGCACACCACACTAAAGCTTGTACATTAACGTTTTTTGCCCTTTATAAGATGCTGTTTTCTAGTCTCGTGTGTGAGAGGAAGACTCAGTTGGAATAAGGTCACAGAGTCTGTTGTTGAGCCTAAATACTATATTACACATTATACAAGCATTGTGAAAGATGTTACACTCAGTGAGCGTCAGAAGACTGTACCTATAAAAAGAGAGTCAATAGGAGCTTTTACCTCGGACCAGGATATGGCATGTGTAACTTTTTTTCTGTAGGATCTGTAATTTCATCAGATAACTTGGAAAGGTATTGCACCATATAACATTACATTTATATGAGGCTCAAATAACTGAGTAAAGTATAAGTATCTCAAATTTGTTCCTAAATACTGTACTTGAGTAAATGTACAGTACTTAGTTACATTCCACCACTGCACTACATGTGGTATACATCTGAAGGTGATGAGATTCTGTTAGATGCGTACCTTGTGTGGCTGAGGAGAATGTCAGAGACCATCCTAAGACACTGAGTACGACCACAGCAAACCTCACAGCGCTGACTCTCTGCAAACACACACAAGAAATCCATCCCTGAACACACAAGTCACATCAGAGACCAATTATTATTCTTAGCAAACAGATTTTCTTACCATTTTGTTGTTGTTTTGTTGTCCCTTGATGTTGCTAACTCAGTCCCACTTGCTAATGCCCCCGTGCCCAGTCCTCTTCCCTCCTGGCACGGCCATGACGTCAGCTGCCCATCGAATGCTCTGACAATAGGCCTGGTGTGTGAGGGCTGGGTGACGCTGTCCATTTACATGTGACTGATGCAAACACACCCCATTGCACCTACGTGTGTGTATGTAGTGCCGCCTATAGGGGGGAAAAATTAGGACAATTCCAAGGGCCCCTGACTGACCTCCTTCAACATGCCCTCCTAGCAGCTCAGCAAAACGGCTGTTGGAGTCACAAAAGCCACTGTGGACCTTGTCTTTGCTGCTCTGTCCACTTTGCTTGTTCAGGTCACCAGAGACAACACGGTCCCGTGTATCCTGGAGAAAGTTAGACAGGGTTACACTCAGGACGACCTGGCAAACAAGCCTAAATGCTTTGGAGCAGAAATGCTATACACCATCGCTGATGTTGCAGCAGGAGAGATCTGTGCACTGTTTCAGCCTCAGACTCTCACAGAAGTGACTGTTGATATGGACACCAACCAGGACTACAACCAGCCAGCAGACATGATGGATGATACAGAGGCCAAAACCACTTCTGCCGGAAGTGTGAATGAGGAGTCTGCTCTGGAGGAGGACACTGAACCTATCAGAGAACAAGACTCTGCTGTTATTACTCCTACACCAGCTCCTCTGATAGTCCGCGCTGAACCTCTTGGCAAAGTTTAGTGCGTAACGTTATGAGACAGTTGTATGTCTCAGTTGTGTGCATGCTGCACGCAACAGTACCCACTTTTTAGGGGCAGCTGCAGTACATACTATAAGTAAAAAGAAAAAGCATGCCTCTAATATTTCAGTATGAGACACCGAGGACCACTGACCAAGCATCAGTATTTGAACACAGGTCTCTGAAAGCCATGTTAGCCATGTTGAAACAGTAGAAGTCAAACGTTACATTTACCCCCCAAATGCAGGAGCAACTGTAGCAACACACGCAATACTTTTGTATACTTTCTTACTTCTTACTTTTACTTAATTGTACACTATTTACAATGTATTTCAATACTTTAAAATGCTTTAAAAAATGAAAAAAAAAAAAGTAATATGAGTGTTTCGTACGGTATATCACTGTCAGTTGTAGCTGTTGTTGAAAATTGTTGGTATGTCATTAAAAAAAAGTCATAAAAAGTTAAAAACAATTTCTAAAAAAAAAAAAGCATAGTTCAGTATGTCATGCCTAAAAAAAACATAATAAAGTCACAGTGTTCACTTCTCCTGTGCATCCCTCAATCATATGCTGGCTCCTTAAAATGGCAAGTCCTGATCCAAGAGTTTTCCTTCAAATTGCTGTAAAATGCTCAGTTTAGCTGTTAGTTTCTAAAATTTCACCTGAGGGGGTTACTGGTGGTCCCCCCATTGTTACATAGGTGATTACGGCCCTGCATCACAGCACAGCTGGTCAGCGTTTCATTCGCAACAAATGGCAATAATATACTGGCACTGAAATCTGCGTTTTACGCATTCATCTCAGAAACCCGGTAAAACTGTACATCGTTCTTCTGATACCAACCAACCCTTCAAGATTCCACTCTGGGTCAGAATCTGGACCATCTGGTGGAGGTCTCCATTAAAAGTAAAGCTACCGTCCTCCTCCAGGCGCCGGCACGCATACATGGCTCTCCTCCACAGTGTCACTAGCCGTGCGTAAAAGCGCAGAGTGCCTTTATTGAAAACTGCTGAAAAAGGCAGGGAGCACCCAGCGAAACTCAAAACTACTAACTTTTTTTGTATATATATAATGATTTTTGAAAAATTGCTATTTTCACTCAGTTGCATTTATCCCATGTTTTACCATGTTTTCTAACAGTGTCTATACACCATATAACCAGTGTCATATGAGTTTAAGACGAGGACAGCCTCGAGCTGACTAGAAAGCGTTTAATGAATACACCTGAATTAATTCACATGGTGATATCCACATGAAGAAGAACCAAAAGCCGGCTGAGTTTAACCGATTCTCAGTGATGCTACTGATTGAAAAAAAAAAACTATCAACGTGAATGCAGAGAGAGGAAAACAAAACACACACACACACAAATAAAAAGTTAATAATAATAATTATAATTTGAATAATTTAAGCAAACGCAATTTATATCGTGTAGGCCGGTTTAATAAATCGCCACACACTAACAGATGGTATTGTTCCTGCAGTAGAGGACAGGCCGGTGTGGACGTAATGACAATTCTGAGGTCAGACGTGTTGTTACGGACCTGATGGTTCCATGGTTGCTATGTGGTCTCTAGGTGCATCTTTTCACACATTTAAACATTTAAATCAGAACAAACTTTGCACTGGAGAGAGAAGCAGCATCTCAACTTGCAGTCGACGATTTTTCTGACAAACCAACCATAAACTGAGACCTTTTGCCTCTGGACCTCATCTTAAGACCTGCTGTCACTGACGAAAGGACTCTTTCAAGGTAGAAGAGAGATTTTGACACTTTCTTAAAGCCCATGTTGTTTTCTGTGTGTTTTACTGTTCAGACTTTACAAAAAATGTACTGATGTAGGCAAAGTATCACCAATATCGCAATATTTTGCCCACATCAGTACTATTTTAGTGTAAATGAATAACATTAGACTGACGTTTGACTGTTACCAAGTTTAAATAGTAAATCCAAAGCTAACGTTACTTCCTTTGGTTTACCAACTGTCTGTTTTATCTGTCCAACAAACAGCCCAGCATAAACATGCTAATAAAAATATAGCTAAGTTATGTATTTTTTAACTTCTTGGTGATATAGGCCATCAGTGCTGCAAGCCGTGACACAAGCATTGAAGTTTTTTTATTTGAATACGCTCATAATTCAACATTTTTGTCAATATTAAGGATGTTTTTCATTTATAAGAATTTAACACGAAACGTCATTTAAATATTATGTCATCATACTGTGAGAGCAGCAGAGAGATGTGTATCATGGAGATTTTTCTAGAAACAAAATGCTGATATGATGCTGGCTTTTTCTCATTCAGCAAGAGAGTGTAAAATTGGCATGTTGTTGAATATCTGGCAAAAATGTCCCTCTGTAAAAGACTACTACCAGCTATGTCTACTGTATGCATGGGCAAATGAGACAAAGGGCCCCTGGGCACAGATATGCAAAAGGCCCCACTAGCTCTCCTACACAGGATCAGGATACGCATCTCTCTGAGGTCATCTTGTGTGTCTTTGAGGTCATTTTGTGTTGTTTTGCATCTTTTTTGACTGTTGTGTGTCCCTTAAAGTACATTTTGTGTCTCTTTGAGGTCATGTGTCGTTGTAAGTCATATTGTGTCTGGCTGAAGTACCTTTCTCTTTAGGGTCATTTTGTGATTTTTTTCTGCAATTTTGTCTTTTTTGAGGTCATTTTGTTCCTTTTTGAGATCATTTTGGGTCATTTTTGGTTGTTTTATGTCTTTATTGGCCGTTGTGTGTCCCTTAAGGACATTTGTGTCTCTTTGAGGTCATGTGGTGTCTTTTTAAGTCATGTTGCATCTCTCTGAGGTCATCTTGTGTGTCTTTGAGATCATTTTGTGTTGTTTTGCATCTTTACTGGCCATTATGTGTCTCTTAAAGGGCATTTTGTGTCTCTTTGAGGTCATGCCATGTCTTTTTCAGTCATGCTGCATCTCTCTGAGGTCATCTTGTGTGTGTTTGAGGTCGTTTTGTGTTGTTTTGCATATTTTTTGGCCGTTGTGTGTGTCTTAAAGGACATTTTGTGTCTCTTTGAGGTCATGATGTGTCTTTGTAAGTCATGTTATGTCTGGCTGAGGTCATTTTCTCTTTAGGATCATTTTGGGGGTTTTTTTCTGCCATTTTGTTTTTTTTCAGGTCATTTTTGGTTGTTTTATGTCTTTATTGGCCGTTGTGTGTCCCTTAAGGACATCTGTGTCTCTTTGAGGTCGTCTTGTGTCTTTTTCAGTCATGTTGCGTCTCTCTGAGGTCATCTTGTGTGTCTTTGAGATGGTTTTGTGTTGTTTTGCATCTTTACTGGCCATTGTGTGTCTCTTAAAGGACATTTTGTGTCTCTTTGGGGTCATGATGTGTCTTTTTAAGTCATGTTATGTCTGGCTGAGGTAATTTTCTCTTTAGCATCATTTTGGTTTTTTTTTCTGCCATTTTGTCTTTTTTTCAGGTCATTTTGTGTCATTTTATGTCTTTATTGGCCGTTGTGTGTCCTTTTAGGACATTTGTGTCTCTTTGAGGTCATGTTGTGTCTTTTTTAGTCATGTTGCATCTCTCTCACATCGGAAAATCGTGGTGATCTAACCCCCCAATCATGTGGTGATCTAACCCCCCCACTTCCAATCCCTGATGCTGAGTGCCAAGCAGGGAGGCAATGGGTATGACCCGGCCAGGGATCGAACCCATGACCTCCCAGTCTCAGGGCAGACACTCTACCACTAGGTCATTTAAGTCTTTTTGTGTCTCTTTGAGGTCATTTTGTGTCTCTCTGAGGTCATTTTGTGTCTCATAAGGTCATTTTGTGTCTCTCTGAGGTCATTTTGTGTCTCATAAGGTCATTTTGTGTCTCTGAGCTAATTTGGTGTGTCTCATAAGGTCATTTTGTGTCTCTGAGCTAATTTGGTGTGTCTCATAAGGTCATTTTGTGTCTCTCTGAGGTCATTTTGTGTCTCATAAGGTCATTTTGTGTCTCTCTGAGGTCATTTTGTGTCTCATAAGGTCATTTTGTGTCTCTGAGCTAATTTGGTGTGTCTCATAAGGTCATTTTGTGTCTCTCTGAGGTCATTTTGTGTCTCATAAGGTCATTTTGTGTCTCTGAGCTAATTTGGTGTGTCTCTGAGGTCTATTTGTGTCTCTGTGAGGTCTATTTGTGTCTCTCTGAGGTCATTTTGTGTCTTTTTTCTTTTTTGTGTCCGTTTGTAGTTGTCTATTTTGTAGTGTTTTTGTCTCTTTGCAGTTCCTTAGCATCTTTTTGTGGTCATTTTGAGTCTCTTCCTGGTCAGTACGTGTTAATTTGAATGACATTTTGCAGGTGAAGGCCAGAGGGGCCCCTGACACTCTGGGTCCCTGGGCCTGTGCCCAGTAGGTCCATTTAGTAATGCATCCATGATGATAAGTATGCTGTCAGAATGAGTCTTAGAAGGACAAACTGGGTTTAGAAATAACACAATTTTTGTGACTAAAAGAAAGGCTTCAATTTGAATTAGTTTTCAAAGTAGATTGCGACTGAATTTTCTGAGTTTGGCATTAACTTGCAGACAGAAATGTTACATTTAATTGTACTCTGTACACTCAATTTGTAGCACTGCTGACTGTGTGGTAATGGGCGAATTAAATATGTGATGTGATAAATTTGTGGTCTCACGTTTGGATTCTTTTTTTCCGTCAGATGGCCCAGGGCTACAATTGGGACAGCGTCACTCCAATCCCGTGGAGCTCCTCCAGTGACTCATCATCTGGCTCAAATATATCCAGTCTCCTGGGAGACACTGTAAGACACTGAATTCTGACCTAATCTAGTCTATTGTCTAACATGCAGATAAAAAGAGAATGTGTAGTCAATGCACAGTCATAACACATAGTGTTAGAAACTGAAACAATGGAGCCAAATTGAAGTTGTTAACATGATGTGGAGCAGTAGTCTGATGGCTGTATTTGTTGTTACCTTCAGATGGACCAGGACGACCCGTGGGCCAGCCTCCTTGTTCCAGTCCCGGACCGGCCTGTCAGCCCGCAGCTCAACCTCCAGTGTCCCGGCACCAGTCCCCCCATGTGGCTGTGACCCTGAGGTGATCCCCTCTGACCCACCTCCAGCACCAGGTAAGCCTGTTGAAGCCAGCCCCTCTAAAGGACCTGTGGCTCCAGGTAAGCCTAAGTCATTGCTGAAGGGCCCTAAGCCAAGGTGGGTACAAAATCTTTGTAGAATGAGGAAACAGGCTGGCAGCTACTGGCAGAAGAGGACAGCCAAACCTGAAGGTGATTATTCAGGTAAGCGCTTCCGTCCAAACACTTAATTTTGATGTCAGGTTTTTCCTTATTCAAATAAACTCATCACATTTATTTAGATTTAGTTACTTTAGGGTGGAACGGTGGTGTGGTGGTTAGCACTGTCACCTCACAGCAAGAGGGTTCCTGGTTGGATCCTGGGTGTGGGAGCCCTTCTGTGTGGAGTTTGCATGTTCTCCCCGTGTCAGCGTGGGTTCTCTCCGGGTACTCTGGCTTCCTTCCACAGTCCAAAGACATGCAGACTGGGGACTAGGTTAACTGATAACTCTAAATTGTCCGTAGGTGTGAATGTGAGCGTGAATGGTTGTCTGTCTCTATGTGTCAGCCCTGTGATAGTCTGGTGACCTGTCCAGGGTGTACCCTGCCTCTCGTCCAATGTCAGCTGGGATAGGCTCCAGCCCCCCCACGACCCTCAAGAGGATGAAGCGGTTAGAAGATGAATGAATGAATAGCTTCATTTCAATTGCATGCTTTTTACTGCAACCTCCATCTACTGCCTCTAAAGTGTCCTGCTCCACCCTACACACTAGCTTCTGAGATTCGCTTTCAGTTTTAAACTGCGTTCAAACTGCAGCAGCCGTCCACAAACTATGATCTCCACCAGCAATTTCCATCAGCTCCACCATCTCAAAGTCCTGAAGGCCAATGTTCCATTTGCAACTCAATCAACGTCCACCTTTAGCTTCTGCCAGCAACATGTAGCTGATGCCTCCACCTGCATATTCTGACAGAAAGCGTGGCCAAACCTCCATCTACAGCCTCTGGCAGCAAACTGCAAGTGTTGCCACCACCTGTAGATTCTGGTAGACAGCTGTGGCCATGCCTCCATCAACCGCCTCTAAGGTGTCTTGCTCCACCATACAATAACTTCTCACAAGAATTTTACATTTTAAACTGCATTCAGACTACAGGAGCCATCTGAAATGTTCCACCAGCAATTTCCGTCAGGTCCACCATGCCAGAGTGTTAAAGACCAATGTTCCATTCGCACCTCTGTCAACCTCCATCTAAGCCTCTGTCAGCAACCTATAGCCGCCGCCTCCACTTGCGGATTCTGACGACAGCGTGGCAAAACTTCCAACAACAGCGCTTGCGTGTGAGACCAGCGAAAGCCCGTGGACACACATGAATGTGGTGCCCATGTCTCACGGTCTCGCGCAAGCACACACACGTGAGCGCGGTGTACAGCAGAGCTACAGGCTACAATGAGGCTAAAAACAGAGTTCAAATGACGTTTTTCCAAACAACTTTTTATGTCGGGGCGTCAGGACACTTGGATCACTACGGACGAGCAGTATGGAGATATTTTGTGATTTCAATGATGTGTTTTTGGACGTTTGAATCTGGGGCACCGTAAGCCTCCATTAGGTGGAGTTGTGCTGCTACCCCCTCTCCCCTGGGATCTCCGCAAGAGATGTGAGGACTCTGAAACTTCACCTGAGCCTCCCTCACCATTTGGGTGAGTAGATAATGGCTGGATTTTCATTTTTGGGTGCACTATCCCTTTAAACTGCATTCAAACTACAGCAGCCATCTGAAATGTTCAAACTACAACCTCCACCATCAATTTCCATTAGGTCCACCATGCCAGAATGTTGAAGAGCAATGTTTCATTTGCACCTCTGTCAACCTCCATCTAAATCTCTGCCAGCAACCTGCAGCTGCTGCATCCACCTGCAGATTCTGATAGACACCTGCGGCCATGCCTCCAACTAGCGCCTCTAAGGTGTCCTGCTCAACCATACACCAATAACTTCTCACAAGAATTTTACGTTTTAAAGGGATAGTGCACCCAAAAATTAAAATTCAGCCATTATCTACTCATCCATATGCCGAGGGAGGCTCAGGTGAAGTTTTAGAGTCCTCACATCCCTTGCAGAGATCCCAGGGGACAACATCAGATGTTAGTGTTGTGACAGAATTCTGCAGTTTTTGTAGTCGCATGGGAATCTTAAAGGGTCAGTTCACCCAAATTGCAACTGCAGTTGGTTCTAAGGGGCCCAAAGTGTGCCAAGAAAATATCCCCCACACCATTACACCACCACCAGCCTGAACCGTTGATATAAGGCAGGATGGAACCATGCTTTCATGTTGTTTACACCAAATTCTGACCCTACCATCTGAATGTCGCAGCAGAAATCCAGACTCATCAGACCAGGCAACATTTTTCCAATCTTCTATTGTTCAGTTTTGGTGAGCCTGTGTGAACTGTAGCCTCGGTTTCCTGTTGTTAGCTGACAGGAGTGGCACCTGGTGTGGTCTTCTGCTGCTGTAGCCCATCTGATTCAAGGTTGGACGTGTTGTTGGTTCAGAGATGGTCTTCTGCAGACCTTGGTTGTAATGAATGGTTATTTGAGTCACTGTTGCCTTTCTATCATCTTGAACCAGCCTGGCCATTCTCCTCTGACCTCTGGCATCAACAAGGCATTTTCTCACTGGATAATTTCTCTTTTTCGGACCATCCTCTGTAAACCCTACAGATGGTTGTGTGTGAAAATCCCAGTAGATCAGCAATTTCTGACAGATCAGCCCGTCTGGCATCAACAACCATGTCATATTCAAAGTCACTTGACTCAACTTACTTCCTCATTCTGATGCTAGGTTTGAACTTCAGCGGGTCGTTTTGACCATGTCTACATGCCTAAATGCATTGAGTTGCGGCCACATGATTGGCAGTGGAACAGGTGTACCTAATACAGTGGCTGGTGAGTGAAGATATCAAGTCAAATAACTAACCTCAGTTTTACCAAATTATGAGATATTGCAGGGCTCCCGTCACATACACTTTGTGGTACAGCTGCAATAATTTTTATTAGTTTGAAACCATTTGATTCCTGTTCACAGATTTCTAATGAGCAGCGGTGCAGACGTCGTCATACTTGGTGTCTCTTTAATGATAATGCAGCGTCACAAAAACAACAAACAAACTCAAAGTTCATGGTTTAATGGGGACAAATGAAAACGGAACCAGGCATTTATGTTATCAACATATCTACATTTAATACAGTTTCTCAAGCTCTAGGATTTCTCAAGAAAAAAAAAGAACCCTATGTTGTCAAGAAATAAAATCTGAGATACACGAGCAAATTATTTACACTGCCTGCACCTCGACATGAACCACCGACAGGCCTAATTCACCACAGACACACATTCGCCTGAAAAAACAAACTGTAAACTAATAGTGCCGAAATGAAAAAGTGTTTCGAAGAGAATGCCAGTGAACTGGCACGCAAAACTCAGACTGAGGTATGGATGAGATAAGATGGTCGTGACTCTTCCAGCATTTCTAACACTGAGGAGGTTGGTGCTGTGATGCTAGTGAACCTCAGATCCCTGCGACAAGACACAAACTTCACACCGATGATTGTTTTACAGAAGCTGTTGCAATCTTTGTAACTGTGACTCTGTGAGGAGAAGGTGCGTAACACGAACAGCAAAAAGGTGAGACAACCTTGCCTTTTGCGAAGGAAAAGAAAATCCACTTCATGCTTGATGTGAGCATCCACTGTCAATCCAGGCAAACAGCACGAGCCAAACAAGACGTCCAAGCACAGTTTTCTGTTTCTATAACGGACACACACAGCACAGACCATTCTCCAAAGCAGGTTTTTAAGCATCATCCCAAACAGCTGATGTCATCTATCAATAGTCAAACACTTTCAATTAATATCCAGCGATGTGAAAACTTTTTTTTTTAAATGCAGCGGTTATTTCCATTCATTTTATGCATCCAGTTCAAGGCCGCTTTTCATGAAAACCTTATATTGTCCTGATAAAAAAACAAAAGATTGAATTACTGTAGGTCAAGCCTAAACCTAAAGAGTACAGTATGCATACATTCAACTTATTTTAATTGTCTGTTATGGGGTGTGATTGATATGCAAAGAAAAGAAACTAACAATCTACTCAAAATCTTACAGTATGGTGACATGGGTGGGGATGTTTGAGCACCACCTGGAGGCGGAGAAGGGACTTGACTCCCTACAACTATTTTTCAGTCATCATCATGTAAATCTTGCATACAAACAAGTCCCCCTCGTTGAGAAAAGGTTTTTGGCATTTTAGGAACCACTTCAGAAAATGTACATTATGAAGTGGCAAACGCTCTAATGTTTAATGAAAAAATGACTAAGAAATACTGGAGTAATGCCAAATAAAAGGCCAAAGTCTACATTTATTTAACCACCATGTGTAGTATTTTTTGTAATATTGGTGGTTTGTGTCAAAAACTGGAGTGCAATGCTGATGCTTTCCAAGGATTGTGGCACTCAGAGAAAGAAGAGAGTAGAGACAGAGGGAGAAAGTAGAGAGACCTGAGAACATGGCCCCTTATTTAGAGTAAAGAAGGGAGTCAGGCTTGAGAGACTAGATACATCAAGACAGAAAGAAAGAGGGAGTTGAGAGAGAAAGAGCAGAATGAAGGGGATTTTAAAGGGAGCAGCAGGCCATGAACGCCGAGCCTTGGAAAGTAGGGGCGGGAAGTTTTACAGCAAAGATAAAATGTTGGGAGTTAGAGGCAGACCCAGATACATGGCTCCCGTTCGGTAGTCCGTAGTGTGGCTTTTCCCGCTTGTGTAAAGTACATATCCAGGCAAGGGGTGATCTGTTCTCTATAGCCTCGTGTTGTCCAGGCTTTGTGTTGATGATGGAGAGATGAGAGGTTGCGGGGTGGGGATCCTTTCAGTAGTCCTCCACCCAGCCGTTCTCCTGGATAAAGGCATCGATCACTTCCTTCATGGCCAGGTTTGGGATCAGCTGGTCCTGGGTCAGGGGGCTCCTGGTGACCGGGTCGAAATGACCCACTCGCTGCACAGAGAGCAGAGAGCTTTAAGTTTTAAGTTTAAGTTTTAAGTTTATTTACTTTATTAATCCCCCTGAGGGGAAATTCAATGTTTTCACTCTTGCTTGTCAATTACACACAGGTCCGAAAGACACACACATGCACAAACAGGACCTATACATGCACAAAGTGGAGAGATGTCAGAGTGAGGAGTTGGGGGGTTCGGTGAGCAGTTGGGGGGTTCGGTGCCTTGCTCAAGGGCACCTCGGCAGTGCCCAGGAGGTGAACTGGCACCTCTCCAGCCACCAGTCCACGCTCCATATTTTGGTCCGGACGGGGACTCGAACAGGCGACCCTCCGGTTCCCAACCCAAGTCCCTATGGACTGAGCTACTGCCGCCCCATATATATGCAGGTAAGACCAGTGTAAACAAACAGACCAGCTAACAAAAAGAAGGACGCAAATAATGGTGTTAAAGATTTGAATATAATCAGCGACTAAATACCTTTTCGTTTATTATTATTCGTTTATTTTCGTTTAACCACAAGGGCTGGGCAACGTGGACAAAAATTCAGGCAGACTGGCGATACATGATATATATCTCGCTAGTTTCTATGAGATGGGCTATATGCTCAGTTGCAAGTCAAACCTCACGCAAAAACTAGCAGTGCAGCGCTGGATTGCACATGTGCTGCAGTAATTTCATTCATCTCACAGACCGATTTAGCGTAGCATGTGCAACATATAGACCGATGTCGCACTGTAGACCAATTAACAGACAGATTAAACAGAGTAGCAGCTCTGTGTCTCTCTTTGGATGTTCTTACATAATAGTCCCTTTCAAACAAACCGAACTCAGTCCTTGTAAAGTGCACTAAGAAGTGGATCAACAGAAAAGGGACTTTTTGTGTTCACATTGTCAGTTCATTTGAAAGAGGACTCAGTTCTCTTTCTGGTTAAGTTCAGCTCTGATTGGGTCCTCTTTCTGTTCACACTATAGACTATATATAATATATATTGACATAGTTTTGTTTTTACTTTGACGTGTCACTGTCCACTTAGAGGGCTGAAAAGGACCAAGTGTGAAAACACCCTTAGTGCTGCTGGAGAACTTGTGAGTGGGGCAGAGCTGTGAGCAGAGTGTGAGAGGAGAGGTGCACACTGGTATACATTATGTAAAGCAATTTGACCCTATATCAATATAAATGGTGTTGCCTAAATTTATATCTTGCTTGGAAATATATTGGTATATTGTACATAGTCCTTATATCACCCAGCCCTATTAACCACTTCTAAATATGTTGCAATTTAAATACTACTGAGTATGAAGTAGATTTGTCATAATAGTGGAAATTCTTCCTTCGATAAAATACCTTGGAAAACATTGATACTCATCTGTACTATTATCGATACTATGGGGAAAAACTGACATTGTGTGCATACAGTTTAATTGCATTTGGTTGTTTTGTCTGCAAGTGTCTAATCTGTTGTCATGTCTATTAGTTTTGTTTCAACTTTTGCATTTTCAAAACTTAATGTTCACAAAATGGTGTTCACACAATTTGATAAAAAAATTAATTACCCTATATTCAAAGTCTATGACTAAATCTGTATTGTATTTGGGCACAATCTATTAGTCATATCTTACTATATAATGACGAAAACTCTGTCTGTGGATGTGTGTGTGTCTGTGTTTGTTCCACGTTTTTCTCCTCCCTGACTTGGTCAATCCATGTGAAATTTGGCACAGTGGTAGAGGGTCATGGGAGGATGCGAATGAAGCAATATTACATCAATTGGCCAAAGGGGGGCGCTATAGCAACCGATTGAAATTGTAAACTTTGAATGGTCATATCTCATGCCCCGTATGTTGTAGAGACATGAAACTTTGCACAGAGATGCCTCTCCTCATGAGGAACAAATTTGCCTCAAGAACCCATAACTTCCGGTTATATAGATTTTCCGCCATTTTGAATTTTTTGAAAAACACTTAAAATCGATCTCTTCCTAGGAAGTTTGACCGATCTGCATGAAACTCGGTGAACATAATCTAGGGACCAATATCTAAAGTTCCCTCTTGGCAAAAGTTGGAAAACTTACTAAAACTGAGCTTCTATAAGGCAATGAATATTGTGGAGGGCGTGGCTCATCACATAAAGGTGTATAACATCTCAAGGGTTTCACCGATCACCACACAACTTTGTAGGCATATGACCACACATAATCTGAGGGGACCCCTCCATTATTGACCCCATCAAACAAAATGGGGGCGCTAGAGAGCTAATTTCTTGTCTCGGCCTAACCGCCATATCGATTTTTACTAAAATTGGTAGATATGTAGAACAGGACGCCTCAAGGTGACTGGAGAAATTTAACTCTAATTGGCAACTGGGTGGCGCTATAACAACAGAAAAATGCGTAAAAATGGCTAAAATGTGACCGATGGCTGTGGCTCCCCCTGAATGTTTTTTTTTTTTTCCCCTAATTTTTGGTATGACTAAGTCATGGTATGGTATGCTGTACATAATCACGGAAACTGTCAGTGTGTCATTCTGTCAGTCAGTCAGTCAGTCAGTCAGTCAGTTAGTCATTCTACCAGTGCGCCCCATTTTTAAGTCAATACAAAATAAACACTTTAACTTTCTGCATTTCAACGTGCTTACTCAACTACTAATGTACAGTTTTAGCCCACTAACTATCCCACTATTGGCAACGGTACTACTGTACTTTCAATAAAGCAATCGTACTATCAAATTCACAAAAACTCTGTCTGAATACATTGCTCTTCTTAATGGGTCCAGTTGACTATTTAATCTGCAATTTCCTATGACCTGTATCCCAAACACACACCATGTGAAACTACGTGGGCAACTGTGCACTCAATGGGTATGGACTAGTAATATATTTATAACTAAAATACATATACTGGAAATAAACGTTTTAACTGACTACTGAAATTCTAAAAATAAATTCAGATGGGTTGTTTTCAAAGTAAAATACTTCAGTGATATAAATTCAGTGGTATTTAATTTTCGACATTAAGTAAAATGGAAACCACTTAAAGCGATCACGGTTACAGTAATCAATAGTCAAACACTTTCAATACTCATACAGAAGTAATTCCTCCCACTCCCACAAACTCTCTATTTTCTATGTTTGAGATGCTCATGGGTGTGTAAAAGATAGCAACCAGGTGCCAGACTGACAGCAGTTGGTATCCAGGAGAAACAGGACAGAAAAAACTCATATACAGCATTGCGAAATTCCACTAAAGTAAATCTGTTTTGTAGATCTAGTTTTTACTTTCTCTTTCACTGGCAAGCATGTTTACAGTAACCAACAATCCTGCACAGTGTACCTCTAGGACTGATAGTCATGGCTGCTAGTGATGGAGACAGGAAACAGAACACGCACAGGGAAAGCACCTGTGGTTGAAGCTGCCTTCGTCCAGTGGATTGATAATGCCGGGTCACATAATGAAACAGCTGTACTGTAGCGTATTGTACTTGAAACGCTCACTAAAATTCAGTCAATAGTAAGCTATCCATTTCATTATTTTAGATTCATGTAATAAATACACAAATGTCAATTAGACAGTAATCTGCATGAGACATAAAAAAAAGAGATGCCACACAGCTGATTCAATATCAGTGAACTTTCCCTTTATATTCATTGTCTTCTGTGTCGATCAGCAGTGATGTGGTGGTTCACTTTTGCACTGTGATCTGTAGCCTATAGTTCGGCTTTAGCTTCTAACTATCTTTGTCTTTTTAACCTGTTGTTGCTGCTGAGTCAGTTTGACATCCTGGATATATCCTTTAAACACAGACTGTAGACCCCTCTGTCTGCTTCTCTCTGGAATCCCTTTCATTTTTCAAAATATATGATCATATTTCTTCAGAGAGTGCAGTTAGTTACAGTGTGGGTTCTTGTCGGACCATCACAAAGGGGCGGGGCTTAGCGAAGGGTCAATTCAGCTGCTTAAAAGTCGTGAATTTCTGAGTATCATGTGTTCATGTCAGAAGTAAAACGAAATCGATGGTTTTACCTGTAGGTGCTCTTCTATGTCCTTACGGTCATAGGTGATTCCACTGGGTGTGATGCAGGGCTCCCTCATCAGCTCAAAACTGATCTTCCCACACAAGTAATCTGGGATCTCCCGCTTCTGAATGAACGACAAAACGCAGCAGGGGTCACACTGATGCAATGCTAAGAGATATATGGATATAATATCCAAATTGCTACCATAACACTGTGACATAGCTTGACAAATTGCTGCTTGCCAATACTTTCCACATTTAGGTCCTCTGAAACCACATCACTAAAAATAAAAATAGAATCAAAATGTTTAAATAAAATGCGCAATATAGCAAAATGTATTTCATCAGAAATTCCATGGTCTATAATAAACCCCGTGTTCATGTCTTCTGTCACATACAGGAGAAAAACACCCTGTTGGCGGTCAGTGTGGTGCCACTTCAACTGACAATTACATGACAACTACCTCAGTTCAGTCAACACCTATCTATAGCAAGGATAATTAAACGCCACAAGCCCTGGCAAACAAATAGTGATGGTTACCATAGAAACAGCTTGGACTGGAAATAGGACATAAACTGTCTGTTTATAGGTGCATGTTTTCACAGATGCACTCACGAGAATTAACGGCAGCAAATAATTTGAATTAAGACACAGGAACAATGCAGACAGAATGCCCGCATGCTAAAATTAATACATCTGAACTGAGTTATCATAACTGCACACAAATTTGAAGCCTATTTCTCTCGTTGCTATGTCAACGATCAAAAAAGATGGTGTAAAGTAGGTGTGTACTGTTAGCAAAGATGCATTTGTGTGGGTGAATGTGATCAGCCTGTCTGTTTGTTAGCCCTGTAATGGATGATGGTGACCTATGCAGGATGTTTCACTGCGCTCTGCCCAGTGCATGCTGGGATAAACTCCAGTCCTCCTACTATAGGAGCTATGTGAAATGACTGAATGCATAAATACAAGTATGCTCTATTACATGCTCAATTGATGGTAATGATAATGGCTTCATTTGAACACTCACTTTTCTTTTCTCATCCACTTGAGAGAAGAGCTCATCCATGTCCATTAGATACTTGTCCTAAGTAGGTCACATTCATAAATATTCAGTTAGAATTTATAATTACTAGATTTGTTCATTAAAAAACATGATAACTGAGTAAATCCAAGACATATAAAACATACATGTTTTGATGCAAT
Source organism: Epinephelus lanceolatus (assembly GCF_041903045.1). Lineage (NCBI taxonomy): Eukaryota > Metazoa > Chordata > Actinopteri > Perciformes > Serranidae > Epinephelus > Epinephelus lanceolatus. Next base: position 17,408,904 of record NC_135754.1, on the reverse strand, counting down.
CTTGGCAGCATCGCCTCCATTTTGATTGTCGTCCTGCTTCTCTTTGTATTCTTCAAGTTCTCTGCATGAATACAAAGTTATTATAAATTACCCTTCCACCCAGAACAAATATTATATATTTGACTGCAGCTCCAAAGTCTCACCTTTCCTTCTCAGCCAGTATGAGCTTAGTCAGATAAGCATGTAACTCGTTTTCCTGGTTGATGCGCTTCTCCTCAATGCTATTCCAACGTTTCTTCTTCGCAATGCGCAAGGCGCTGGGGATGTCATCTCCAAAATTCAGCCTCTGTTCTTTTGCCAGGTTATAAGCTGTAGAGCACATGACAACAGCAACACTGGTTTACTATTAAAGTGCTTTCTTTTTGACATCTCTTGTTCCGTAGAAGGCATACCAATATTTAGACATCTAAAAATTCCCCTTTAACTGTAGGCTATTACTATTACAATGATAGAAACCCTGACAAAGCATACAGTAAGACATCCCTGCAGACATATGCTGAGGAAGAGCTGATAAAAAGCCACTTTACTGCTAGAGTTAAAAAAAAAAAAACGAAACACGTCGACTTCAATATAGAATGAGGAAATACATAAGAAAGATTAAGCAATATATGAGCAAGCTGCTTTAACACACTGCCACAAAATGTTGCAAAAGTTTCACCATCCGTTGGTAGTTTGCTCTAACCTTTCTGCAGGTTGCCGATGGCCTCATCGTAGTTCTCTAGCTCCAGGTGACACTGGCCCAAGAAGAAGTGAGCTTTGACTGACTGGCTGTCCAGCTCCAGTGCGTGCTTACAGTCTGCCAGAGCCTTGTCATGTTGCTGCAGCTTCACATGGCACAGAGCCCTGTTGGTGTAGTAGACTGCTACCGATGGATTACGGTTCTGGGATACAGGACATAGTAGACAATACACATGCACTGTAACATCATGGCACTGTAGACTAGGCTTCACAAAGGAAATGCATCCATTGTATTTCTCTAACAAAGACAATACTGTTTGGCTGTGTTTGATTAAGGTGACACCATTCCACCATTGCTATCATTTCGTGTACTCACAATAGCTTTGCTGTAACATGTAGCAGCCTCCTGGTACTTGCGGCAGAGGAACAGTCGGTTCCCCTGCTCCTTCAGCTCCTGCGCGGTGGAACTCTTCTCCGGGCTGCCGGCCATCTTCTCCACCGGCTCCGCGGGGCCCGCCTCGCCCTGCTTCCCTATCCTGTTCCCCGTCTCTTCGGCTGGCTAACTGACAGGTCCAAGAATGCCCTGTCCCTCCTGGATCTCACACACTGGATCGGAGACACAGTGTATGTATAGTTATGTCAACATTCACGGCGTGCATTCACTGCAATGCACCTGCAATGCGCGTCTTGGGGCGAATTAGGTGCAGTCCTTGATGCCACCCAAAAGGCATTTGTTTAATTCGCTGACTGCGCACACAGCTCAAAAATACAGCGAGGTGGCTAGACAGCCGGCGAATTAACTATTCATGTGACGGACATCGGCTGTTACTAAATGAGCAATACAGCTAGCTAGCCAGCCATTAGGAAACATTATACACTCACGGTCCTCTCCGTTAGTGCAAGGCTATTTAACTGTAACGTTACACCACTGATACACAATAGTAGTTTGAGGTTGAACGCAAATAACGTTATTAAATAGTATCATCGCTTGACACACTAACAGTTGGCATACATGTGTTTTAGCAGCATGTAAAAAGGAGTGACAATGTCGTTAACTTTGGTTAACAGCTATCAAGAGATCGGTGCTTAGCTTGATGTTAGCTAGTTAGCTAAACTAGCATAGCAAGCTATGTTGTCGATTTACGCCGGGCGGTTGGCTAATAAGAAGACAGCTCTGCCCGCTCGGTTGTATTACTTACAGTGACAAAATTAATCAGCAGGTGATTGGACTGTAGTTATTATAGGCCTGAAAAGTCGTCTTGACATTTATCTCACATTTACCTCAACGCCGCTAGGCAACCTCAGAATACAGACAAGAGCTAATGCTAGGTTAGCTCGTTAGCTACACAGCCTATTCCCTTTTGTTTATGCAACTTCGATGTAAGTTAGGGTTTGTTTTTTAGATCTGAAGTTAACACTTCTTACCTTATGGAAGGAATGTTACATCCAGGTGAAACAGACTTTGTATGATTTGATATCTTAATCGATATTTTTTCCCCCATACAAGCTGTCATGACAGGTTGTTGTTATGCTGACGTCAAGCGCTTACGCGACGTAGACGGAAGCCGAAAGGACGTTTTTTCCTCTCGACAGAAAAAAGCAAAAACCCGGAAAATTGCCACCTTCCATAGAATTTTTTTTTCCCCGCAAGGAAATGTTAGGATGATTCTTTAAGTGTGGGCTATTTTTATACTTGATTTTTAAAAATTATTATCATTATTAAAAAAAATCAATATTACAATACACAATGTTTTTAATACAATATTTTCAGTAATATAATACTGGTATTATCATTTCCATTACCATGCATCTTTCTGCCACAATTTAAAAAGCGATGGGAACGACTAAAAGAAAAAAGAATCTCATGACATGTTGCTAATGTCTGTTTTTACGTTGGCATTAAATATAGGCTACACAAAAAACACAACAGAAAATGCAGTTTTGTCTTATTATTTGTACATTCACAGCTGTTTGGAAATGACAGCCACCAAAAGTGTCCTTTCTTTCTTTCCTTCTTTCTTTAGGATCCCTGTTAGCACCAGTATGCACTTTGGCTATTCTTCCTGGGGTCCACAACACATACAATCATACACATTTATACACACAACAACAAAAACAAAAACAGCTCATCTCATTGAATAAATCATATGCATACTGAAGAGAAATAATATTATCATCCTCTCAACAGAAATTCAGCCAAGTACAAAATCAATAGTAATTTATAAGTGACATAAATAATTTGTTCAAAGGCCTCCTTAACTAATAACTATCATGTGCTTTCTCACATGTAATTCCAAGGGAAACAAAGGGTTTAAAGTCATTCAAAGTAGATCACCAGATTTACAGATACATATTTTCTAGTGTATTCAAAGATGATGTTTCAGCAAAACTTGGAATCTTTCATTACTATTCTGTAAGACAGTATTTGCTGGCAGATCACTCCACTTGACTTGATCATGGCTCTGTATGTAACAGTTTTTTGCAGAGTACTTGTGTCCCTCCATGAAGCTTACTGTCCTCCAGTCATGTGCTCACCTGCTGCATGAGTATTGCTGTGGTCAGCAAATAGGGTGAAGTCAGGTAGTGTGTGACACTTTTGGTAGAAAAAATCAACATGCCACATAGCTTACCTTGCAAGTTTTGGGACCAGTGATTTTTTTAAAAAAAATTTTATTTCAGACCACTGGCAATGATTGTTTATTGTAAAACACATTTTAGCAATGCAATAACATGTTTGTTGTAATGTTCTAATATTTAAAGAGCCCAATATGTAAAACTTTATGTTCCATTTCACCTGATGACGTCACAAATCACTGGACTTCACCATATACAAACTGTAAAAAATAAAAATATATCTTAAAACACAATGCATTTCATTAAAATGAGTATTTATGTGTCATTTGTATTTGAAAATAATATTAGATACATATTTAATTCATAATTAAGCAGTATTTACTGTCCACAAATCTGGCTCAGGAACAAAAGAAATGTCACAAAAACCACACATAAAAGGCCATTTTTAATATGTAATATTTCTATGATCCTTTTGGTTTCAAATAAGTGTAAGAAAAATTAAAAGAAAGATGTGGTTGTTTCCTCTCAATTTCTGACAGGAAAATTAAAGTAATAAAGTAATAAATCAAACATATAATGAATGTCAGTGCCCTTGATTGAGCACAAAATGTGTAAAAAAAAAAAAAAAAAAGTTCTATTTTGAAAACATTTTGATTTGATGATGATTCCCCCATGAGAACAAACTTAAAAATGAAAAAAAAAATCCTTAACCTGCTCTTTAAAGGCTACTATATCTTTACAGGTTGTGTCACAGCCTATACTGTCCATAATTTACAGCATCTATTCCCCTAACAGGAGTTGTGCACCACAACACAAAATAATCACCAGTAGATGGCGCTCTATAATCAAAGTTTTATCCAAACCCAATGTTCACAGCGAAGCTTCTGCTAGAATATACAGATAGAGAAGTGTTGGAGAGGTTTGAAGCACTTGAAGCCCTCAAGCAGTAACCAATTCAATAATCAAAAACAACCTGAACACTGGGGAGAACATTAACATTAATGCAACCCACTTACAGCCACCTGTGACTGAAAATTGTGACTCCTAAGTGAGGATAATAACAGCAACAAGTTCCAAAATATTCAAATTTTTTTATATGTCATTGCTAATTTTTTTGGCGGGTAAACTCTGAGACCTCATGACAATGGTCTATTCATTTGTAGGTGGCATATTCAGAAAGAAAAAAGGCCAGATTATGACCAAGAATTTAGTATGTATTATCAGGGCCATCCCACCCACAGAGAGATTTAACCACACACGCACACACAGATCCATAGATGACCTTTATAGGCCTTTATAAAGAGAATAACATTCAAGTTTAGCCATGGAGGAATTAGCGAGGCTGTGACTGTGCACGGGGTCACTTTCATCCGTAGCCTGTCGGGGCCTCTGGGAAGGCTCGGCACAGAGATCAGCGTGTGAAGATTAGGGCACATCCCCTGAGCAAACACACTGATAAATGTGTGAAGGGGGCTGTTGAGCCGCAGACCCACCAGAGCAGTGTGTCCCCAGCTGTGTTTACCTATCCCCACCAGTCTGGTCCCCTGATCCCTCAGAACACCCACCTACCCAGCCAGCCCGCCAGTCCCATCTCTGAAGAAGCGGGGTTTTTAGCCCAGAGACAAGGCAGATGAGGATAAACACTTTAATGCTGCAGTATATTGTAATCAAGGACACAAGTTTTTACCAAGTATTTATTAAACGGCACACAATCTCTGTTCTCCTTTCTTAAACTTAACTTCTTTGCTTTTCTACAATTAAAAAGTACGGATCGACAATTACAAATGAATGCCCACTAATTTAAAGGTAACAACACCTCAAAGTCTACCCTCACTGACATAAAGATGGAGGACATGATACCCCTATCAACAGTTTCAGCAAAAACATAACATCATAACCTTCATTAATGTGGGATTATTGTAGGCCTGTTATCTTTAGTTTGGCTGGGTGGACTGAACACACTGAATGTGGTTGAAGGCGTTTTGTTTGTGTCTTAATTCTGAGTGAATTTTCATGTGTCAAAATATCCCACTTGTGCACAAGTTATATTTGGTTGATAAAATACTATAATGCAAAGACTAATTGGAGCAATAACTGTATTTGCATGTTTGCTATAAGCCACACAAGTGCATGATAATAACCACAAGCATAGGTTTTGTCTCAACACTGAGGGGGACATATATGACATATATGAAACAGGGTGTTTGGAGTAATCCTATGCATACGTTTTTGCCTTTTATGCATCAATTTATGTCAAAAATGTCTTTAATTTCATCAAAATAAAAGTCTTCCAGTACTTTATATATTTATTGGAGGGGACAAATGCAAATGTTCTTAATATTTTGAGGGGACGTGTCACCTACAATCCCCCTCAAATCTATACCTATGATATAAACACCTCTGTCAATCAATGTAACATTGACACATTGTTCACATTCTGTCTTGTTACAAAATATATTCTTGCACATTTTTTTTCTGCGCTAAAAATTTCCCATCATGCAATCATGTATGAAACAATTATAATTTAGTCCTGGTTTAATTTGTGCTCAAGAAAAACACATCATCATATAGAGCAGGGGAAGGCAACCTGTGGCTCCGGTGACATATGTGGCTCTTTATCTCCTCTACAGTGGCTCCCTATGGGTTTGTCCAATAAAACAAAAAGGACATAAATAACTGTATTTTTTTTAACATTTTTATTTTCATACATTATTGTTTTAGGCCTAAAGTGATTTTACATTCTCCAACTGTAAAATTGTGTAGCCTAAACACCAATTAAAACAATGTTTTAACATTTCTTTAGATAAAACTATGGATTCCAAATCCAAAAGAGGAAAACAGATAATTTAATAGTGTGCAGACAGATGTTTGTTCTACCACCAACACTGCAAAGTAAAAATAGCAAATAATCATGAGTAGCCCACTGCAGAGGAGCCACCTTGTGGTAAAAGATATTAATAAAGCTCGTTTGGAGCCATTAGTCATGTTGATAGGCTAATTTAGATACCTTCATTATAAGGCTCAAATATGCATTTTTCAGCTCCATACAGATTTTTTTCCTTTTATTGGACAAAAATGTCTCTTAATAGTAATGAGAGGGATGCCATATTGGTTTGACTGACCCAAAATCCATACTTGACATCTCAACAACATCTTTAATTGTTAATATGAGTGAAGTTTAAGTTTGCCCAGTAAAAGCCCAAATCATCTTTACACAACCTGCTTCTCTTGCTTTTATGTGATTATTTCTGAAGTATTAAACCATATTTGCTATCTTTTAAGATCATGTTCCTAAGAGAAAAAAATCAGTCTTCCATATAATATCAGTGCATTTGTCTGCCATGAAAAAAAAAAGTTATAGATTATACAGAATTCTCCAACATGATATTGTGTGAACAAGCCAGCGTAGCAGAAGCTGGGAGTAATTGGACGGATTAAATGACTGTTTGCAGAGGCTTATAAACAGAACAGAAACTCCACATTGTGATGATTCAGATGGATGCGGTTTGAAGTGCTCGGTGTTTACATTTAAACTGCCTCACCCCCACTCACCATCTCTCTGCCCACTGTCCAACATCCCAACCGTCATCCTCCACCATCCCCCCCATTAAACCCAACTGCTGCCCGCTGCACCAGCTGGCTGAGCTTCCAGTCACCTTGGCAACGAGACCAGGAAGTTGCCCGGCTCCTCTGGCACCGCTGAAAAGCAGCCACTTCCTGATTGATTCTGGTCTTTCTTTCTGCCTGTGTAGTCGTTTTCCCATTTGGCAGTGGTTTTTTTATTCAGCGCCAAAGCGTCTGAAAAGAAGAAAAAGGGCGAACACACTCTCCTTAGCGTTAAGGGAAACCTCAGGTTCAAATGCCTAAAACAAAAGCAGTATTTAGCCACAATGGTGGTCCTTTGTCTGGTGGGTTTGCTCATTTTGGGAAGGGGAAAGGCTCATAGACTTAATGCAGTTTGTTCGAGTGGGTCTGAATGCAACATGTACACAAAGGTAAAAGAATAGTTCCACTGTTTGAGCTGAAAGAAGATGGAAATGCAGGAAATTATTGTTTCAATTTACATCTCAGCTGATTAAACAGCTTCTTTTAATGTGATGAAAGGAAGCTTGCAGGTGCATTATGATTACTGGAGAGTCAGACGTGTGCTTATGTTGTCATAATGTCAGTATAAACCATTTATGTCATTGATTATTAGATTTTTTTAGAGTGTGCAATGTTTTACAAGGCTTTCTACACGATTCACACACGTCAGCCCACTTAATCTGTAATTAACCATCTCACTGTGACACTCAAATGCACACATGTCCAGCTGTCAATCACAATTTCCCTCTTTAAATTCACTCACTCAGCCCCGTAATCTGCTCTTGTGCCAGAGCACAGACACAAACTAAAACTTTAACATCCATCAACTAATAAAGGCTGCTCTCTGTTCTCATACAGGGTGCACATTATACACAGTCTTCATTAACAATATACGTATATGTTCTAAGTAAACCTAACTAATTTGACCAAAGTGCCAAACTTACTGAGTTACATTGTGGAATAGGAACATTGCTGGATGTGATCATAATGACTTCAGAAGGATGAGAGAAAGTGTTTTTTTTTTTTTTTTGAGTGAAAAAATGGAAATGACAAAATTAAATGCATCAGTGAGATTTTATTTTTCATTTCGAGCTGCTTATCCACTGCGAATTACCTTACAGATATCTATTTTGCAATGCTCATTAACAAGTTAAGTCCCCAATAGATTGAATTCATGAAAAAAAAAAAAATGTTTCTTGAATGCCTCCACCGTGAACGAAGAATTCAAAAACTGAGAAAATACTTGATAAATTGGAGTAAAAGGGGGCTGCGTTCAACAACAGCAAAACTATACCAAAACATGTGTTTACAAACTCTTATACAACTCTTGCAATAAAATCTGAGTCTCATTTAGACCAGTCAGGGTTGGACTGACCAGATGGGCCGGCCCATCTTGTGGGTCCCAAGGCCACCACATGCAATGTTGGAAAAAAAATACTGTAGGGGGAAAAAGGAACATCCTACCTGATTAGAGGTTACACGGCCCCGAAACTGTCAATACCCTACCTATACTGTTGGGCAGGTGGAGCAGTAACGGCTGTTGTCACCTCCCCACACCCCTTCAAATGAATCGGTCCATCGTGTAATGTCAGAGGTCAAGCAGGAGATAATAAATAGTAGAAGCAGAAAATAAATGAAATCGAGGCAGAAAGAGCAGGGCAATTGAAATAAAAATAGGCTACATATAAGATGGACAACACAGCCAAACAACAAACAGGTGGAGCACAGATGGTCGCAGGAAAAAAAACTACTTGAGGCTGATACTGCAAGGTGTTTTAAGGTTTAACATGTAAATGTCAACAGTGTGGAAACGTTAACGTTAGCAGCAGTGATAATGATCACAAAAGTCTGCCGGCACCACCAGAGGGGGAGAGAGTTACATCGTTACAAGTGATGCATGTGAAACTAGTTACAGTATTGTGGTGTACTGTATATCCTGTTGAAATGCAGGTGAATATATAGGCTACCTTAGTTTGTACACTGTGTTGGCATTTATTGAATGTACCTGCATTGAAAACCTGTGTTTATGGTAGCTGTGGGCCGGTCTAAAGGAAAAATGCAGGGCCGAATTTTGTTCCCAGTCCAACCCTGTATCCAGTCGTATGCTCAGTATGCGACAACACAACAGTGCTTGTTAATGTACTTATGTCACCACGAGCTTGTGTCTCTGCTACTTGCAACAGAACACCTCAGCTGAATGTCATCAAGTTTGTATTTAGTCAAATATATATCTCAGCAGTTTATCAATGTCTGAGCCAAATTTTACATCACATTTTGCAGCCCCATTGTGTCCCTTTGTACAACACAGTGTACAGAAAGCTAGCATAGCTCCAGCTAACTAAGCTAATTACCACAGTACCACAGCCAGAAACAAAGCATACCACTGGTTGATGCTTCACTGCATCATTGGAGTGCTAGAAAAGAAGCAGAGGCCACCATAACTCGGGTTTGTAGCACGTCACACACATCAAACAACACAATGTTTTAGCAAAAATGCATGTATTTGAGAAGTACTGAGCATACGATTGGATAAATGAGACCTCATACTGCACGAGCTGTGTAAACAGATGTTTGAGATAGTTTTACTGCTGTGAAATGGAGACCATTTTTACTGCAGTTGATCAAGCATTTTATCCATTTTTGGAATCTTTGTTCACTGCTGAGGCATGCGAGAAAAACAAGTTTTCTTCACAAATTCAACATAACAAATGCGCACATGTGTTTAAAGTATTCCCTTTAGTGCCATTCCTTAGTAAAAGTTTATATAAATAAAAAAAGTTATTGGCTCTAAAGTATACTCCAAAAAGTGCACAGAAAGGCTACTTGTTTACAGCAGCAGGAATGAATGTTATGTGTAACTTGTTATCACTTTAGTCTGTTAGTGGTTAGAAGTGTTTGGTAATCATTTATAGTGAACAACTGACTGTGTAAATGTGCCTTTATGTGTGCATGCTTCAACTCTGAACCACCAGTTGCTAAAGCTGACTCCTTAGGTTAAGAGTTAAATGAGGGACATCCTGATGCAAACGCAAAGGCGAGTAAGAAAAAGGCCAGAGATACCCGAGGGTCAGAGGTCACCCACACACCTCTGCAGCCCTGATTAAGCTTCCTGACAATGGGGGGAGGAATAACTCATCTTATTCAGACCCTGCACACACATACACACAAACAGGGAGACAACAAAATGTGGATTGTTCAGGAGAGCTGAATGTCTTGTGCTCACATTTTAAAGTGCAGTTTAAAGATGCAAATAAACAAAATCCTGTGCAAATGATGAGATATTGTGATCTGCAACAACTAAAACTGCACATGTGCCTTACACAACTTTATGCAGTAGATAGATTTGACTTTTTCTCAGACCAGATGCAAATGATTTTCAGTGTCTTTCTCTGCATCTGTTATTTTGATGCCTAAAAAAAGCTTAAGTAAACTCAAATCAAAGAGTTTGTTTTTTAAACTTACAGTGTTAGTCCAAAAAGCTTTTACACCCTGGGGGGCTGACAGCACACTGGCTGAGACACCCCCACTTCCCAAAACACACACACCATGGATTGATGTGTGACGGCTGGGGGTGGAGGCGGCTGAGTTGTAGCTTGTATAAGTGGCGGGGGAGAAGTTTTACAAAAGAGTTTTTGGAGGGAAATCAAAACTCTTGTGACTGAGCAACTCAGGGATGCGGAGGGAAACTCATATTCCCCTCCTCCACCACTGTGTTTACAGGCCTGTGTATAAAAAACGAAGTTAACCATTGATTTAAATGACATCTAACTCCAGATGGACACAATATTTGTTTACTGATTGTCATTAATTGCAGGATGCAAAAGACAAGATTGAGCTTTTTAAATTATAATGAGCTTTGTTTTACTTGAAATTCATCACATTATCAATTGAAAAGCAATTGTTCTAAACTCATGCAGTTCAATAGTGATGACTAATCAGTGTGTTTTTCACTTATAAAATCAATGGGGATCTTCACAGGAGAGAACACAACCAGCAGGAGCACCACAAAGTAATGAGTTACTTTCCCTCCCTGCATGTCCACGTCCCATCCCCCCCTGTCTTCACCCCGTAACTCCCCTAATGTCCCCTCAGGTCAAGCTCTCCAGGGTCACCAAACCCCACCCTGCCGCAACCCCAACCCCCACAACACAATCCAAAAGAGCTAAAGCAGACATAATGAGCTGGGCTAATTGTGTGTGTGTGTGTGTGTGTGTGTGTGTGTGTGTGTGTGTGTGTGTGTGTGTGTTGGCCAGACAGAGGTTTGTTTTGGGGTGGTTGTTTGTGTGTGTGTGTGTGTGTGTGTGTGTGTTGGCAAGTTTTGGGTTTGACTGACATGCCTTTGCAAAAGATTTTTCTAAGAGCAGTCGGATATGAGCATCAGTGAAACACACATAAGATTATGAAACCACTGTGCTCCATACACTGATTTACTTAGTGCATACATACATACATACATACATACATACATACATACATACATACATGAGATCGCTGCGATCAGTGGATTTGTACCCACGTAAATTGGTTGCAACTTTGATGAATTCTGACACTCAAATACGATCTATCAACCAATAGCAAACTGCCTTGATGGTGCTGATCTATGAAGGAACAGAGAACTGACTATGGATGTATAAAGACAAGTGGATACAGTGTTCAGGGCCCAGTTCTTTCCTATTTAAGTTACATAGTGGTGCATGAAGCCAAAAAAGTTTGACTTCCTGGGTATAAAATTACCTGGATCTTCTGCACTGTGGGGCCCAGAGTAAGTGTATTACAGACTTGTGCGAGCCAAATGGCTAACTACCATCGGGTCCATGTCATTGGTCCGACAGCCCATTGGTCCAACATCCCATTAGTCCGACTGTCTGCGGTGCTGAACGGCTCTCGGCGGGCGTATTTCTGCCTTGATGGTGCGCCGCGACCAGCTCTGGGTCAGCTGGGAAAGGCTTGAGGTGAAGCAGGCTCACATCTTATGTGTTTGTCACTTTCTTTTTCATTTTAACCCACACCATGATCTTTTCCTAACCCTAACCAAGTGGTTTTTGTGCCTAAACCTAACCAGACCTTAACCACAGGGTATCATGATGATTTCGGAACAACGGGACTTCGGAACAATGAGTTTAATATGGTCGGAACAATGGGTTGTCAGACCAATGGGCTGTCGGACCAATGGGCAGTTCCCCTACCATCAGCCAAGTGGCTAACGTCCGGGTTAGCCCTCTGCTAACTTGAATGGGAGTAAAATGATTTAATCTTGCTGCTCTTCTAGACTTGGAGATGTTATCTGACCAAATGGCTCAAATCCCAATAGCAAAATTGGTCATCTCACGATGGTGTGACGCTCAAAAATAGTATCCACTGATTTGGACCCAGTGGCATCAAGTGATGGACCTGGAATGGATGGACCTACCTATCAACCAAAAAGTCATTGAAATACATAGAGTATATGCATTTCCTCCACAGTAACCTACCCATCTGCCCAGTAGTACGCCCACCTTATCAACTTCCACTACGCCACTGATTATAACAAAAACTCTTTACAGCGAATCATTGCATTGTGGGTAATAACTAGTCTATTTGGTTTGAACACTGCATTTTTCGTTCCTCTGCGTGATTAGGACTGTGTTTCTGAAAGTAGTCCTTGCAACCATGTTGGTTTCAACTCATATAAATACTGGCATACTCGTTTAATCACCACAGAGGATTTTCTTGTGTCTGGATATTGTTAATACTTCGATTTGGATAGGATCATTGTGAAACGTGTTATTTTTGGATGAGTCATCCGATTATTCTCCACTTCTGTTTTAAATCATCTTTGTTTTGTTGGCCTACAATTCAGTAGTTCTTGAACAGTTTTAGTTCCAAAAAAAAAATCTTATTTCTATCAGTTCTTCATCAGATGAAGACCGTATAGACATAAGTAAACACCAAGGCTGGCATCTATCTAAAGTTTTGTCCGTCTCTTTTGCCCAATAGAACAAAAACTCGTCCCTTTACTTGTCCCGCAACAATCCAGCTATTTGTTGTCATGTAAAGTTGCTGAAAGCAGCTTGTCTTGATCCTAGAAGTGTGTAGTCGGCAGATCCCAAATTGGCCGGTAATCAGATCAGTGCGAGGGGTTTGACAAATGACCAATGACAAGCACTGGACCCTGGAGGATGGGAGGGGTTGCCAGGGGTCAAGGCTGGGGGTCAGAGGTTGGCCTTTCAGAACCGCTCAATCGAAGGGCCATTAAATCCAATCTTTGTGTGATTTCTCAGTGAAGCGCGGTGATTCCATCAGATGCCCCCTGATCTAGGCCTCAGCACTATACGCCCAGTAGAAGCTACACGGCCTGGGCTCCAGTGGTGAAGGAATGACTGGGCTGATGTCATACCTTTTCCACTGCGTCATCTTGGTTGATGCAGATAGCTGAAAATAGAGCAATATGAACTGTTTGGGGCAACTTGAAGGAAAGGAACAGTGTTTTAAATCATTTGAAATTTTCGAAAACTTCTAATATGAAAGTTCTGCAACCTACATCAACATTAAGTTAAGTTTAGTTCTTAACCTTAAAGTTATTTCTACACTTCAGGCTTGGTGAAATGCTTTTCCTTCCCTCCTCCTCAGAATTTAATCTACAGACAAAATCTTTTCTAATTCTATTCTGTCTCATAATTTCATGAAAGTGACTGCAACGCAGCTCTTTATCAGCAATATGAATGAGAAAGGCTTTGTGATCCTATTTTTTTTGTAACTCCTCAATGTGTGTTATCTCATGTGTAAAGTATGTCGTCTCTGGGGCGTCCTGTCTCTAGCTTTGTTTTCCTACGCCTGCCGTCCAAATTTCCATCACAAACATCTCACCCTGGGTGACCCTTTGCTTTCTGTCTGTGGAGAGGCCCTGATTAGCCCGCATACATGTGCAGATAGGCCCAAAATCCTTACGTCGGGACTATGCAAAAATGTGCGCCGATGTGTGTGTGTGTGTGTGTGTGTGTGTGTGTGCGTATATAGAGAGGAAAAGTATGTGTGAGTGTAGGCAGTCATGCATACGTGTGCATGCATGAATGTGTCAGACAATTCAGGACTCTCCTCCATGCTCTACTTATTCAGCAAGTTCCCTTTTCCTCTTTTTTTCCATCTCCCCTTTGCTTGCTCACTCGTCTGCACTTCTCTGCAGGACGACACAGTTCACTGCAGAAAGAAACCACCTCTATTGAAGAGTCACCCAGACAGACTCCGTTTTGTCTCTGTAAGCTTCCTGCGTTCATCAGCCGTGGGTCAGATGAGGCAAATAAAGCTAAATAACCACGAGAAGCTGTGAGGTAAATATTTATTGTCTCTGGTATGCTTTGCAGGATTCCTAATATCCTCAAAACTGAGAAACAGGAGCTAATGCAACCATAGTCTTGTTTAAAATATAAGTAATTAAAAATAAATACTGCTAAACATGTGAGATTAAAACACATTTCTTCACTGAAATAAAAACCCAGCAGTAAATTCAAGAAAGCCCGCCACAACCAACGTTCATACCACCTGTTGTATACAATCAAATACACCTGTTATCATGAGAACATCCAGCCTTGCACACCAGCATACCCCCAGGGACAGGTGATATGATACCCCTGAAGTAAGAGGTGTGTGTGTGTGTGTATAGCCCATGTGTCAGAGAAGCTGGGGGGGTTGGGGTTTACCCAATGATGGAGCCACGGAGACACTAAATTTTGGCGGTCCCCTCAAGGGTTTACCCCCCAACAATGGCTACCTCATTTTCAACAGATGTATACATTTTTAAGAGACAGGCTCCATCGATGAGCTGGAGGACACTGAAGTGCAGGTGCTGACGGAGCAAAGGGGAGGGCAGCTCGTGTGCGATGGCATTTAAAAAAAGAAAAAAGAAAGGATCAAAAGGGGCTCAGGGACGAGCTGCAGGTCACCAAGGAGTCTGAATGGAGTTGACGAAAGATGGTGGGAGATAAAAGAAGCTGTGGATTCAGATTTGGTGCAATTATGGCCCCCATTCAGAGATTTTAATTATCATCTGGAGGCTGAAATGTGAAGGTTGTTGGATTACTTCTAAGGCTGGAAGGATGATCACTCAGTCACTTATTATCCTTGAAAATTTACTTCCATTTAAAGCCTTAATCCTGTTATTTTTATCCTTTGGAGTTTGCATTTTAACCATTATGCTTTATTGTTTAAGAAGCACTTTATAATTGGTAAACTAAAATCAATGGTAGTAGTGGTTTATGCTGCAGTTTTAAATGCAGCGGTGGAAAGTAACTAAGTACATTTACCCAAGTTCTGTGCTTAACTATAATTTTGTGGTACTTGCACTTTACCTGAGTATTTGCATTTTCTGCTTCTTTATACTTTTACTCCACTACAGTGCCAGGCAAATATTGTACTTTTAACTCGTCTACTTTTGTTTAGTTATTAGCTACTTTACAGATTCAGATTAATGATGCAAAACATAAGTGACAAATAAATGATGATATAATGTTATAGACTGAGATAAGACTTTATTGACTAGGTAAAGTCACAAGCTACTCAGTAATGTATAATATAGTGAACATTAGCTCCATCCTTATCCACTACAACATTAAAGTGATGAACACATTCACGCACCAATAATTATAATCCAATCATATATATTGTTCTGAGATGGGCCATTCTCAAGAGTAAGTACTTTTACTTTTGGAATTTTGAGTATAATTTGATGCTAAAACTTTTTACATTAACGTAAAGGAACATTTTACACACACAAAAAAAACATTTTAGTCATGTTGTGTTACCCTGATTTTTTTCCTTATCCACTGTGAGGGTCCAAGGACAGAGGGATGCTGTATGCTGTAAAGCCTTCTGAGGCAAATTGTGATTCATGATATTGGGCTTTATAAATAAAACTGAACTGAATTAAATTGAATTTGTGAAGAAAACTTTTTTCACATGCCTCCATGGAACACAGCAAACATATTGATTTACTGATTATATTCAATTAAATTTCATTGAATACAACTTTATTCATCCTGGAGTAAATTGCCAGAGAATGCTTCAAATTACAGTAACACTAAGTACAGTAACCACAATTTTACCAACTCAGACAATCATGGGTTCCCTGGGTCAGGGTCACTCACTGGGCCCAGTTTTAGAACAATACAATATTAAATATCAGGCAAAATATACAAATATACAAGATAAAAGTGTTTTCAAGGAGTAGATGCAAAAAACAGTGCTTATAGGAGTACAGTAAGTACAAGAGTTGCTGAAAATGAACCAGGGAACCACATGTAACAACAGCAAAACTATATCAAAATATCCATTTACAAACTCTCACACAACTCGTGCAGAATAATCCAAGTCTCATTTATCCAGTTGTATGTTCAGTACTTCCCAAACTGCATTTTTGCTGAAAAACCTTAGTGTTGGAGTCTGGCTTTGAAAAGAGCATAGATAAGTGTCACTTTCAGTTCAGTTTAAAATACTAAGGGGAAAATGATGTATGCATAACACATGCATTGCCCGGGTGCACTTCTCATCAGTACATGAGACTATTTATTCTGAAGTGTTCTAAATAGTATAGTTTCAGCAAAAATGCATGTGTTCGGGAAGTACTAAGTGTACGACTGGATAAATGAGACTGCACGAGTTGTGTGGGAGTTTGTAAAAGGACGTTTTGATATAGTTTTGCTGTTGTTAAACACAGCCCCCTTTGACTTCAATTCATCAAGAATTTTCTCAGATTTTGGATTCTTTGTTCACAGCAGAGGCATGTGAGAAAAGCAAAGATTTTTTCCTTAATTCAAGGTATAATGGCTAACTGATATACAAAAAGTCATTTTGTGGGTGAAGAATTCCTTTAAGTAAAATCTTAGTACTTTTCCCAACACCGTTTAAAGGGTTCTTGGAAAAGTAAAAAGGCCCAGATTGTTATTTTCAGTGGTTTCTGGGGTAAAGCTCAACTCCATCTTTGGTTACAAACTTCACAGCATCCATTTGAAACCATAACACATTATTAACTTTATCACTTGAAACTCAATACACCGAGGCGACGTCAAGTGTAATTCCGACCACCGGCCAGATTTCAAACCTTACACAGGAACAGCTGAGATTTAGCACCTGCTAAGCTCTGTATTATTTCTATGATATGATGTGAAATGTGATAGGTAAAAGTGTAATCTTATCAGTCTCATTATTCTGCAGAGTGAGCGGGGTGGTGGGGTGGTGTAGAGGGTTTGAGGATGAACAGGGAATTTTTTGTGCATGGGGGAGATAGCCGAGGGGGTCATAGTGTTGGCATGTGTCTATTGTCTGAGACGGCCATTGTATAGGGGGGTTTAAAGTTTAAAGTCTATGTGTGTGTGTGTGTGTAGGCAGGCTAATTATATTCTGCACAGCCAAGGATGACCTGGCCCGGCCAAGCTTAATTCACAGAGCAGGATGCAGTGCAGAGGAGGAGGAGGAGAAGGAGGAGGAGAAGGAGGAGGAGGAGATCGAGTGCAGCCAGGCAGCAAAAGAAAATAACTGACCATTCATTCTTTTTGTGCTTTAGTTTGTAGCGTTTTGTAGCATTTTACAGGTGTGAGTTTCTGATGTGTGTCTGCTAAAAGTTAAAAGTTAGTAATATATTATTAATATGTTATATGGTATTTTGATACCATCTTACTATAGTATATTACATAAACTTGTCTTTACATTTCTTGATTGCCTGATATCAACTTGTTACACTCAGTTTCCATCTTCAGTCTGATGTTGCATCTACTCCTACCAATTTTCATGGGGGAGGGGGATTTGTTTTTCTTTAAACAATCACTAGAGACCAAAGTATTCAAGGGTCTGGACCCAGGCAAGTCACATATATCAATTCCGAGTGCATATAAAAGGAGCAGTGTAACATTTTGGTAAATGTGTTTGTGCTGAGAGCTAGATAAAGGCTCTGACACACCAAGTCGATGGTCAGCGGTCAGTCAACGTTGGACCATTGGTGAGGGTCCTTCACTTTGCAGTGTGTCCTGCACCGTTGGCCCTCATTGTCACTACTCTGCTTTTTTCTGCCAATTGCATGTTGAAATGTAAAAAAAAAAAGTGAAAAAACATGAAAATAAATCAAAACCTATATGACTAGCCCATGTTGGAATTTAATTTGAAAGGACAGACACAGGAAGTGGCCACGCTCAGCAGTCAGACAGGAGTCAGGTTAATTTCCAGGGCTGGTACCTGTGGTTATTACACAGGCTAGTTAATAACATGTCGGGCAGGAAATCCAAAGTGTGGGATCATTTTGAGAAGGTGAAGGACGAACCCAAGGTGATATGTAAACTCATCTTCATTGGTCTACAAACATGACGTATCATCTGAAACATGGAAGTAGCTACATGCCCATTAGCCACTTAGCACAATCATTACTGCTTAGCCAACAGGCGGCTCGCTCAGTGTGTGACGTGCACTTGTAGATAAAATATAGGACTATATTAATGAAGGTTCATTATTACGGTTTTGTATTTCTCTGTAATGCTACTTATATTATTCTTTGTCAGACCTTGAACTCAAACCATTGTGTTGCCCCACCCAAAATATATAATTCAATAACTACATTCATATCGTAAACATGCGGGCGACTAGTCGACTAATGGCCCTAAATGATGACTATTGGTCGACTAGGAAAATTCTTAGTCGTGTGCAGTCCTAGCTGCAACATAATCACATTGTATTGACTCTGAAAAAATGGTTCAGTGTGTTTCTCCATTAGGAGAAGGGACTCCAAGGGACTATCAAGATACGGAATGAAAGAAAAGAGGAGGTCAATGACTTCAAGGTTTTAGGTGTAATTTTAGATTCTCAATTAAAATTTGATAGACATGTCAAGAAGTTTTCAAAACCTTGTGAGCAAGAAACCTTAACCTTAATTGTTTTAAATTAATAAGGCACTATATACCCACACAGGCACTTTCTCTTAGCATCACCATCTACAATCAGACACCTTACATCTTTATACAATCAGGCACTGAAAAAAATGAACAACAAGCCTGTCCGGTGGCATCACTGCCGCATATTAGAGCGATACAACCTTGAATTGGTTTCCAAATGCCTCAACGGTCTAGCTCCAGAGCTTCTTTCCAGATTTCTCTAAAGACCAGACAGTAATGGAGTAACAAGGAGCAGCCGGAACGGCAACTGTAAAATACCACATCATAAATCTAAATTTTGACAATCGGCTTTTTCCATAAAGGGCCGTCAACTCTGGAGCACATTACCGACTGAAACCAAACTGATTATAGATTTAAAGTCCTTCACAACAAAGGTCAAATGTTGGCGAAAATTTTTTTTACCCACTCTGAGCTGATGCACTCAAACTTCTAAAGAGGGTATTAGTGTATGTGTATAGTGGTATGTCTATTGTAGAAGATGTATTGTGGAATATGTTGTGATTTATGCATTGTGGTATATGTACTGTGGTATGTGTATTGTAGTGTGTGGACTGTGGTTAATGTATTTTATTGTGCTTTCCATGTTTGTAACATATTATGGTTTTAGGATGTTTTAAACTGTATATTTTCAATAACATTTTAGGCCTACATGTAAAAGCCAAACTAGGAACAAGAGTTAAAAATTAGCAATAGCTATTAACGCTCTGTGCAATACACCAGTCTCATACTCTGTACTGGAACTATGTTAAATTGCATCGTTCCTATCAAATACAATAAAGATAACAAAAAAAAGTTATACTTCTTCTCAGGAAAGCACCTTGTATTCCTGTGTGACCGACTGATGTTGACACCTACCACAGATGTGGACACTGAATATGCATTAAAAGTTTAACGGCCACTTGAATGAAAAGCCATACGCTTCACGGCATCAAAAGCAGAGTCTATTGCAATGCGTCTTGGCCGCCAAAATTATGCATCTGCCTTGACCGCCAAAACATATCCCCTTTGTATTCTCTCCCATTGTATCCAAATAAGGGTATTCAAATGTGGATGTGGTCGAGAGCGACAACATCTGTCTTTCCTGTGGACATATGTAAAACACTATACCTATTGTCAATTTTGGAGGGATCCTGTTTCTTGTTAAGTTTCCCTCCAAACTGAGTCAGCCAATTAGAAGTAGTGTGGGGGGTGGGAGAGCAGCACACAAGACAGACAGCGGTGAACCTCTGTCTGACCCCCAGCTGGGCTTCAACAACACTGCCTATCAAGCTCACCAGGCCTGGGGTATCACTATAGCACCACTGGGCTGCTGATAACAATACTCTCATCTGAATCTCAGATAGTGGGATTGGGAGATGCTCTGTTAATTGCAGCTAATGAGAGTCATAAATGTGAAGTGAAAGGGGCTGGAGGTGCCGTCCTCTAAAGGCAGACGACCAAAGTGGGTTTCCCTCCAAAAATAAAGACGAGCCAAACCATTCACAGACCTGGCTTTGCATACAAACGCCAGGCAATCATGACAAGCTCACCCACACACTGCCTGCTCTAATGAGGGAATGCAGCATCTATAAAGGAGCAGGACACATGTTTGCATCAATCTGGCTACAATCAAAAGCTGCGGTGTCGACTGCAGATCTTTTGTAGTCTAAATTTACCCTCAAACCTCACGTACCACAGGAAACTTCCTGTGCATTCTGTGGCGACTGCAATGTGTTTTCATTTGCCTCTTCTTTTTTTTTTTAAATCCCTGCCTGTCGCTCACTGACTGTCAAAAGTGAAATCCTCTAGAGTTAGCATTGGAGACACTGTGTGAAGAACCACTTTAAAGAGTCTGGCCTGTTTACCCTCCAGCTAAACTGTTCCCTTGTGTGCTTTAGAACACTGAGGAATGTGAGAATCAACGCAAAGGACATCAAGGTTGGCCGCAGTATTGACGCTGTCCCTGAGTGAAGTCGGTTCAATGACACCATCATTATCTGCTTACACTATGATAAGGATCCAAACTCTTTGTCAGGATAGGACTACAATCATTATTAGCTCCAAGGACCATCTTTTTACTACAAGTGCACTTTGAGAGGAAAACTAAAAGAGCTGTGAGGGCCATGAACGATTAATTTCTTGACCCTACCATTAAATTATTTTGCTCCAAGTTTCACACAAGTGAACAAAGGAAAGCAACAAAAGCTTGACAGTAAATTAAACGTCTGCAGATGAGTATGTAGAAGTAAGTTAGCAGAGATGTAGTGGCATCTTGAGCTCTCAGCTGTCTCAATCAGCACTTTAGGCTGCATTGCTTAACAATTTAAGGGTTGAATCAGACCAGTGTTTGGCTCCATGTGGAAGCATGCAACCAGTAATGGAAGAAGTACTCAATTCTTTCACTCAAGTTAAAAAACAACACAATGTCACAGCACTCAATTACTGTAAAAGTAAGGGCCAATCCCAATTCTCTTCCCTTAACCTTACCCCTTGGTTTCAAGTTTACTCGCCAGATAGATTCCCCTCAACGACAAAGGGGTAATGTTGAGGGGTAGGGAATTTTACATACGAACTGGGACGCCATTTCATGCAAATTAGCGTAACAGACGTGTTCACCTACAACGGCATATCGTCGACATAGTCTTCAGCATTAATGGCTTCACGGGGAACTCTGTAGATATTCATGTCTGCTACATCGTGAATTAGCGATTTTCAAGCGTTCATATTCTCACGCTTACAGAAAACAATACAAATGCAGAAACATAACAGATTCAGACATATTTTGGAATTTTTGCATGTTTATTGCATGTTTCCTGTGCGAAAATAGTCCTACAATTGTGTGATGGCTTTCTCATGGATGCTGCCATCTTCCTGGAAAACTCGCCTGGCTGGATAGTTTCGCAATGCCTCCTGGGAAATTCAATCTTCCCCTCAGTTGAGATGGGTTTGTAAGTGTGCATCGCATGGCCTTTCAAATTAAGTGAGGATTTTAAGGGCTGAAAAGCACGTCCCTAAAGTTTGGGACACCCTAGCCCTTAGCGGGAATACGCAAAAACAAGGGCTAGGGCCAATTTTGAGGGGAAGTGTGAGTATTGGGACGAACCCTAAAAGTCCTGCATTCAAAATTTTACTCAAGTAAAAATACATGGGTAGTAAAAGCTAAATAAACTGAAAATATCAAAAGTAAAAGTACTCATTATCACACAGACAACTGGCCCCTGTGAGTGTTTTATTATGTATTACAGTACAGGGTGTCTACAGGTACCAGACACTTAAATTTAATAACTTTAAAGACCTTTTCATGATAATTTTTAATCAAATTCAAGACTGGTTTTGGGTAACTCATCTTTTTCTTATTCAAGTATTTCAGGTATGTACAGAGTATATACATGTTCTCGTGCAGAGGTTGTTAATGTTGTTTTTAAACTCAAGAAACTTTAACAGCCTATTTCCCACTATAGTTAAACTTACTGTGGAGGAAAAGTCAGCCAAATAACCACCATCTAATGCAACCAGTGTGTGAAAAAGTTGTAAAATACATTTTGGTTTCTCTGTGAGTTTTGAAATTTTATTCTCATTCCCTGTTTGGAAAAAAAGACCTTTCAAAAATCAGTGATATCCCAAAAAGTTCATCACCAGTGTGAACCATGATTGATTCAGTAAGCAACTCTTATTTGTTTGCAAGTCATAACTGTTATCAGAATAATTTGATGAATGAGTTTGTGACTTGTAAAAGTCAGAATGTCCCCTCAAGTTGGAACAACAACTCAAGAGGTTGACGTCAAATAAGCAGAAACATGGCAGACAAAAGTACATGTCTGGTTGATGGTAAGAATGTTTTTATTATATATGAGTTATGTAATCTACACTTCTGATGAAACGTAGTGGAGAAGAGGTAATAAGTAGCATAAAATGGTCACAGTTGAGTGAAAGCACTTCAAAACATGCACCTAAGTATTGTGCTTCAGTAAATGTATTGAAGTTCCACCTCTGCAGGCAAAAAGTTTTGCAGTTTCTCTTTCGGGGTTGGTCATTCTGTTTTGTTAGACATCAATATGTCTATTTAAAACAATGCACAATGCACAAACACTGAGACTGAAGTCACAAAAAAAAGATAGCTATTACAGAGAAGGACATTAAAAAAGAAACAACCACAAACCCTAAAAGTCACGGGTGATGGATACTTCCCGATGAGGGCACAATAGATGGAGAGCTCCATTTTAGACACCTGCAGCCTCTTCCCTCCATTTTGCTAATGAAAAGTCCCCAGGGCACCCAGCTGTGACCTCTGACCCCAGACGCTATAATTAGGTTATATTTGAAGCTGCTGAATGCAAAAAAAGTGGAATGCCGATGAGTGGAGCTATAAAAAGATTCAAATAAACATCTTCAAAGGGCTTTTAAAGATGAATTTGTCACAAAGACACATAAACACAGTTGACAATGATGAATGGGATTAAACAAGTACAATAAACTTAAGCAAGACCATGTGTGTGAGAGTGTGAGAGTGTAAGGGAGACAGAAAGCAGAGAGAGTTGCTACAAACGTGTGAGAGTTTGCTGCAGAAAATGTGTAAACTGAGACTTGATCCCAGCTGCCACAAACAAATCTCTTGTGATTTGTGTCAGTTTGACTAAATCTCGAGATAATTCGTCGGACTATAACAACTCGTGCAGAAGTTATGTGAGATCCCGATGGAGGAGATTAAAGCACACAAGGGCCGTATGAAAGTATCGAGACGGAGCAGCTAAGTGATCTATTACATGTTTAGAAAAGCATTAGTGAGCATTCTCAGGGTGTCTCTGTGCGTTTCCAGCTGCGTTTGCTATCAACCCTCTCTGACACTGTTTATCTGGTATAGGGCCCTCTTGTATTCAGTTTCCCACTGGGCTTTACACTAACACACACACACACACACACACACACACACAAGGACACACAGACTGAGATGAGAGGCACAAAGAGAAATTTACTGTCATACAAACAAACACATACACAATCAGGATCCTGAGAAAGTGCAATGAGAGAGCAGGTGTCAGTTTTCACATGCGGTTCTCATGGGGGCTCGGAGGGTAAATATCAGCACGAGTTTTTCCGTGCTCCTCCTCGCACTGGTTCTTCTCACAGCCTCTCGGCCGCCATTCGACTCTGACTGCAGAGCAGGAGTCCCTCACCTGCATGGAGAGGTGGGAAAACGGCAACTTCCTCGCTCTCACTGACTCATCACAACACTAAACTCCAGTAGAGCCTCTTTCCTATTGTCCCTATTTAAACTCATTTATAGCTAAAACTCTGACTTTCTGTGCTTTTTATATACAAAAAGCATGACTGGTTAAAGTTTATTAATGATGGAAGACGTATTCAGATCCTTTACTTAAATTAAAGTACTAATACCACTCTATGAAAATACTCCACTACAAGTAAAACCCTGCATTCAAAACCTTACGTAAGTAGAAGTATTCAAGGATTATCAGCAAAATAGGCTTAAAGTATTACAAGTAAAAGTACTCATTGTGCAGTAAAATGTTCCCTGTTGATGTTTCACTGTTACATATGAAGTTTTTGGTTTATTAATACAGCTACATTAATGTGTATGTTGCATTTTACTGCTGTAGATGTTTGAGGTTGTGCTCATTTAACTCCTTTATATAGTGTTGGGTCAACTTGGTCTCACTCTGAAGTCGTCGAAATCCAGCACATGGGCAGTGACTTATGGCGTCACATACTGACGAAGAAAAGCCATCCTTTAACGTTGGTATGACATGTGTCCAGTTAACAAACACCAACTTTCACTCAAGAACAGTGTTTATGTCCCATAAGATTATAAAGCCAAATCCTGTTCTTTTTTCCTAAACCCAACCACATGCAGTTGTTGCTGGAGGAAAGAAAATGTCAATTTGCAATATTGTACTGATGTAGTGTGTTTAAATTTAAAGAGACTGTATGTAAACGGTAATTTCCTGTAAAAACTGAAGCGTATTTTGAAAGAAGACAATGCATATAACAGGCAGAACTTGACACCTCGTCCTAGAACATCAACAACCAAAGCACCCAGGGTACCTTTCACGTCGGATCCGGTCACGGAAGGTCCATGACCAAACGTCTATATGTGACAAGGTCGAAATGTCAGAATGTGTTGGTTGGGTAGGTTAATCTACAGCAATGCATCTATTCTGTAAGATTCTCCTGTGAGAACCACGACTCTCTAAAAAGTCAAGTTTCCATGTTGTCAGAAAACCAGCCCTGATTTCAGCTTTGTGACAATGCACTTTCCAAGAGGATTTCTAAAGAGTAGGAGAAGAGACACTTCATCCTTCGGTTCACAACAAGTGTGGAGATAGATGGATTTCACTGGACAGGAAGGGGGTGGAAAACTGCGAGTAACTGAGAAGTAACTAAAGCTGTTCGACAAATGTAGTGGAGTAAATAAAACAATATTTCCCTCGGAGATGTGGTGGAATTAAAGTGTAAAGTAGCATAAAATAGAAATACTCATGTACTGTACAAGCACCTCGAATTTGTACTTAAATGTATTTTATGTTAATACTTTGTGAACCAGCTACCCTATAACTGTAGATGATGTGAAAAAGGAATGATAGTCGTCACAGTGATTAAATACACATGCTTTTACTACGTTTTGCTCACAGAAATAAGCAAAGTATGTACTTTTCTTTTGCCTTCTTTTCAGTTTGATATCTGGATACATTCATCCTGCAATTGTATGTTAAAATATGTGACCCCTCCACATTCTGGTACTCAGGATATGAAGGTTTTTTTTTGTCATTTACCCTAAAATGATTTTAAAATAACTTGATTCCACTGCTTCTTCAACATTATTTCCCATGGCAAACCTCAAACTAACCAGGCAAAACAGAAGATGCAGCACAATCCTTCGGCGTGAAGGGCATACTTTCTGCCACCCTGAACGTGGAGCTGATTGTCAGAGGATCCTGACGGGGTCTTAGATCTCATTACCAGCAGATAGATGACTCGGTGCAGGAAAACAAACAGCGGCGATGTCAGATCAACCGGATTAGCACCGAGGTGCCATGGGAAGCTGCTGAGAAGTCTGGGAACAAGGATATCTCAACTTCTCAACTCAGATCAGATCGTCCTCTCTGCATTTCAGCTTGGACATTAGCAGTAGTATGCTGCTGCTGCTCCAAACTATTCTGACAACCTGTGGATCGGCCTTCTTCCTGGTGCAGCACATCATGTAAAGGATGTGTTCACTCCCTTTTATAACAATAGACAAATACCGTGTGAGGCTTTGATCCTGCTGCAGATTTTGGTTTCTTCTAGATGTCAGTCGTGTTGAACTTCTGTTGTGTTACAGGGATAAACTACTTGCTGAAATCACTGATGCATTTCTAGTACATAAAATATATTTGTAAAATGTTTTCTAAGACTGAAAACATGCTAGATGTGGGTTTATAGTACTGCATGAGCATCGAAATGCCTTTGTACAAACTAAACAATATGTATTGTTCTGTTACAAGCAAGCTAACTGCATGTTTGTTTAATGTTCAACATAAAAGATGTCTTTGCAAATTCACTGAGATTTCTTACGCAACCCTCACAGCCATAAAGTTCTGACTCCCAACAACGAATGGAACGAATCATCGATTGCTCTTACACACACACACACATGATCCTGTACATAGTAAATGTCAGCATTTATGAAAGAGACATCATGTTTGAAAAGAGTCTCTGTGTCTGAAAGAGCGAGAACAGACAGCGACAGAAAAGTTAAACACAATGTCAAGGTCCCGTAAACGCCAGTGACACCACACTGTCACTAACATCCTCCCCATGTTTGCAGTCACACACACAAAGAGGAATACAGTGTGCCGAGCAAACAGACACGGCGCTAACACACGCATGCAAACTCTCGTATGCGTACAGCAGCGCTGTTTGAAGACGCCCTCATTGGCGGGCCGGTGAGAACACAGTGGACACAGGGA
Source organism: Epinephelus lanceolatus (assembly GCF_041903045.1). Classification (NCBI taxonomy): domain Eukaryota; kingdom Metazoa; phylum Chordata; class Actinopteri; order Perciformes; family Serranidae; genus Epinephelus; species Epinephelus lanceolatus. The sequence continues at coordinate 17,382,215 of NC_135754.1, read as the reverse complement.
GGGAAAACTCTGCGGGAATCTGGTGAAGTGGTTAAAGTATGAGGACAAGCAGACAGTGTTTCATCAGAGTGAAAGATGGCATTGTTCTGGATGTAGAACGGAAACAAGTAGGTCTGATGGTTCACACACTCAGACTGGCCTTTAGTAGTAACTAATATGGTGTAGACAGAGCTAACTGTTTCCCCCTGTTTCTAGTCTTTATGCTAAGCTAAGCTAACTTTTCACACACAATCCATCCCATTACCCGTGGCTTTTTTGGCGATGGAAACTCTGAGTAACTAAAAGCATGACTAAAATTTCCATGGTGATAAAACAGTTGATAACCACTTCAAATGAGTTTAATCTCAGTGTGTTTGAACTGTGCAATCCATATGCGCATACCAGTGCATTATACACACACGCCACATCAAAGCTGAATATGATCCTCGCTGGAGAAGGCTGTAGCTCAGGTCACACCAGGGTCACAAAGCGTGTGTGTGCTATTGTTTTAGTGGACGCGTGTATGAATGCTTGCACACTGATGCGTTTGACAAAGTGTGTAAATCTGACTGTCTGTGTGTCTGAATACACTGAGCACACGTGGATGCTGTGACATATTTGTGAAGTCCATAACTGAGTTTAGGCACTAATGTATTCATTTTTCTTTGACTGGGTCACCCCCCCCCCCGTCGCTCGCCACTTTAAACACCGCTGCTTTGAAATGCCCTGCAGAAAACAAAGCTCCATCCTGCTGCAGACAATAAAGCAGCTGGATTTCTGCACATGTGCCTTTGTGTTGGTCTGAGGCCTTGTCATAACTCCATCGGAGGGGCCTAGACTTTCATCACGCACACACACACGTACATGGAAAGTCACTGGCTCCGGGAGATGGATGGCAGTGTTAGCACAAAAGAATATTTGATTTGGTTATAAATACCACAACATGAAAGAGGAGCCCAGCGGGGTAAAGGGCAGAGGGCACGACAGCCAGAGGAGGCAAAATCTTCATTATCATCGGCATCATATATGATGCGTCTGAAAATCAGGTTAGCATCACTGAACTGTGACCAGGGCTTTATGTCTCGTCTTTTCCATTTGATTTGGTCTCATGAACATTTCAGACGCCTTTGAAATGGCTAGTGTTGTTAAGAAATAAAATGCTGCAGAATGAAAGTATGCTATTGATCAAATCCACAAGAAGCTTTATTAAAAGATCAGTGGATTAGGGATGTTAAAAAGGCAATTAATTAAGATTACAACAAGGATTTTCTTTGTGTTTCTCTCAGTCTAACGACCATAACTTGAAAAGAAAGTGGTTATGAAAGAAAAGTTGTAACAATATTTTGAAAACCTAAGATTCCTCTGCCATAAATTCCAGCATCATAAAGTTTTAAAAGCCTGTTCCACCCAAAAATATGTTTCCCTTATTGTTGTTGGGTCCTTGTGACATCACAACTAGTTAAAAAGCGATTACTAGTCCAATAGGCAACTTAAAGTGTGATGTGGAAAATCAGAGCCCTGACACACCAAGCCAAAGGTCGGCTATCAGTCAGTGTTGGGCCATCGTTAAATGTCTGTTGGCATAGTTTTTGTGGTGTGTCCTGCATCGTTGGCACTAGTCAGTCTTGTTGGCTTTTTTTCCGGCCAGTTCAGCATGGATAATCAGTGTTGGAGTGAGTGACCTGACATGGTACCTTCGTAAAATCAGTCTGACGCTCTACACTAAAATGAGAGCCCTGTTGGTCGAAGAAACGGAGCGTTATATTTCAGAGTGCCAAGAGTGTGCCCTGGATAAACAAACATTCATTCATACATTCCGACGGCGCTCCGAGTTTATGAACGGTCCAGTTTGTGCCAGAGTGCACTCCAACACTTGGGATGAGTATCATCTTCCTCCATTGTCTAAAACAAGCCAACAGAACATGCTAGCTAGCGCTAACTAATTAATTAATTTTTTTTAGTCAAATTTTGTTTGTGGAAAAACCATATCAGGCAAAACGTTATTATTAAATGCAGGGTATTTATTTATTTATTTTTATATTAATCAATTCAATTCAATTTAATTTTTAATTATTTTTCATTTATATAATTATTTATTTTTAATTTATTTGTCTGAAAACATTTCTAGATGGGCACTGTAAATAATAATAAAACATTTTTATGATACATTCATAGAGCACAAGTTACAAAGCGCCTCACAAAGGGCAAGAAAATGTATACCATCAAATTATAAAATCATTAGATTTAATAACAAAACAAATAAAACCAATTCCAGTAGTGTAAGATAGAAAAAAACAAAATTAAAAAGGAATAAAAAAAATTAAATAAACTAAAAGTAAATTCACTAAGCATGCCAGTTAAATAGTGTTTTCTCTGCACTTAAGTCAGACACAATAGTGACTTGATTACTGTTGCATAGTCATGCAGCAGGTCAGACGTCCCTCCCCCTCCGCTGTGTGAGTGGTTTAAAGTTTCACTTCTCGGACTCTGATTGGTCCCTGAAGTTTTTCTGAGGGTGCATAACTTCAGAGCTCTGCGTCTCACTGACGCACAGCAGCCGGAGAGTGCGGAGGAGAGAGTTTAGTGTCTAGCTGTATTCTCTTATCTTACACATCAGGGTAAGAGGATACGAAACTATGGAGGTTATCAGAGATAGAGTTTTATAGGGGAATTGTATTCGCAGAGGAATTATCTTCTTCCAACATTTTATTTCCTTTTTTATTTTTACTTTTTACTTGTGCATCCTCCACTGTCGAAAATGCATGCTTTCGGGGTTTGGATTAACGCAATTTGGATTTTACTTTTTGCCATTTTTCACGAGGCTTTTTCGAGCTACTCTGAAGACCAGTGCAGCTGGAGAGGCAGGCAAGTATTTCATATTGCATGTGCGCTCTCTGTGCATTTTGGCTGAATGAAAAGGTGGTGCAAAAATGCCGCTCAAAGATGCTACAGGTGTCCCGGCTGGTGAAGGACAATGTGTGTGTGAATGCAACATGTTGAGACTTGCCATTAGCGCGCAGTGAAAATGTTTAGTGCTCCGCTGCGAATGCGCCTCCGGGTTGTCTGCAGGAGGCATGGGGGGTCCAGACAGACAGGAGACTGGAGGATTAATGCTGATACTTGGAGGAAAAACATGCGGTGTGCATGCAGTTGTTGAAGGGTAGTTCCATTATAGATATACTGTTGAAATACCTGCAGAGGACTTTTGTGGAAGTTTGGCCCTTAAAATGCAATGATTGGCCCCTGCTACCACAAGCTGCCAGCAGGCGGTGTATTCTCTGAGTGTGTCCTGATGTGAAAATATTTTTTACTGTCATCTTCTGTTTCCACTCATAAATGTTTGGTTTAAGTTGCCTGTCTGCTCACATTTAAACCAGCTCAGCCCACCTTGCAGTTCAGCTATTTTAGGAAAGTATCCACTGATGATGCTGATGTTAGGAACTTATTTTCTAAGTGAACTCATGCCTGGAAAAAATAATATAAAAACCTTTACATAACCTTTTCTCCCTCCCTTTTTCCTCCTCACAGTGGTTTGTCCCAGCAGCAGGGCAGCGTGGAGCAGATCTCCCTCCACTGCTCTGAGGGCACACTGGACTGGCTGTATCCCAAAGGGGCCCTGCGCCTCACCCTCTCACCCCGCCTGCCCTCTGTGGCGGTGGGGCCAGGCGGCAGCAGCTCGGGCCTCATCACGGCCTGCGTCAAGCCCTCGGAGCAGTTCCACGGAGCCCAGCTGTACCTGGAGAGAGATGGGGTCCTGGAGCTCCTGGTAGGGGACCGTCTGGAGTCTTCGCCCCCGCCGAGGGTTCGCTGCTTCAGCCGCCTGCCTGGGGAGAGGGTGGCTCTCTTCCTGCAGGCTACGCCTCATCAGGACATCAGCAGGAGGATCGCCTCCTTTCGGTACGAGCTGAGAGGGGACTGGACTGCACGCTTGTCGCTGGACTCCAACCCCATCAGCAGTGAAGGTGAGACAGTGAGGCATTAGGCGGCCATGTTGTTTTGAGTGTGGCTACTTGGGGTCAAATAAGGAGACACAGCGAAGTGTTTTTGCTTAAATTTGTCAATTCTAGCCATTAAAATGCGTCTTTATCCCAGAGAAAACTTGAAATAAGAAACAAAACTTGAACAAAAAAACCCACCAAACTGCGGTCAAACTTATTTTTCTTCCTTCCCGAAAAGTTTGGAGGATGCAAGGGTTTAACCCACCACTGATGATATTATACACCATCAAATCCTCCCTGTAGATGAATCATAATTCATAACAGGCCTCTGTGGGCTGGTTGGACTTTCCACAGCTCATGCAGAGTGCAGAGAGGAGGAAGTGGCCAAAACTTTCCCCAGAGGCGTGCTGGTTTGGAGTAGGAGAAGGAGAGCCGTGGAGTGGGGAGGAGGGGGGGACAAAAGCACAGTATGTGGGGCTTTCTCCAGAGTCCAGAGCCCTTTGAATGGGTGCCGCATGAGTATTCTGGGATTACTGCCGTCGCCTAGGCGACATGGAGGCCTCTGCCCAGCTGAGATGCTCCCCTCTTTTGTTGAGCTGCCTCTCTGTGGGGAGACTTGTCTGTAGGAGTATACTCCCCCCTCCTCTACATCTCTCTCCCCCTCCCACACACACACACACACACACACACACACTGATTAGGCTTGGAAAGGGGTTTGCTGTGGACTAGAGAGGAAGGAATCTCATTTATCAAGAGGTTTTCACTAAGAAGGAGAATGTGTGGGGTGGGCAAGGGGCCTCCAAAGAACCACAAGGAGAACTTTAAAAAATGCCAGGACTCTTTTTTGTTGTCTACCCACAGCTCAGTCAATGCAGACGGACAGAGCTTTGCTGGTTTAAATTTTTTTGTCAATCTGCAAATCCTGTTACGGATTTTAGCAAGGTGCACTGTACTGTTTTGTTTTTTAGAAAAGTTGTCAAGCCTTTGCAGGAAGAAAGGAGAGTACTTTGTGGGAAGTGGGATTGTGCGCCTTTAAAAAAAATCTTTGAAGTCCTCTCCCACTCCCTCTCCTCGGCCCCTGTCTAGCAGGCTTTGATGAGGTGTGACTGTAGACACCCTGAAAGGCTTTAAGTGGGGAAGTTTCATCTGGCCTTTAAATCGTCTGGGGTGGAAGCACCTTAAAGCCTCGCTGGACCTCCTCTGCCAACTGTAAAAGTAGCAGCTGTCTGTTAGAACGCAGTGGTTGGTCTCGCCTTTGTTGCTCGTCTTTGCACAGAGTTTAAGGTCTGGATTCACATCTCACATTCCTGTGCATGTGATCTGGAAATGCGGTCTTTGATTTCCAGAGGCCCAGTTAAAGTATTAGCATATAGGTGTTTTTTCAAGCAGTTTAGAGTGTTATGTGAGGTCACCAACTGACTCTTTCCCTCCTCTTGTTGTCTCTACAGAGGCCTGCAGACCCTGCAACAACACCGAGATCCTGATGGCTGTTTGCACCAGTGACTTTGGTAAGTTACCTGATACAACATGCACCCTAAAATCACACATAAAAAACCCAGAAAACCAGGAACAAAATGTCATCATTACATAGAAATCCGCTCCTCTCACTCGGCCAAGATTAACAAATTAAACCAGACCACCACAAAGTCCTGGCAGCAAAGCTGTAGAGCATAATGATTCCTCGACAGGATCTACAAATGTGTCAAATCGGTTTAAAAGCCAGAGCACCCCAGTGCCTCCAAATCCCCTCCTCTCAAAAGTGCAAAGGTTAAAGGTGAAACAGCAGCTCTCCGCAACCCCCCAACACACAGGAACCCCCACTGGAGGCACTGTAGTGGACTAATCCTGACATCACCCCCCCAGAGAAGGAGCAGTGGACTAATCTGCAGGCCTCTGATTGAGCTGTAATGCCACTGAGGAGAAGTTCAACTGGCAACAAAAGTTAGGATTAGTGAGCAGGGTTGGGCCTTCGTACGGCTTTTACCATGGACTGGTGGCTCAACAAAGAATCACCCCGCTAGCTAACGTAAAGCAAAATGTCGTCAACAAAAGTATAGCAAAACATAAGTTAACAAAAGCACATAGATTTAAATTCTGTTTCTTGAGGTTACTGTAGAAATTAACCTGAGTGTTCTGTTTATCCACAGTTGTGCGAGGTAACATCCGATCAGTGGTGGAAGACGATAACCTTCGAGCAGCGGTGATCAAAGTCAGCGCCACCCGGGTGTTTCGTCAGAAGTATGCCCTGTTCACCGGCAACAGTCGCCTGAGCAGCCGGGGTGAGGTCAGGACTTTGCTGCAATGTGGGGTCAAACCTGGGCCCGGCAGCTTTCTCTTCACCGGCCGGGTCCACTTCGGGGAGGCCTGGTTGGGCTGCGCTCCCCGTTACAAGGACTTCCAGTGGGCTTACACTATAGCTAAAGCAGCCCAGCAGATACCCTGTGAACTCCCAGTAGACTGAGTCAAAACTCAGCCACTTGTCTACCACTCAAGAGTCAAGGCCGCATTGAAAGCCAGGCCAAACTCAGCCCTGTTCCACGTTTTGGAAGAAGCCACATTGTGCAACCGTTGGCCAATGCAGCATGGTGCCACCAACGTCTTCCCAAAGGTCTGAGGAGTGAAATGGACTTCTCCCAGCACCATTTCAGTGCAATATGCAGTCACCGGGTCAAAAAGAACCTGGTGCAGTTGTGACATGAGGGACGTGGTTGAAATGAAGATTATAAGCATTTGGCATTGGACAGTTTGAACACACAGCGATGCCATTATGCAGGGTCAGAGAAAATCTATTGAAAAGCTTTCCATTCGGGATAAATTAAGTCAAGCCATTAATTCAGGCCTATTGAGAGTCATTGCTTTGAAACTCAGGAAAATTTATGAAAAGTTCTATAGAAAGCTCACTGCCTACTAGTTGGTGTCCCTGCGAGGATACACTTTAGGCACCTTTTTGTTCAGTAAATGTCAGGCCATGGGAAAGTGATGTTTTGCTGCCGACCCCGTCACTGGGGTCATCCTCAGTATTATTAAGGAGATTATTATTAAAAAAAAAAAGTCCTCATTGAACAAAATGTTAAAAAATATATATTTGCACTGATAAAGGAAAAGGGAATGATCTGGAAAGTGTGATGCTGCAAGCACTGAAAACCAAATAAAAAGCAACTATATGTAGCATAGTGGAGCGATTGAGAATTTAATATATGTACAGATGATGTGAGCACGTACCGTAGTGACACAAAGCTAAGGCTACCTGAGCAGCAGCTCAAACTAGTGCTGAGAGCACTTTCATATGCTAGCCAACTCTGAGATTCAGTAAGGAGATACAGGCTTTTAGGAGGCCTGTTTATACATTTCAGTAGCCACACGATATTTCTGCAAAACTAATTGGACTTAAAAGAGAATTATTTAAAAAATACGTGGGAGTGGAATTGCAGCAGTGTTGCCAAAGCAGTTACACGTTTTGTTGTCAAGTCATTCACTGCTCTCTGCTGATGTTGTCACAAGATATTCACCTGTATATAGCCAGCAACGTTCATAAAACTGATGACAACAGCCATTCATATCCGAAGTCCAGTGTTATCATATGATATAAACGTGATGGTATGGATGAACAAATCCTTGATCCAGCTTTTGGTGGAAAACAAGTTATGACACTGGACGAGGCTAGCTCAAGAGAAACACAATAATATGCATTTAATGTGTAAAATTCTGCTCTGTTGTATGATTTCATATCTAATGTGCACTATATCAACAAGGGGAGGGGGTTCATACCAAATTACCGCAATGTGCTGAAGCGGTATGTCTTAAATGCGTACACTGCCATTTTTGCTGTTTGTTTTCTATGTGAATTTATGTCAATAGCAATGTGAATGTAAATATGTTTATAAGAAATTTTAGCATGAAAAAAAAAGTCTGTGGAAAAAACAACATTGTGTCAGTATTGTGGATTATTTTTGTGTTTGTCTGCGTTATTAAAATATACTGTGAGAAAACACCAGTGTATTTGTTTTCTTCTTGAAGCCTTTCTCATATTCACTTTGAACTCTTTGGTCGTTTCATGCTCCACAAACGTTGGATCACTCATTTATCAGCACACTAACCCTCTTACCTAAAACATCAACACAGTTTAACCTACACCATAGTATTTGGGTCCAAAGGTTTCTAGCATGGTTAACTTTTCTCAGACATAAGTCACTTCAAGTACCCATGAATCACATCCCTGAAAGCTCAGAACAAATGGCGTGCCTGAGAGAGCGAGAGGCCTAAAAGGCGGAGAGATTTAAGGAGTGTTCAGGACCCTGAGGGCGTTCGGACGGGGAAGGAGGTAGAGAGCAGCGCTTGGAATTCTGTTGTCCTTAGCCTCCCATTTTCAGGTTTCAGGAAGCAATAAATTGCCATTAAGGGAGCGGCGTGGCAGGCTCGGTTGAGCTGAGGTGCCACACAGTCGCTCACTTTATCCTGCCCGCGTGTGCACGAGGACACAATCAAACCAAATCACTTTTCCACTGCACTTCAGACATGCGCCTTGAACCTGTTTGTTTCCCAACACGACTTAGATTTTATCTACAGCATCACACACCATATCTGTCACCCATTTTCTCCTCTAACAGATGAGGAACTGCATGGTAGATAATACAAAAACGCTAATACTGCTGAACATCTACAATAAATTTACCACCTGTTGCTCCTCCTTGGAAAAATTCTGCATTAAAATGTACATGCACACACCTCAGTGAAATCTCAGATTTACTGCAAGCTGTAAATCTGTTTGAAAAAGAGCAGCTGGGGAATTTACATGGTGTTTTGGTTAAATGGGAGGAAAAAAAAAAAATCACAAAAGCTCTACATGCCTTCCGTGTCTGCTGAGCTATCTCCCATAGAAACCCTGACACTGGCTTGCCACCGCATCAGTAGTTCATGTGAGTGAACCTCCAGCCTCCCCAGCTATTTACTGCCTCAGTGCTCCTTTAAAACATCCCGTAGCTGGGGGCCCCGAGCCGCTCAGCTCTGCACAAACACACACACACACACCTCTGCCCCCTTCCCTTCAGTACATCTGAGGTTACTGCTGCAGGGCTGATAAGGCAAAACAAAGAGCGCTCAAATTATTCTCCAACAACCAATACATCATGTGACATTTTGACAAAGCTCAACTTCCTGCATTGTTGTTACATCTTTGCGACCCCAGCGTGAACCCCCAAAACTGCAGTAATGATGTCAGTGTAGCCACAATGACACACTGGCACAGTTTGCGCTTACTAAATAAACACTATTGCAACTAGTACGGTTGAAATGTGTGCATACGTGACAAAAAATGTTGGGAAAAATAGAAATTTAATTGTGTGCATCTAACCTCTATATGATTCTGTTGCACACACTCCTTTGATGCCGACTGACTGTCATTTGTTTTGCAGAGCACTGCAGACACACAATAAACCCTCCTCCCCCTTTGCTCCTCTCTTTATTCTGTCCTGTTGTGTTGTTGAGGTGAGGTATGGACACGGCGAGGCGGGAAGTACTCAGGACAGGGGAATCCAAAGCGTTGGGAGAGAGTGTGGTTGGGTGTGGACTTCCGTCAGCCCCTGGGGGAGTTTGAGGGAAGTGGCCGGAGACAAAGCTCCAGAGATGAGAGTGCAGGCAGGGGGCAAAGTGCTCCTGGACACTCCCTTGTAGTCTAGCACAATAACACCCCACCCTGCACACAGGTCCTGTATTTGCAGCAGAAACTCTGTCAGTTAAAGGTCCACAAATCAGACCTGCAAACCTGTGATAGTGACAGATATGGAACCTGCTAATCCCGTCTGATAGTGGACTTATCTGCATGCATTCATTGCAATCTCTTAATTCACTTTCACTCCTGTCTCTCACTGCATAAGAGCTTCTCACACATATCCCTCACCTGGATCTCTCCACTGCAACCATCTTTGTATGGCCTCACCATCTAATCTTTCCCACAGCTTGGCCCACAGCTGTTGTTGTGGATCCAAAACAGTGGTTGCCACACACTTGACGCACAGCTTCTCCATACACTAGATTAGTAAGAAGTGATTAACAGACAGCTGTGGATCTCATCAGCCCTTATTTTCCACACAAACAAATAATTTCACCGTTCTGGAAATCTAACCCACCGCAACCACACACTGGGCTGAGTGGTGTGTCCACCTCTTCCCGTGACTCAGTGGCCGCGCATCCTGCTGCCTCTCCATCAGCTTGGCACCAGCTGACAGTGAGCTCCGAGCCCATGACCACACTTTGGCATCCCAGATTCCCAGCTGACAATTTCTGAGTTCCCATAACACCCGCGCACAGCTGGTAGTGATGATTCCCGGGTGGAAAATGTGAATGTTCACGTCTGAGAGCTTGTTAAATTGTTATGCATAAGTTTTATCATCAGGCCAGGGAAAACGCAAGCTGTAAGCAATCGGTGAGCATGATGCCAGGACTCTTTCAGTGCAACAGTTTAATGATGCACTGACTCATATTGGTCTTTTTGTGATGAGCAATTTGCAAAGAGTGATGAGTAGCCTGTATTCACAGGGCAGGGTGAGGGCAGGAGAGAATAACATGGTCAGCTTTAAAGTTGAGTGGGCAGTGTGGGTGGGTTGAGAGGTCAAGGCAGAATAGAGAACAAGTGCAGAGCGGTGCAAGAGCATGTTTATCTGGCCATGTTATCCCTCTGAAGTACTGAAGGGAGGAGAGCGAGGAGCCCCCTTTGTTCCTCAAGAGCCTGCAGATGGCTGTAATCCCTTCCAAAATGCGCACTGAAAATCAATCAAGACAGGGTGGACATGGTGTATGAGTGTGGAGGCGGGCGACACTTTTCTCAGGGAGGGGGTCCCGCAAAGAAACACAAGTTGGGTCAAACAAGCGTCTTTGGTGCTTTCCCGCCAAAAAAAGTATTGTAAGGAGAGACACAGGGAATGAATTGCGACCCCCTCCAATGAAGGCCCGCTCGCTACCCCTCTGTTTGAACTGAACACAGCTGCCATCTCCTCACCGTATCCCGGGGGCTGACATCGCCGGCAGGGGGTACAACCACAAAAACCTCCAAACACTGACATCATCCTCTAATAAGGCTACTTAGAGACATTCACTGTGGCAGGATGAGGGGAAACAGGCTCATGTAGTAGAAAAGAGATGGATGGATACATGCTAATGTTTAACAGGTAGGTTTATCATGTTAACCATGCATGTTAGCATGCTGACAGTTGTCAATACAGTGCTGCAGGGATGATGATTTTTGTAGGCATATTTGGAAGTTCACACAATGCTCTGGTTCCCTTGACGAAAAGCCAGTGAGGTTTTTTTCCATTGGATCTTGGATTATTGCAGAAAAAAAGCTCTGTGGCAAACAAAAGTTTATGATCCTGACACATTTTGTCAAGCAACATTATCTTCACTAATCAAAGCCACTTTTATTATTTTTGAAGTGTAAATAAAATCACCAGAAGTACAAAGCTAACTTTAGGTTAAAAACAAACTACACCACGGCCATGTGATGCTAACGTCGCCACCAGAAAGAGGCTGTTAGGCCGTGTTTGGCATGCTGTTAGCAGCTGTCTTTTTTAGGATGTGTTAAAGCTACAAAACTCATGAGTCGGGTATTTAATGATGTATTTTATGTTGTAGAACAAAAAGTGAATATAAAAAACTCACAATGACAATTTGTCAATTGAGTACCTGCCGCATTACCTTGAATTTGTGAAGAAAACTTTACTTTTCTTGCATGCCTCAACTTGAATGGAGAATCTAAAATGGGAAACATTCTTCATGAATTGAAGTAAACAGCAAAACTTTACCAAAACATCTATATAGCATGTTCTGAGTGTGCCTGAGCATACATGGGCATATGAGCTCCGCTTATGCAGAGTTCAAATGCACAGACGTGCCCAAGTACGCTACTCTGCTGTGCATGAGACTGTGTGTACTGATGGGTTTTAAATTGTAATGTTTTGGCGAAAATGCATGTGTTTGGGAAGTACTAAGCATACGACTAGATAAATGATGCTTGGATTATAATGCACAAGTTCTGTTACAGTGTGTAAAAGGATGTTTTGATATAGTTTTGCTGTTGTTAAATGCAGACCCCGTTGAATTCAATTCATGAAAACTATTCGCCTATTTTGGATTCTTCGAAAAACTCAATTTGTCCTTACAAAGTCAAGGTAACATGTGGTGAGTCATTTTGCAGGTGAAGTATTCCTTGTGTTAACCACAGAGCTCATTTCAGGCTTCTATCCAAAAACCTGCTCACAAAATTCAATTACTTTGTGACAAGGGAACTGGAAGTGCAAGAATGTGAACTTGTTTCTGGGTCTTAAGACTCATACCTGAACCACTTTATTAGCACTAAACCCAAGGTACTGGAGAGGCTGATAGGAGTGTCATTAGTATTGAAGGTATTTGGTGGTAAAAATTAAATTATTGGACACATACATTTTGGCCTGATAATGGTGCTAGATAAAAATTTAAAGGATCACCAAAGTTATCACAATATGGGGACATGAATGCCCGAAGCAAATGTTATGGCAGTTCATCCAATAGCTGTAGAAACAACAAGTCGTGAACCTTATGGTGGTGCTGGGGAATACCAGTGGATCACCAAGTCAATAGGATTCATCCTCTGGGGACCATTAACATCAGTACAAAATTTAGTTCGTCAAGCGGTGGATAGGTTGACATAGCCATCCCTAGAGCCACGCTGCTAGCATGGGTAAAAATTTAAATATTCCCGAAAAACCTGTTTTTAAATATGAACATGTCCTTAGGGTGCTTTACATTTTCCTACAGTTTATCATGTGCTAAAACCCTCATCTATAAACAGAACTGTTATACTTCCTCATGTGGCTGACGTCAGCCTTCTAGGTTCTAAAACCCAGACAGAGTCTACTCACTAGAAGGAAACATACCTGTATTTGGAAGGGCTCTCCAACCCTGCCAATTAACCACAAGGATTATGCTTTTCTCACAGAACCTGTCTGATTGTCACTACACAAAGAGGAGAAACCTCCCTGGCAGTTCTTCTCTCACTACCTGCCACCCACCTCTGTGTTTCTCCCATCTAATCCTGCAGTACTGCCTCCCCTTGTGCACCCCATTTTTTTGCCTGTTATCTTTCTCCTCAGAGAAGTCCTCTTGGGTTACCTCCCCAGAGACATATTGCACTGTGCCTATTGTTCAAATTGTTTATTCGAAAAGAAGTAGGCTGGAACGAAACTGCCACTCACGGTGGTTTTGTTATGTTACTAGTATCTCATTGCAGTTCTCTCCTGCAAAATGCAGCCTGAGGGTAAGATTTGTCAACAGATACGCCTGGTGCACAGGGCTGTAAGGTCTTTAAAAACATGACGATATTCAACAGTTCTCTTATTATGAAACTTATATGCAGGTGTTTATTTATTAGTATTAAAGGAAGGACACATCATTTGATACAGAAATTGTGTTATATGATTAATTAATAACATGTATATTAAGGTTTGAAGTTCCGTCCCATTTCTCTTGAGCCTGTCTAACTACTACATATATTAATGATTGCCTACATTTCCCAGAATTCATTTGAACAGTCTTTGGAGAAAAGCGGCGATATCATTGCTTAATCGAAGACAGGGAAATGGGCATATGTAATAAATACCCAGCAAGCAAACTAACTTATGAACAATACTGTATACAAAACCTGTTTTAATTTTTTGTTTAAGCTCATTGAAACAATAGTAAACTGCTTGGAAAACTGCACATAAAATATTTTAATATGTCATGTTTTTTTTTTTTTTGTTTGATGATTTGAGAGGACAAAAATTAAAACCGAAACCAAATTTTGTGTGGCCATGCAGGTAATTTTGGTTTAAACATCTAGTGTGTAGAATTGAGTATAATCTAGCAGTGAGGTAGCAAAATGCTAACAGCCCTATCTAGAGTCAGTGTTTTGTTTGTCCGTTCTGGGCTACTGTAGAGAAAAACATTGGGGACTCTGTGGGAGTGTGCCCTCTCCGTATGTAGATATAAAAGACTCATTCTAAGGTAATGAAAACACAATGACTCTTATTTTCAGGTGATGATAAACTAGTGAAAACTGTTTATTATATATCATTTCTGCCCATCAGCTTAAAAAATGGACGTAGCTACCGTGACGTCACTCATTGGTTTGTGGAGTCCCGTTTTGAAGCCTTCAGTTCGGCATCTTGGAGTCGGAGGTGACCATATTTGTGACTACTGGCAGATGGCCTGTCACTCAAGTGGCCCACCCGTAATTATGCGCAACTTTAAGCCTTAATAAAATGTAAACAGATGAGTTATGGCTGTTGTCGTAAATGTTGAAATTAGCTAAAGAGACCAAAACCGTTTTTTGTACCAAACTGTCAACATGTTTATTTAAGCTGTAAAGTGAAGCATTTTAACACGAGTGTCTTTGGGGACTCACCGGCTTCTGGAGCCAGCCTCAAGTGGCCATTCAAAGAACTGCAGTTTTTGGTACATTCATTTTTCATTCATTTTTCAGCCCTGGAGGTTGCTACTTGTTTCTTGCAATAGATACCCCTAAATCCTTCACACTGGACCTTTAAACCTGCAACAACTGATTGTTTGATCACTTGTAAGCATATGGAAACAAGCTGCAAACACAATGACATTCATCAAGTTGATATAGTGAACATGTTAGCAAACAGTTGCCTCTTTACACATGAAGCAGAGATGGAGATTAGCATAAATTTGGAGTTGTACATGTGTCAAATATTCACTCTATTTTGGCTCTGTTTCTGTCAACACTTTCTCCTAAAGGAAATATCTGGCTCTTTAAAGCCCAGTTCAGACCAAAGATTTGTGATGAGACGAAACCGTTTTAGAACGCTGAAGAGTAAAGTTGCAGCGGTGTGAACTGGTTGGTCTGAGCTCGACTCAAGCCGGCTGATGGTGTCACCTTCAACTCAGCTGGACATATTGCAGGCGGATGGTTTTATACGTTAAAGCATGTCACCTGTTTCAGCATCCAATTGGCTTGTCGTGAAGTCCACTGGTAAAGTCAAAATGGCCGCCGGTCCGACCAGTGTCGGACGGTAGGTCGCTGCTGCTGTTTCATCACTACTACAAATGCAGCTGTAGCCAGTATCTCACTATCACTATCCTCATTCATATTTTAAAAAGCTACAAATTATATTTAGCTACAAAATAAGCCTGAAAAGCTGGAGATCAGGACGGAAGTACTGAGAGTTGTTGCATAGAGATGATACACCATCCCATCGAGTTGCATTGGTGTGAACCAGCAGGTTTTTAGAATGTTGCAGAACGACGCATTGCAAGTAGTTGCCTGTTTCAACTCCTCTAGTTGCAAATCTTTGGTCTGAACTGGGCTGCTAAATGCTCCCCGAGTTCACCAGCTAGTTGCAAACTTTGTCTATCTGTAGAAGTCCCAGAAATAATAATAATCAACAAACTTTTACAGTCACTATATTCTTGTGAAATGTCATTTAAATTAAAAAAAAAAAAACAAAGACAAATCACCATTCATTGCATTAGATATTGCCACAAATTTTGGCATGAAACTAAAACTGTTCATGCCTGGATAGCACGAGAGGTAAAGGGGAAAAGCGTGAACTGACCCTTTAACGGAGTGAGAATGTTTTAGGATGGTTTTTCCTTTTAACATTCATGAAATGACACTTTTAAGCTACATACTTTTCACATGGTGCAATTGTGACTAAGCAATGCTAAGTGGCCGCTAAAAGCACTTTTCATGTTGGATCGACTGAAAAGAAAAAGAAACAGAGAAACTTGTGAAGCCATTTATGCAGCAGACGTGCTGACAGTCAGGCGGCATGTTTATATTCCAACAAAGTGCACTCACACACTGTGCATCAGCCCAGCCGCTGTGGCCCGTCTGATGTGTCAGAAGCTCCCGAGCCTTCCTCTCCCTTCGCTCTACGCTCATTCCAGGGGAACATGTGCGCTGGAATTCTCCCCCAATTAAGACAGGGATTAGCCAGGTCCGCTGTGGGAACTGGCTGAGTGTGGGAAAACAGAGGGTCTGTCCCTCTCTCCTTCCCTCACCGACACTCAGCCTCATTCTCACTCGCTCTTGTTCATCAAGCTGCCTCCCTCCCCTGTCTTTCTCACCCTTACTGTAACTCTTCCTCCTCCCTTTTCTCACCCTATATTCTGTCTTTCCTCAACACTCTCTCTTTATACCTTTCAATTTGTCTCTCTGCAGCTCACTCTGTTTAAGCCCCACTTCCAAAAATCCATTTTCTGTTGTCCCCCCTCTCATCTTTATAATTATGCACACTGATCCCCTTTATTTTTTCTTCTTTTCATTCTTTTTTTCCTCCTCTTTCTCAGCCACCCAGAATCTCCATAGCTTTCAGTCCTGATTCTTCAAGGTTTTCTGAAGTGCACGGTTCTTCTGTGCTCCCCTCTCCTGCCCCTTCCCTCCTCCCTCTTAATGCCTCTCTAGCCTTCATACTGAAAGCTTGTCTGGGGGGAAGGCTGGGGACTCTTAGCATGAATAGTCTGAGACTGTCAGACTGAGAGAGGGGGTCGAAAAGACAGCTCATCAGAAAAGAAAAGACAGGTGCCTCAGAAACAGTAACACTGCAGTGGCATTTTTGCATCAGCTACTTAATATCCATCTATTGTTGGTACATTATCTGCAACAACCTAAACATCAATCCGAACTCATATTGGTGCCATGGGAGAATTCAAGAAATTACCCATAAAACTAAATTAGCATTAGCTACACATCCATGGGAACATCCTGGTTAAGGTTCGTCCTCACTTTTCCATTGTCACTACATTTCTTTCTCATGATCTGGCAATACTCTCGCTATCACACCGGATTCCTCTCCCACTGCCTCCACATTCCTCGTACTCATTGTCACCTTTTCTTCCTCGTTCCCACTCTGCCTCTACTTTCCTTGCATTCCCATAAATCCTCTCCCTGTGCACTCTTCCACACAAGGCTTGTCCGTTCCAATTATGGCAGGGCCGTCCAGCCCCCCGGCTCACACACACTCTGCACACACAGCCCGCTCTCATTAAGCCTGTATCAATTAGGCATTAACCTCCTAAAACAAAGGGCCTCTTGACGAGCGGCCCATTGCGGGCCATGTGAGGTACTTCCTCTGCATCGCTCCACCCTGCTTCCCATCCTCAGAACGACACATTCATGCAACCTCTTTCCCACTGTGCTGCTCTCAAAACAAAATCTGGGCCCAAGGCATCATCGACAAAAAAGAAGAGAGTAGAGAAAGTGAATGAGCATCACACATTTACTCACAGTTGTAATGTTGTGAGGTCAGGGTCTTCACGTGAACCAGAATGCTAAAAACCAGTCACATTTTTTTAGGAATCTAACTCAACGTTCGGCCAATAACAAAAGTATTATAGTGTTAGTAGTTTGTAAGATTGCTAAAACTTGTAATATCATGCAACATTTTCCTTCACAGTTCAGCAATCCTGACAATAGAGGGTTTTTTACTTAAAGCCCCTACAAGGAACTTTCATTTTGAGTTGATTTTGGCGACCCTGTGGACAAAAATGGTAGTGTTTTGCCGGAATGAAGCCTACATTTCCCATGAGCTCTAGCATGTATTGTCATAAAGGCGCTTACCTGGCTCGTGCATGTGTTTGTTTTGGGGATGAATGAAACAACAAGACGGGAAAACTTTGGCCCCGCTCCTGTCAGGGATCCCAGCTCACCTCTGCCGCACCCCAGCTCCACCTCTCCAGTGTAAGCGCCACTGCCGCCAGGGTAAACACACCAGTTGGCTGGTAAGGCTGAAGGCCTGTTTGGCGAGCACTTCCACGGCTTCTTGGACTGAGTATGGAGCAGTGCCTCGCCTCTTTACTTCTCAGCACTCGCTGGACCCTGTCGACGCCTGGCTGGTACCTGTCGTCGGCCCGGATGAGGTGTTCCAGCCCTGCGGCCCCTGCTCTCCTCATCCCCGCTGGTGCGGGGTGAATCTGCGTAACCTGCGGCCTCTGTGTGTGGCTCCCCGGACAGCTAACGCCGTGGACCCGCCGGCTCCTGCCAGGATTGGGCTGGTAAATGCTAGATCGCTAGCGAACAAAATGTTTATCCTGAAGGATTTCCTGACTTCGCGAGGATTGGATTTTCTCTGTGACTGAGACGTGGCTGACTGTTGGTGAGTCTAGTGCTTTCACAGAACTTTTACCCGATGATTGCTGCTATTTTAACTCCCCGCGGACGTCGGGTCGAGGAGGAGGAATAGCGACTGTTTATAAGAGTCACTATAAATGTAAGCAGCTAGGTAAGATGACGTGTGCTGTCTGAGTGCCGTAAATTGTTTCGTCCTGGAAGTGACCTGGGGCGGACCCGGAGACAGTTTCCTAAAGGTATGGATATACACTATATAGAAATAGCTTATCTTCACACCGATGGTCTCATTTGCTGTCGTAGGTCATGCGCAGACATCAACAGAAACGAGAGACTTTTGTATATCCAGTTTAAAGTTTCTTGTAGCGGCTTTAATACGTTTTTTTGATATTATTGTAAGTTTTTAGTCTAGGTTCAGGCAAATACTGAAGTTCAATGATGTTAACATTGTCAACAACCAATAGCTGCGCTCTGTCCAGCAGCAAATAGGAAGAAGCAAACCAGACAGTACACATGGAGACTTCAGAGAGTCACAAGAGTGTGAAGAAGTCTCGGTCTCTTGAGTTGTTTAGTTTAGTTTAATTTAGTTTATTAAGGATCCCCATTAGCTGGTACTGTAGTAACTAACTAGTCTTCCTGGGGTCCACAAAAAACGTTGTGAAAAAGGAGTGAAAACTTGTGGAGTTGTGAAGTGAGTGAGTCCAAATATTTAATTTGGCATGTATCTGATCCACAATCGGCACTTGTTCTTTTGAGATAACTTAATTTTCTAACACTCTGCCTCTCATTGCCACAGGTGTCCTTCCACTGAAATAGCGCAGCTAATTAAAGGAGGCTGGTAGCTAGTTGAGATGACAAAATCCAAAATGTAAAGTAGCAATGCAAATACAGTTTATGGATTGCCACTCTGACAGTCGACTAATGATGCATTTATCTTGTGTTAAAGTTAGGTGTTTTTGCAGAGACATAAGGAATTTTTAATGTGTCATATTTCTTAAAGGTAAGTAGCTACCTAGCTACAAGCTACTACTCCTAGCTAGCTGCATATAGTTATAGAAAGTCATAGAAACAAAACCCACATGCAGCGTGTCATTATAAAAAGCACATGGAGCACTTTTTAATGAAGCGCTGACACGAAGCGCTCCCCAGCACCTGCCACTGTTTTTCTTCTGAAGGTAAATGCTGTGCGGACACAGGCCCGTCAGACTTTTGTCTTTTCACAGTCTTCTATGGTAAGCATAAGTCTCAAGTCACAAGTCAAGCTCCTAGTCAAGACAGTAAAGTCCCAAGTCAAGTCCAAAGTCCTTAACTTTAAGTTTTGAGTCCTAGCAAATCATAATGCACTCTTCACCAAATATGTTGCCATTTTAACAACAGCATAATAATATGTTGGATTTACAAAACTCACAAAAGCTTCACGAAATTTGTACTTTTTAAAACACATTTGTTGAAAAGTTACTCGGCTGTTAAAGTAACGTTAGCTAAGCATTAGCTTTCTATGTTAGCATTAGCCAAGACGTGCCATCACTACTACAACTTTTAAGCTCGAGCAAAGTTTGAAGTTGTTGCGTCTCCCTCTGTAATTTTCGACCTGCACGTTTTGCATATTGCAGTTTGTTTTTTGTTGACCACCACATTTTTTTTTACATGAACGACATTATCTTTGCTGTCATTTTTTCCAAATGGTGCTCTAACATAACGTTGCCTCTTCATGGTTCTCACCTGCAACTTGACTGGATGCTGTCGGATTAGTTCAAACAAAGTGAATATGAGGAATGAAATGATATGATTTGAGACACACATTTTAAGTAACTGGGGAAGGTATCAGGTATTTTCAAGTCAAAAGACTCAATTCCAATTGAGGCCACGAGTCACTGGTGTTTAAGTCCAAGTCGAGTTGCAAGTCTGTTTGACTGTTTTACAAAGTGGAGTTTGAAGCCACCAAATTCTGAAGTATAAGTCATGTGACTCAAGTCCACACCTCTGCTGTTACTGGACTGTGTTATTAGAAAAGCATAACACTGTATTGTGTAGGTTATAGTTTTAAAATCCCATATGAATAATTTAAAACGTTTGAGTTTTAAAAAGTCACAGCCACGTATTTTATTTCACATTATATAAAAGGATCACATATTTTTGTTACAGACCAAAAGGACAGAAAAAACAATTACAACTACAGGTTTTGCTGAGTCCTTTTATGTGCCAGTATAGAATGAAATAAAACTGATGGTGCACATTGTTGTACATGAGCCCTTTACAGCAGAGGCAACACCTGCACACAATCACAGAATGCAAAGCAATAGTCATTACATAAATGCTGTCTTTGTGAAGCTTATAATGCTTAGCTTTGATGAGACAGTCAGAAAGGAGTCAGTGTCACTTGAAGGTAATTTATAAAGAAGTTAGTTATTTCAGATAGAGACTCCTGCTTAATGAGGAAATAACAAAACAGACCAGATCAAATGAAAGATAAAGGGACACTTCAGATGCTTACAGTAACAATCTGAGCCGCTCTGTGCCAAAAATAACCACTTTTAATGGACACAGTGACGATTGCCCTGTGAGTGCCCAGTAATTGCCCTATGTGCCTTCACCGCCGCTTGTTTTAGCGGCTGCCGGCTGTTGCAGGCTCTCTCACTACTGGAACAGTTTAAAAAATTGTTGTTCACATCAGTGTCTTTGATCAATTTACACGCGGAAATAGGGTCCAGGTTGAAAAATGCTGAAGTTATCCTTTAAAAGGGCACTATACTGAAGGGTAACATTTTGTGATCATGTGCTTTCCTCCAGATAGCCTTTAAGTAAATTGATACAAAGTTCAGATTAATTGGTTGGATTGAACAGACGTATAAAGCACAAACAGCTTCTTACACAGATTACATGATGCTGTTGCTGCTGGTTTTCATATCATGTGAGTGAAACTGCTATAAGATAATTGGTGCTAACGGTTTCTATTGCTCCTTCTGAGCTGACATTTACATTTGAACAAGTTATATCTTATCACTCAATTACTGCATCACAGAAGATTAATCGTAGGTAGATTTTGGGGTTTGGGTGATAAATGCCACTGGATTTATCTACATTTTGGTTGACAAAAGTGAAGAGCTCACTGTCATTATTAAGTCTTTTTTAATTAAGTAGATTTCAAACCAATCTCAGAAGCCATCAGATATCGATCTGACAATGATTTAGACCCTGGGAGCAACGGCCAAGATGTCAGGGGTTCCAGCATATAGTGCAGTACATTGCAGATAAAAATAAAAGCTGATACAAAGGTAAATTGTCCTTGGACGATAGCTGATGGATTCTGAGATTGCATTTCGGCTGAGGCATTCTACCTCATTTGCTCTCTACACGGACTGTTAACTTGCATACAACCAGAGCCTGCTCAAATGTGATTGGTCAATACTAAACAGGACTACAAACACAAACCACAACACGTCCGATACCAAACACTTTTCCCATTGCCTACAGATTCTGTATATATACACACAGATATCTGTTTATAGGAACCATGTCACAATCTCGTGGTTGTTTCACTGAACCCAGTCGCTGCATGGCTGAGCACAGATGGTTCATATTATAATAAAAGCAGATGATATTACCAACCACTCCTTTTTTAGGGGACTTTTTTTTTATACCATTTAAACAATATCTCTGTCATATTTCAACATTTCAACATGGTTGCAAAGCCATTATTAAAACTGAAGTTGTTTTTGATGGTGACATTTTTAGACCAGCTGAATCTATCTGCTATTATGATGAGTATTTACATCATAATAGTGACCACATACAGTGCTTGGTAAAAAGTTGTTCACAGTCCAAGAAGTGGTCGTTTTCCAAAATGCCTCAAGTTGGGAGGAAAGCTTGGCACTCCGCCTCAGGGGCCAGCTGTGGTGCACCAGACTTCAACTCCACTCTGAGCATTTGGAGTTTTACAATTTCTACTACTTATCTACTCTTCTTGTTTTTTGTTTACCCTGAGCACACATATTTGTACAATCTGTAGAAGCCTTTGCGGGTACATCGTCTTTCTGTCAATGAACAGAACCTGGTTTTGATTTTCCCACAGATCTGCCGGTGAGAGGAGTGGTCCCCAGCACCCAGCGCTTTGGCACAGTGACTATGTTGGCACAGGCCCAAGCTGAACACCCCCCACCCCCTTTCCCAGGGCCCTGGGAGTGTAATACATTACTAACAAAATCCCACTTCCCATTCCTCTCAAACTTTCACACCCCTGCTCCCTCCCTCCCACGGCTGGCATGCCCCCTGAAAAGGGGTTCGGGGTGACATACGTATGACTCCTTCCATCTCTGCTACTTTTCCCGTCATTCCCCCAAGTGTTTTAGCTTCAACATTTCATCTTTTTTCAACGTAAGACTCAACATAAATCTTTAAACTAAACTTTTATAGTAGTTTTAAAGTACGTTTTAGAAATTTTTTTAAAGGTATGCCAGCTATGGCACTGTGGCAGAAACCCAGCTACCAAAACACACCAGAAAAAAATGCAGACCCTTTCACTGTTAAAGGGATTTAAAGGGAATAGATGCCTATTCACTCCAACACCGAGGTTATAAATATGAACCCTCATTCTGGAAAAAGCCTGGCTTGTTTGCACCGCGGTTCTCAGCACGGCATTGAGGGGAAAGTATTCACGGGCGTGTATGTGTCTGGGTAACATGTAATGACATTATTCTCACCAGGGTGACCCCTCATTGTCACCGCGCTTTCTTCTCCCGGGCTCGTGAAATTGACATAAGCTTTACAAACATTCCAGGCATTTTTTTCTCAAGGCAGGGATCTCTTTGGGGCCTTTCATAGTGAAAACCACCAGCATGAGCAGCACCACCTAGTGATGATGTAAGTACACACACTGCATGTGTCCTCCAGCCAAAACAAGGTATTGAGTCAGATTTATAATTAGTGTCCACTTAAAAAGGAATGCTTTTTAAGTGGACACTAAGGATGCTTTAAGTTGAATAAAACCAGCTTACAATTACTGGTGTGTGTGTGTGTATGATTTCAATCTAATAAATGTTTCAAACTATTTAATATACATGAGGCTTACCTTAAAGACTATGCAGTTTTAAATTACCTTGCAATATATGACTGGGCTTCCAATTTTGGGGCCACTTTTCTCAATGGAGCGATGAATTAGCACTTTGGGAACGCCCAGCCTGCTGTATCCCGTGCAGTCTGCAGAGATGTGAGATCTCCTCTTTATATCTGCAGGTAGAGAAAAGGCTATCTGTAACAGTCTTCTATTATATGACTTACACATCTAGTGACTTCCTGACCTGCCCAGGTGGTTGTCAATATAGTCCTGCAACTCTGACACCTGGGCCTCTGCAACTGTTGCTCTGGTGATGAGAAGGGCGCGCTCCTTCTCAAAGCCCACCTGTTTGAGAAAAGGAAATGAGGTGAGTGAGGTTATAAAAGTTGTTTTGCGTGAGGGATTTAATTCGACAATCCAATTTTTAAAGGCTGAGAGTTTTGTTTACCAGTGTAGCCTCTGTCATCTCCCTCAGCTGTTTCCTTATGTCCGTCCAGGATTCCTCGCATGCCGGCCTGATAATGTTACATTTTTCATAACTTTTATGACACAATCCACAGCTGACCACATTCGTCATTTGGTAAAATGCAAAAATGACACTCACTCCTGATGGCTTAAATTCTGATCGGGCATTTTGAGGCCAGCCACCTGGAACAGTTAAGTCAGGGTGAAGGACATAAACACATAAATGTATGTAAAACAATAAGGAAATCTAAATTAGGAGATGGAGTGTGTGACATAAGCTGAATCTGAGCCAAATTATTTTGCTCCTAAAAAGTAGTCAGGTATTCTCTAATTATGGTTATGTCTTGTTTGTTTAATCTGTGCACAAACAGAAATGTAAAAACACCAACGTCTGGTTTTATAGGATGTCACATGCTTGAATATTTCTTGGCTGGCTGCAGTGACATCATGGAGTCCCTGCTAGTTGAAAGTTGCTGCTCCACTAAGCAAATTAGCATATTTCCAAAATAGGCTAACGCTTTCTTTAAAAGCAGGTCTAAAATAAACATTAACTGCTGACACTGCTTTGACAGTCACCATTAAAAACCGCCCAGTAAAGATTTAATAGCCACCCATCCATCAGTGCTTCTACATGATCTGCGTCAGTAAAGCCTTTTTGACGCCATAGGACAAACTTTAAAGTCTTTTTTTTCAGTTAGCAGCTCACAAAACAAATAAGGGAAGTATGAACACAAAGACAAATCCCCACAGACCAAATACAAGCAATCGCCAGACAAAACAAAAGCTTAAAAGAAGCCATTTTTGTTTTGCGTTACCTGCTCCCGGGCCGCCTGCAGCTGACCCTCCAGCCTCGCTTTGTCCTGGCGAAGGTGGTGGAGCTCCTTCTCAGTTTCATCTCTGAGCTCAGTGGGCTCCAAACTGAAGTGGCCTTCTGGGGGTCCAGGGTTAAGACTACTGTCTGGTTCGGCCAAGATCTGCTCCCTCTGAACCCTAAATATCACAGTGTAACAGTGTTTTATCCTACTAGATATTTGTGTGAAATGATCTTATCAGTAGTGTATGAATTCTTGAGTTATAGCCAAAAATGTGTTTTGTGATTTCACAGTGACCTTTGACCACTAAAATCTTATCAGTTCATTCTTGAGTCTAAGTGGACGTCTGTGCCAAATTTGAGGAAAAACCCTGAAGGTGTTCATGTGATTGGAACAAACAGACAACAGGAAAACATTAATCAAATTTCTAATCTTTGTTTCTAATTGCCAAAAATCTTTACCTCTTCAGGCCTCATCTAAGAAAGGAAAATCACTAACATGATGTGCAACTTGTTATGAAGGGTCACAAATCAACATGGTTTTGTTTTAAACATACAGCCAGCAGATCGAGCACAAAAAACTGTCCAGAAATACTACAAGGGATGATGAAACAGCCTCTGCAAAAGAGTGTACTCATGACTAAAGTAAATTTCTTAAGTTTGAATAATTTCTTCAAATAGAACAGTTCATTTTTAGGATTTGAACACTGTGATATTTCGAGGGAAAACTAAAACATCAGATGTCAGGGTGTCAGTGTTGATTTTGATCAATGAAAAGAGGTTGAAGATGAAGCAAGTGTGTGAAACTTCGCAAAGTAGAGGTAAGGCAAGCTGTTTTTCAAACAAGCAACATGTCACTTAGCCTGTTCACTGATGCACAGAGCAGGTTAGGACATCTTCACTGGGAAAAAATGAAACAATCTTATGTTTGCTCATTTACATTATGTCAAGTTAGGAGGAGGTGTTAAGGGGTCATACGCAAAAGAGGTTGGAAACCACTGGTGTAGCAAGGTTTAGCAGCATGTTTATGGTATAGGTATAACCAGGCTAGACGTTAGGAAATACAAGCAGGGGGACAACATTTTCAAAAGTGGGCCCCTCATCCACACCCAACAGGCAACAGGGAAGGGGGGGCAAATAAGATTTAGAGAAAAGGAAAATCAAACATTTACATAGGAAATTACTACAAAGTATTAAATCATAAGATCAAATCAGGAGTGAACGAATATTTTTGTTTTCTTAATTTTTTCATTGAATCTTGAGGCAACTTTAATCAAATATTGGTTGAATTGTATGCAGAACTCAAATAGTGGAAACAGTACATGGCTGTCAACTGTCAGTTTTCCAGTAACACCCAATTATGCAATTTCAAGACTGTTCAGGGACCCTAATGTGCAGAAATATTTAAATACACCGTGTTTTAAAAATGGGAATAATCCTTTTTCCCCTCAACAAAATTTAGCGTAACTTTGGAGCATTATTTGACCCCCTTTCCAACAAAATAGCATAACAAGATTACCAATGGATGCCTTAGGTCCCGTGGCTTAATATGATACCTGTGTCTTTATTGCAGCTTTAAAACTGAGCATAATACAGCAGTTTGTCTCTGCTCCTTTCATCATCTTCTTGTTCTCTCTGTGCTTTGACTTTTTTTTAGGAGCTCCTGATTTTTGGTGGGGCATTCTGACTCAGCTAATCGGGCAGAGGGCATGGGTATAAACGCTGAAACACAGGACTTAAAAAGACACATATCCATGTCTTAAATAAGACTAAGCACACAGGAACTCCCACCTGTATGCAATAAGGAGAGCATGATGGGTCTTGGTGACCTTCTGAAGTCTCTTCTTATACGAGCGAGCAGCAGAGGCGAGCTGTTCCTCCCTGACCCTGTGGGATGAGCGTACATCCTGGAGCATGCTGTCCACATGTGCCCTCATCTTGGAGGTGTCTGAGGGGCTTTTACTTTCTCCAAGTCCATCAATGTATTCCTGAATGAAAGACACACAGATGGATGTTGTGTTAGAGACATTGTCCCACATTTGTTTGTAGACATGCCTGTGTAGGCACTGCAACTCACAGCTAAGTCTTGTAAATAGTACACAAGCCTTGCACGGTACTCCTCGTTCAGCTCTTTGACTTGAAGCTGCAGCTTTGAGTTCTCTTCTTCAACCTCCTTCACTTGGCTCTGGGAGCACATCAAGGCCTGGGACAGAAATGAGGCATAAACATGATTTGACACATTTCCACCAAGTAAACATTAATGCAGATGTTGGGGGAAAGTTACTGTAAATCAGTAGTCATGCTCACCGCACTCCGCTCAGATAGCTCCTGCTGGCTATTGCGGATCGCCCTCTTGTTCTCCTGCTGCTCTTTCCCCATCGCCACCCTGCTGACCAAACACAGGCTCCACATCAGCCACATCAGAGCGACATTGCAAAGAGACCACATCACACACACACACCAAAGAAAGCCACGGCGTAGAACAAAAAATCAAAGCGGCGACCACAGAGCAGATGCCAGTGGGATGAACTCTGGGGACGTGCATCCTGAGATGGGTTTGGCCGTTTGATGACTGGAAATGGAAAGATAATGACGTTTCATCTTAATTAAGCTTGTGCACGAGTAAATGACAAACATTTACTGGCCCTCACACTCTCTGCTCCAGTTTCCTCTGCTGCTCCTCGTAGCTGTTCTTCATTTTCTCCAGCATGGCTTTGATCTCATCTTGGTTTCCAAGTAGCTATGTGAGAGCATATGAACGAAAATGAATAGACAAAGGAGGAAGCTGGTTTTACTGATGCCCGTAAAACATACGTGTTGGCCACTGATCCCAAGAGTAAATGTTTTGTATAAAAATACTTACAGTTTTTTCCATAGCTTTTTGCTCCTTGTCCAAAGCTGCCAGATCCTCAACCTGTCAATGCAATGATGTTATAAAATTGAAATAAATATTTGACTTACACCATGGCAAGCAAAGAGTGACGTTTTTTGAAGTCAAAAAGGAAAGCATTCATAAATGTGACATTTAAAACAGTCAATTTCTTGCACAACCAAGGTTTTGCCTGTGAGTATAAAATGGAAAATGATGTGGGAAACAGTAGAGTTGTATACCCAAAGGTACCGTTCCAGTGGTTGCCTGAACTGTTTGAGAGATGTGAGACACATGATCCTCACTAGAAATATTTATTTTTTTCATTTTTTTACATGGACAAGCACATGTTCTGCTTATGTTGGAGCTGAGTAACATTTTTTTTGGATAGCAAAAATTGGACTAACACGATCTATGTTTGGTTTTTCAACAAAACTGAGTGGTTTCAGTAATGACAAATTCTATTTTGGTGTGGGCAACTAAAACAGAGGCCCCAAAGTTCCAGGAACTTTAAACTAGGGAACATGCCAATTCCAATTTGCATCTAAAGAGCGGTGAAGAATACCTGTCTCACCTTGACTCTGTTGTGTGACATGCGGCTGATCAAGGCCCGCACCCTGTCCAGCTCACTGTGCAGGCCCTGGGTGGTAGTCTTCACACTCTGCTGCTGCTCCTCCACCTGCCTGCGGAGGGCGTCCTGGGCCTGAGCCAGTGCCAGCAGCTCAGCACTCAGCTCCTCACTCTGAACTAGTTCTTCATCCCGGGCCTTAGCCAGAGCACGGTAGTTCTTCTTCAGCGTGGTGTACTCCTCTGTCAGGTCTTGGCCGCTTTTTTCTCCCACTTTCAGACGAGCCTCAGCCGACTGGAGTTCTCTGAATAAAGTGTCTCGCTTCATTTCAAGCTCTGTTATTTCACCAGCTTGGTCCAATATCTAACAAGAGGGAATACAGTGTGGCACAGACAGCCTCGGTGAATCAGGATCACATTGAATATAGCCTTCATTTGTAGTGCTACAAACAACACATTTTACCCATGGCTTCATCAGGTTTGCTACATTTTACATACCTTACCAACTCATCGCTTCAAGCACACCCTCACCTTGTTTTTCAGCTCAAACGTCTCTTCTTCAAACTGCTCTCTCATTTTGTTTGCCTGAATTTTCTCCTCCACAAGCTCCTTAGATATCTGAAAGATGAGAGGGGAACCAGGGATAGATTCCTGAACAGGCCTAGTGAGGACAGGCCCAGGGACCCAAAGTGCCAGAGCCCCCCCTAGCCTTCACCTGCAAAATGTCACTTGAAGAGAAGCATACCAACCAGGACGAGACTCATAATGACCACAAAGCGATGCAAAGGAACTGCAAAGAAACACAAAACTACAAAAAACAGACAAAGCAAGCACAAAGAGACCAAAAACAACAACAAAAAAGACACAAAATTACCTCAAACAGACACAAAATAAGTATAAATAGGGGCAAAACAACCACAAAGAGACCCAAAACAACCAAAAAAAGACATAAAATGACCCCAAAGAGACACAAAATAACTACACAAAGGAGTAAAACAACCATAAAGAGACCCAAAACAACCCAAAAATACACAAAATGACCTCAAAGAGACACAAAATAACTTTAAAAAGGGTAAAACAACCACAAAAAGACCCAAAACAACCATAAAATGACTGCAAAGAGACACAAAATAACTACACAAAGGAGTAAAACAACCATAAAGAGACCCAAAACAACCCAAAAATACACAAAATTACCTCAAAGAAACACAAAATAACTATAAAAAGGGTTAAACAACCATAAAGAGACCCAAAACAACCAAAAAAAGACACAAAATTACCTCAAAGAGACACGAAATAACTATAAAAGGGGCAAAACAACCTCTGAGAGACCCAAAGCAACCAAAAAGACACAAAATTACCTCAAAGAGACACAAAATAACTATAAACAGGGGTAAAACTACCACAAAGAGACCCCAAACAACCAAAAAAGACACAAAATTACCCCCAAAGAGATACAAAATAACTACAAAAAGGGGCAAAACAACCACTAAGAGACACAAAATGAACTCAAAGAGATAAGGCAAGGCGAGGCGAGGCGAGGTGAGGCGAGGTAAGGTAAGGTAAGGTAAGGTAAGATAAGATAAGATAAGACAAGATAAACTTTATTGTCCCACAGAATATTTGTCTTGGGCAAAAAAGTGCTACACACTACTGCATAACATTTGAAACAGTTCCTTACCACAGGACAAACCAGATATAATGGACAGCATGTTATCACATGAAATGGAACAAAAAATAAGGCTAAATACTGCACATACCCCATATTAAACAAAGCAAACTACAAGACAATAATACTACGAAATGCCTAAAAACATGTGATCGTGAGTTGTGCAAACTTAAGCACCCAAGCCTACCACTAAATTAAATCAACCTGCTGCTAAGCTCAGCAAGACGTTTCTATTATGTGGGATTAAGTAGTTGTTTGTGCAGTAATGCAATAGATATTGGGAGGAGGGAAAACATAAAACAATTACTTTTGCATCTGCTGGTTCTCTAACATGTTCCCGACAGAAATAATTGTATTCAGTATGAAGAATGTGTGTCAGATCATTTAGACTCCTGTGTGCATGTCTTAGCGCAACAAAAAAGAGGCAAACTCTGTGTTTCTTGCTCCTATGCAGAGGAGATGATGGGGCTTAGCATAGCTGCACCCAGGGGCCTCATAATCTGTTCATGCCAGGAACACACATTCTTCTGGTTTCATACAGAACATACATTAAATTCCTTTTCATTTAATCCCTGCTCAACACAGCTGATGAACTCTACCTTCAGTTTGTCCTCTTCACTCTGGACCAGCCTGCAGGACAGGTCTGTGTTGGAGCTGGCCAGGTGGCCCAGTCTGCTCTCCAGGTAGCTCACTTTGGTGAGGAGGCGGTCATTTTTGTCACGCAGCTGCAACTAAAGTGAGGTGAACAGAAACGGTTGGTACAATGAGGAGATAAAGGCACAATATTCACTTTCCATGTTGGCTGTATTGTAGCTACACCTCATGGACAGTTATGCTAACTACCTGAGTGCTCACTTCCCCCAGTAAGCTAGCATACCTCAGAGACCAACTGACGTTACCTAGCTAAAAATGGCCTTGTATAAGAGTATAACCCCGCATATGAAGACTGACAAGTGTATTTTACTTACATTTTCTTCTGTCAGAGCTTGAAGTCGCTCCTGAAGTTCATTTGAAGTTACCTGTGTGTCCATCTTTATCCACTGTCAGCAGCAGCTCACTGTATCCATCAACAATAAGTTGCCATGGCTCGACAACAGAGACAAAACCTGCTGTAGACAACGGTTATTTTTAGCTTACTCCATTTTATATCGAAGATTAACAAGCTACCACTTTTTTGCAGATACAAATGATACTGTAGATATTCAGAAATAAGTAAATTTAACGGTGTATTTGACTTTAACCAACCGTTGAGGATTAAAGCGTTACTTCCTTTGTATTACATAAATAGGCTGTATGGAAACCACATACGCTTACATTAAAGGGATAGTTCAGATTTTTTTTTAAAGTGGGGTTGTATTGGTTACTTATCCATAGTTAGTGTATTACAAACAGTACATGTCAGTCAGCACATCCCCATTTGGGAGAAACTGACTGGAGTCTGGCAAAGAAGCTAAGCAATGTATTGCTGTGGATGGGCTCCGCAACAAAACATATATTAGCCACCTAAAAAAGTCCCGCCTAAAAATATCAATATCAGTTTAAGTGCAGGCTATATTGAGAATATTTTCACCACTTTGTGTTTTTATCAGACAACCTGTTTCCTCAGAGAAGCCGTTAACAGCTCCTAGCTATGCTCTCGTCAAAGCCACCACACGCCATTGACAAAAACAGTCATTTTAGCTCACTGAACACAGGAGTTTCTAGTCTACTGCTGCCTCAATCAGTTAGTTAATTTGTGTTATTGTGTAACTTTGGTGAATCCTAGCTTACCCTTTTATATGCCAAAGTCACACAATAACACAAAAAGAATAACTGTTTGAGGCAGTAGACCAGCAGCTCCTGTGTTCAACATTGTTAAATCATTGTTTTTCTCAATGGAGTCTGGCTGGTTCACTTTCCCATTAGAAAATCACTGTCTGAAAGCAGTGAAAATATTCTCAATACAGCATACACTTAATCTGATGTTGATTATTCTAGGTGGGACGTTTTTTAGGTGGCTACAATATGTTTTGTTGCTGACCCTCCACAGCAGTAGCTCACTTAGCTCCCAGCCTGCTTCTCCATACTGGGGACCTGCCGACTGTCATCTACTGTATGCAATGTACTGTCTATGGATAGGTACCTTATACAACCCCACTTTAAAAAATCTGAACTATACCTTTAAATTATTGCTTAGATGTGATTTAGCCTTGATGGTTTCAACCTGGAAACCAACAAGGCTGGACCATGCCTTACCCACTCTCCACTGAAATGTATTTGAGCCACTGCTTCTTACATTTACCAGGTTAGTAAATGTCTTTGAAAACAGCGCCATCTTGTGGCTACAGTAGAAAACAACTAAGCTTGATGGGCTGGTATATCACTGTAACAGACCCAATGCTGGAGGGTAACTAGTTACATGTAATCAAATGACAAATAAATGTAAATGTAATCAATACAGTTGCTAAGAAAAAAAAGTAATTATATACAGTTCCCAATCAAAATGTTGGTGATTCCAAATTAGTTACATCCGTATGTATTATTCTGGCAAAAAGTTTATATACAGAATATAACATTACTTGTGTTACTTTGCATCTGTTTGCCATGCAGGAATACCTTCTTTTGACATAGACAATTTTCAGACATTTTTCAGCCTTATTGCATTTCTTAGAAATGTAATTAAATGTATTAAGTTACACTACTTTGATGAGGTAATTAAAATAGTTACACTAATCATTACAATTTTTACAGAGCATCTGGTAGTACATTTTAAAAGTAACTTTCCCAACACTGGTGACAACACTGGCTTCATGTTATGGTTAAATAATGGGTATTGTCTCACACATACAATGCGGTTTAATTTTAAAAATATTTTATTATAGGAACTTTAACAATGTATAGGAACAACATATAGTAGTGTAAAACACATAAATTCACGTGCTAAGTAGAAATCGACTCACAGGTTATCAAAAATAGCGGAAAAATTCTTTACAGAAATTTGACTTTTGACACAGAGGATACTTACATTTAATACATTAACTGAATACAAAATACGTTGTACCAAATGATTGTAAACCTTATCATCAGATGTGGGGATAAATCTACAGCAAACATGTTAAATATAAAATTCAGATGAAACGCAATAATCTGTGTTCAACATTGCAAGTGAAGATTCAGTGGAATTTAGACAATCTAGTGTATATCTGAATGCACGACCTCTCCATTAGACTGACATATTGTTTAAATTTATGTGAATATGACCATTAATATATCAAAACTATACAATTAGAGCCCCTTATGTTGATTCTTTGACTTCGTCCTCTATCACACTTTACAGTTGCACTTTAATATATTGCAGGTCACAATATTGGTTTATGAGGTAGGAGACACCCTGTCTTTAAGAGTGTGGAAGATTTTAAATAACCTCACATGGTCTTGGTGTCACTTTTTCTTCTCTCGTCTCTTCTGTCTTTGCTCCACAGTACTCGTCCATGTATGTGATAAACAAGTGCCCTCCGTTACAAGCAACTACTGTGCTCATTTCACCAATGTGACTTCTGTTGGTGACTCTGACACCAACTGCAGTTGTCCCCGGTCTCAGAAAGTGCAGACTCTTGCATATTCATGCCCTTGAAAATGCAGATTCTTGAATCCAAATACATGAAAATATATTATATCATTAAAAAATCCTAAGTAAGATTTATTTAAGAGACATTTAAGTCTTCCTCCACTTCATCCTCCTCCTTCACATTGTGCCTGTGTTCACCACGCTCCATGGGTATACCCAACTCTTTCTGCAGGGCCTCTAGGCTGGCCTGGCTAACGTAGTACCTGACGTTCTGCGATGGCAAAAGCTTCTGGAGCTCCTCCAGCTTACGGTAGGCCTTGAGGAGAAAGATGGAAAGAAGAGCCATAAATCTGGAGACATTAACAATCGTCATTTCACCTAATTAAAAAAGTAGGAAAACATGGTAGTCACCACTTGGTAGTTGCCTTGCTGACAGTGGTGTTCTACCAAGAATCCAAATGCATCGCCAATCCTGACTGCAGGGTCCAACTCAGGCTCCTCCAGCAAAGCTTCACATAACCGCACTGCCTCACCAGCATCCTCTGCATACAGCCTGCAGAGGACAAAAGCAACTAAAAACACCTTCCACAACAAAGTGTCTGTTTCTGAAGGAAAAAAGATGGACTTATCAAGATGCAAAATAAAATGTGAGTTATATTCTTACCTGCGTGCGAGGACAAACTTCTTGATTAGTGTGACTCTGTGCTGCAGGTCAGCCAGTTTTACTTCATGTTGTCCAGATGAAGAGTCCTTTGCTTTTGAGAGGCACTTGTAAGCCTCAGTCAAAGCGTCTAAAGCCTTTTCATAGTTCTGGTAATCATCAATCTCCACCTTAACGGTAATGGTAATGGTAAACAACAGCAGCAAAGACAAACAGTTATTTGACAAATGTATTTTCTCTATTGCAACTATTATAAATGACATATCACCAGAAATAGAGGGGTAACAATTATCCAACAGAACATGCTTATGCTTTGAGACCACAGCCTTTAATTTAACAGACTTCTTCCAAACTGCTTATTGTCAACTCACGTCCAAACAAGCACTAACAACAAACACCACTAAATCAATGGATATTTTTATGACGTATTGCTCTACCTGAGCACAGGCTTCATAGAAGCCAGCCAGTAGGTCTGGTGCCCTGCCTTTGGTGTAGAAACCAATGATTGTCTTCAAGATCTCTGGATCCTTCCGCCAGTCCAGAGACTGGAGGTAGTTGGCGGCCATGATGAAAAGCTCCTTCTGGCGAGAAATAGTGGCGAAGAATACTATTTTCTCTGTGTCACCCGACTTGAGGAGTGCCCTCATGGCCTGTTGGGAAAAATAACCAACATTATTTAGGTTTAACACTGGCATATATGAACTTGCATCATATTTGTGTGTGTGAACTGCACATGCTGCTGATCAAGTTCATTTTTCTAAAGTGTACCTCTACTCTTTATTCAAGTGTATTTTTGAGCCAGTAATCTTCTTTTTATTTCACTTATTTTTGCCAAAGAAGCACCACCTGTCTTTTGAGATTCTACCCACCCCTGTACAGCGTTTACTACACATAACAGTATTACCTTGAGCTTGTTGCCGGCCTGTGTGTATTTCTTCGTGGCTAAGTGATAATTGCCCTGACGCATGCAGCAGTCTGCTATCCTCTCCAGCAGCTCCTTTCGGGCCTCTTCAGACAAGTCTTTTGAATCAGTCACAGTCATTCTCTCTGCCAGCTCCTCTGTGATGGTCAAGCTTTGGGTCACACACAGCTCCAGGGCTTGATGGTACTTTGTTCATGTACACACAAATGAAAAGACACACATAAGAACGCAGATATGAACTGATATTTTCATGTACGAGTGATGATGTGTGACAACCAGGTACCTTCTTGGCTGCTACCAGTAACTCCACAGCCTTTTCATACTGGGAATGCGTGATGAAGAAGTCGGAGCAGCGTGCCAGGAGGGCTGGGTCAGAGTACTCATTTAGATCCTCAGCAATCAGCTGGAGTGCAGAGAACTGCTGGGTGGCAAAGGCCAGCTCCAGAGCTTTGGAGACGTAACCAGCCTACAGTGGAGAAATTAGAAAAAAGACATCATGCTGTAACAACAACAACAACAAAAAAAAAAAAATCCTCTGGCTTCACATATACAGCGCAATAATGCCCCCTTGTGGAGATATTTAGAATGCATCAACCTGGGCATAACCTCAGTCATTCAGAAAAAGCAGACATTTTGTGAGGGACCTTGTGGTAGAGTGAGACAGCTCGGTCCATGTGGGTGCCTTTCTCCTCGTAGTAACAGGCAGCCTCCATCATGTCCTCTGCGTTACTGAGCAGAGCCAGATTCATCAGCTGATCATCCAGACCATTCTCCTGTTCAGACAGGACACACACACATCAACAACTCACTGAGGGGAAGACTGAAGTGATGAATGAACAATCAGCATTTCTGCCAAAGAATATCATGATAAAATAATTCATGAATACCTGTATGTTGGGTATTCAGAGTACACAGTTCCAGTGCTTTACCTTACAAAGTCGTATGGCATTGTTGTAGGCCTGGGCTCGTGTGTAGAAGTGGACAGCCTGTCTGATATCATCATGGCCCTCATAGTGCCTAGCCAGGTGGTATGATGCTGCCCTGTCACCTGTATCATTGGCTATCTCAGATGCCTGATAAAAGACATGAATACATATTCTCACATTTATGGACAGCACAGTATATCAATATTACTATTGGATGTTTATCAGCACAATATGTACCTAAGCTGCCAAACAAAGGCAAAAGAATGACTTTTTGTTGTTTTCAGAACAATAAAGACCTGCTCTTTCATATAAACAAATATTCTGTGTTGCTTTTTGCTGAAAAAAAAAGCAGGTTGTGTTTGCCTTACTTAAAGGAGCAGTGTGTGGATTTTGTGACATCTGGAGATGAGGATTGCAGATTGCAATCAGATGAAACTTCTTCCATGTGCCAAGCGTGAACTCCCAGTTAGGATTCCTTCAATGTTCATTGTTCAAGAGGTTTTTTTTTTCTTTATTGTGAGCCGAATTATCCATAGAGGTCTCGTCCTCTCCAATACAAACTTACCAGGTGATTAACACCTGTAAAAACACTAAATAAAGCAGTTTCACATGTTTCTTCAACACTGTTCCGCTCATTACAGACAGGCTGCTAGCCAAGCACCTGCTGATGTGTGCTCACCTTTTTTCTCTGATAATTTAAGATCCAGATATTCAGGAGGTTTTTACCGAGAGCCGAATTTTCCGCAGAAGTCTCCTCCTATTCTGACAAACGGACCCAGTGATTTAAACCAGTAAAAACACTGAATAAATCAGTTTCACATTAAAAATCAGTGTTTTTCCAATGCTGTTCAGCTTGTTGCAGAGAGGCTGCTAACTACGGTGGCCAATGCAAAAACACGAATGGTCCTATCTAGAGCCAGTGTTTGGTTTGTCCACTCTGTGTTACTGTGGAATTGACGGTGCAACGTGGCGGACTCTGTGGACAAGGACTTGCTCCCTATGTAGATATTAACGGCTCATTCTAAGCTAATTAAAACACAAAAAATGTTATTTTCAGGTGATTTTTTTAAATAACTTCATGTAAAAAAACAAAGAATTGCCACATTTCCAATATTATACCAACAACTCATTTGGCTAGAAACCAAAACAACTTCGTGAGTTAAGGTCTTTTGCCTTTGTAGGACAGTATGGGTCAAGTGCAAATAATGAGAGTTATGTCACTGTGGAGGGCTGTCATTCAAAACAATAAACATAAAATATTAAAAAAAAAAAAAAAAAAAGGTAATTTCTTATGTGCATTACCTAAAAAGGAATAAAATGTAACTTGTTTTGATAAAGTATTATACATGTTACAGGACACCCCTCATACAAACTGAGTCACCTTCTGAATGTTCCCCATGTAGCATTGGACTCGAACCAGTGAGAGATAATCTTGGGCACATTCATAGAAACGCAGCGCTGAATCCATGTCTGACTGGCTCTCCAGGTACTGGGCCCACCACTTATAGATGTTCCTAGATGGATAAGACAGATCTGCTGTTTAAATGTAACTTAGTGTAAGTGGCAGTATGAGAATCATGCGTTATCCTCTTCAGAAAGCTTTTTTTTTTTTACCACCAAGAGTTGCTCAGGACTTACTTGTCTTTCATTTTGTTGACATAGATCTCTAGAGATGATGTGTCGTCCTGGAGCATTCTGGGCACTTCGACTCTGTGTGTGTCTGAGTTCTCATAACTGTAACAACAAGGCTGACAGTCACACTTGGTTTCCACAGTAAGACACAAATGCCAAAACTACTACATCGTTCACATAAAACCACAACAGATTCTGTCTTACTATGCGAGGGCCAGGCTCTTGTCTCCCATGGACTCAAGGTATTTGGCATAATTGTAGTAGGTGGTGCGCAGGTGGATCCGATCGTGGCTCTCTGCTGTTTCCAAAGCTTGCTGCCATTGGCCGAGAGCCTGGTAGAAGTTGTTCAGCAGGTCATAGCGCTGACAGCTCTTGTACAACTTTTCCGCATCTTCCTATTGGAGGACAGGAAAAGATGATGGAAAGATGAGTGCTTTTGGTTTGGGAAAGTCCCACGGTCTTTACATGGTGCAATGCGGAGGCCTAAAAAGAGGGCGTGTGATTTGTAGCCAAAGGATGTGGCATTATGTTGGACTATGGCTTTGGGGTTATTCAAGAAGAACAGAATAAATATGCTCTGGGTGGACTGTATATTCTGGAACGAGGGAGTGGCCTTTCTGTCTTTATCATCTTATATTTTCTCTATTGCAATTTTTTTTCTGTTTTTGAATGTTTTCTCAGACTAAAAATGATGAATGAATAAAAGAATGAATAGTACATCACTCAATATATATTTCATGTCTCTATCTGTCATATTTAGAATTTCAAAAGCTTAAATGTAAAATTAAAGGCTACCTTACAGCCAAACACAGAGAAATAAAATAAAATCTGTCTTTAAGGTACCCCATAAATAGGACAGAGGAAAATGGGCACAAGCTATTCTATTAGCCTATTTGTGAGTGAAGCAGTGAATATATATATCCGTTATTTACACTCTAATAGTTGAATATCTCACCAGCATGCCGAGCTGAATGGCCAACATTGCCACTTGTGCTTCTGGCTCAGGCTCAGCCTCCGCCTCCTTTAGTGCTTTTGCTGCCCTGGCATTTCCCATATTCCCAAGGCACACGCGTGCCACATCCAGTCGGCGGGTTTTCACACACATCCGTGCCATGTTTTCCCATACCGCTTTACTACAGAGAAAAGAGAAATGGGTTGTTTGTAGGGGTAACATGTGGCTCACTGCATTGGAATTCTAGTATTCAACAGTAAATACAGTTACACAGAATTATTTACAGTTCAGGTTTATATTTTAAACCCTTAGTGTGCACGTAAGAATTTTGTGACAAAGCTGTCCCAAAAATGTATTTGTTCTCACTGGCCAGACCTCTAAGATTGTAGTATTAGTTCAACATTTACCACGATTATAAC
Source organism: Epinephelus lanceolatus (assembly GCF_041903045.1). NCBI lineage: Eukaryota > Metazoa > Chordata > Actinopteri > Perciformes > Serranidae > Epinephelus > Epinephelus lanceolatus. The sequence continues at coordinate 17,343,704 of NC_135754.1, read as the reverse complement.
AAAAATCTCCTGCACATACACATTGTATAAGCACAGAGATGTAAGAATGTGTGCAGGACTTTAACACAAAGCAAGAGGTGTGCTTTTTATCTGTCTTTCCTTTTTTTCTTTTGTCTTGCTGACGTAAATCAGCCCCTCTACCCCCTTTTTTTCTTTTGCTTCAATTCCAGATTTAAGATTCCACAGCCATCTGGTCTCTATTTGCGTCCACCTCCCTCCTCCGTGCTTTAGCTGATACAGATGTGGGCTGTTTATTAAAGTTAGGCAACAGGAAATACCCCAAATCTTTAGGGGCCCTGCTGTACGAGGGGGGGAACGGAGGCCAAGTGAAGAAAAAGAAAGCAAGAGTAGCAACTCTCGGCCAAAAACTTGCTCTATATGGTCACAGAAAAACCAATCCTGAAACTGAAACGTGAGATATTTTAAAGTGCTGAGAAAAATGCAGCGAGCTGCACACAGGGCGGCGAGATCTAGAGAGCCAGAAAAGGAAAGACAAGAGAAGGAACAGGTCTACATTTGGCCCCTCTTCCCATCCTCTTTTCCTCTCAGGAAACACATCCTGTTGCTGGCTGACTGCGGCGGCCAATATGTTTGTTGCACATGAGAGAGAGGGAGAGGACTTTAGCGAACGCCCCCTGGGTTCCAGACAAAAGAATACACAACAGTGACGTCTAAGAGGGGGTCTTTTTGGACATTCTCTCACACAAACACACAGACACACACACACATTTAAAGTGTTCATGACGGAGGGAGCTGCCTATTAAAAGCTTGCTACAGTTGCGAACTGATGTCTCAGTCTGTGACGAGAAGCAACTCCCCCACATTTCAACTCTGACCTCAAGGATTTTGCGAAGAAACAGTGAGTGAGGGAGCGAGGGAAAGACAGAAAGAAGCAAAAGGAGGTGGGTTAAAGGACTTCTCGTTCCAGTCAGGCAGAAGGGGCTCTCTTAGTTGAGAGAGTGTCTTGGTAAGCCTCAGTAAAGCCACTGACGAGTCAGCTCTGAGCAACGCTGTCCAAGAATCTTTGCTTATTTGCAACTGCACTCTTCTGAAGGCAATGTGAAGTGGCTGAAGGGAAAGGACAAGTAAAAAATCTACTGCCTGCACAGGGAGGTCTGCTGCACACACAGAAGTCAGACCAGTGCAATAAGCAACACGCTGAAGAAGGGAAGATAAAGGAAATCAAGCAAGACGCAAGATCCAAGAGTCAAGCTGCAGCCAGCCAGAGCCAGTGGAATGGACCTAGGTGCCAGTTGGATTAATCCAGGCGTACCCGCGGTGCTGTCTGAGGAGGAGGGCTGAGGATCTGCTACGACGACATCCAACTCCTGAATGAGGATGAATGGAGATGTCCTTTAGCTAAGCCTCAAAGCAAGACAACTGCCAATTCTCCCTCTGTGTGAGCTGGGACAACACTAGCTAACAGCTGGAGGAGGAGGAGGAGGTGGTGGTGGTGGTGGTGGCGGAGGAGGAGGTGGAGAGGAGCCAGGAGGCCCAGAGCACTGCTGGTGCTGCTGCCCCACAGGAGAGGCGAGGGAGCGGGCAGGACACCGCGGAGGATCAGGGGTCGGTGGAGGGACACGAGGTAGGGGGAGAGGTGGCGGGCGTCGGGCGCCGCATGGCCGTGCAGAGGCTGGTGGCGGCAGCGGTGGCAGTAGCCCTGCTGTCCCTGGTCCTTAACAATGTCGCAGCCTTCACCCCCAGCTGGGTCCTGCAGGCCCTGGAGGACGGACGCAAGCGGAGTGTGGGACTATGGAGGATGTGCCCCACTGGTGGGGAAAGGGGCCGCGATGATCTCCAAGCTGGGAGAAGGGGGCAGGGGACACAGAGGCAGTGCGAAGGTCTGGGATGGGGCTCTGATTATGCAGGCTACCAAGAGTCCCGCAGCACAGTCAAATGTAAGTTTTTATGCTATTTCTGATTTAAAGCACAATATAATGATGTTATTTATGTCCTATTTTTAACTTCAAAGTGTACTTCCTTCTTCTCATTACACTGGCTGACTCATAGATTGGTGTATCCAAGATTTAATAGTCCTCATCAGCAACATATGCAGTAGTAGGGCCAGAGATGATTAACATTTACAAACTCAAAGCCAAATTACTGAATTCAAAGAATGAACAAGCACAGATTAAATTGTTATGTACGACCCATCTAAGTGCTTTTCTTGAGGTCAATGATTTGATATATTGGTGTAAACAGTAGCACATGGCAGCCAGCCAATACTTAATAGAATGTGATATATTTTAAAGCCAAATGCATCTTTTGTTGGGCCATTATGTTGAGTATAATCACTAAGTGGATGAGTTTTCAGGCAGAGTCAGTGTTGGGATGGATTTAGCTGCTTTGCTAAATTAAGCTCCATTGAGAAATTTTCATTCAAGGAAAAAGGGTGAAAGTCCGCTGGCCAACTCTACTGAGCACAATGGGCAGCACTGCCTACTAACGTTAGACAAAGACATGCCTCACCATTCATGATAAAACTGTTATCGTGCCAATGTTGCTAAAAATGTAAACTACATTCCCCTTTAAAGATAAAGACCTCGGATTTAGACTCAACCTAACTTGTCATGCATCACAGAGCAGTAAAAATGACACAGCTCTTTCTCTGGTCCCTCAAGTGCAGTTTGACATGATGCGGGCATGTAACCTGATGGCGACGGTGGCCCTGACTGTCGGCCAGCTGATCTTCCTCCTAGGCCTGATGGAGCTGCCATTCATCACACAGGAATCCCAGTGGTGGGAGGAGGCCATTGCTGCACTCTTCCAGCTAGCCAGTGAGTACCAAAGTTTCTACACCTTGTTTGTTTGCATCAGCAGAGGACAGGCCTCAGAGAAGCACCTGTCTGATGAAATATTCTGCTATCTCACAAACTATTCACAATATGCAATTTTAGTAGAAATGGTAATTTTTGCATTTCATTTCATTTCGCTGATAAGAGTATAGAAATGATGATAATGTGATTTTCGCTGGGGTCTGTACCAAAAAATAATGTTTCCTTACATCTAAAATATGATTTGAAGGCGGAAATATCCCTGTAGCATCACGATGCTTCATCCTTTATCAAAAAACTGCGACTTTTGTGACATGGATATTGCACTTGGCCTAATGGCAGGCCTACTCTGCACATAGTGTCACCTCGACACAGAAAGAGAGAAATCCAGATGCTGCAGGGCAAAGCTCGCATGCTCTCTGGTAGAGTGCCAAAGAGAGGGGATAAAATCACAGGGGGTGCTAGACTGGCTGACTCTCCACCTCTGAAGATCAGGCTCTGGGAAAATATATTTGTTTACTAAATCTAAGTCCAAATGTAGGTAAAATGTGACTGTCAGTGCACAGTAAAGGAAGTCCAACATCATTATTTTTGAACATGCTGAAACCGCAGTGTTTCTGATTTTGGCATAGAGTGACAAAAAGTATAAATAAATCAAATACAACAATAGACAAACTAAGACAGGAAAAAGTAGGGGAAACCAGAAAACAGACAGAGAGCCATTCTCATGATTAATTAGCACTGGACATCACTTAATGCAGTCATTGTAACACACCCACTCCACCACAACCAGCACCCATCCATCCATCAATCTATCTATCTATCTATCTATCCCACTGTACCACACCAAGAGCTGGCTGGTATGGCCTGTGCCAGCGCCCCTGCTGAGGAAGCGTGTTGTATTGTGTGCAGTGGTCGCTCAGCCGGTTGGTATCATTGTGGCAGAGCGGCATGAAGGGGGTCTGCTCTGGGTCTAAATTTAGTCTTAGTCCAGAGTCCATGGGCCAGAGCTGCAGCGAGCCAGGGAGCGACTGTCGGGCGCCAGGATATCCCTGCTCAGGACGAGGAAATGTCTGTGACTACCTGTTATGCAAACCCCCAAGCTGAAGAAGGAAAAAGAGGGGAGGGGGAATGGACGGGAAAGACAGTTTCGACAGGGACTGTGTGTTTGTGTGCGCACTGGCAGGAGGGATTTTGTGCATGCATGTCTGTGTATTTCAATGTGTGTGTGTTGTGGCTGTGTGTTTATAGTGTGTTTTGCTGGAGAAATGTCCTGTGGTACACAGAGGAATCGCCTCTGTCTAGATAAGCTGGCCTAGCTTTTATGTCTGTGTTTACAAAATGTCCAAGAGCAGCGGCAAATAAAGAATCTGCTCTTTATCGTTAGCATCTTCAGCAGCAGGGATCAGGGCTTTTGTCTGAGACCCACCCAACATTACAGCGTTTTCCAATATTAGACACCACCACCAGCAGCCAAACCTCAGTTGACCAGGAACTCATCTCACCTCATGGTTAATGAAGACAATGGCAAAATAAACAAACAATCACCAACACAGATGGTACACAATGGCTGCTTTGATGGTCAGGGATGACCTATGATACTATGTCCACATATGTTGGCATTGGTGACAAAGTCTAAAAAGTACTAAACAGTACACACCTATTTCCCTGACATCCAAAAATAGTAGTGCTCTCTGAAAAAACAGCATCTTCCAATTTTACTCTCTTACCATATATGGCAAACAAAGCTGCTGAGTCATAAGATGGCATGTTTCTTGGTGAATGGGATGTCTCCATCCAAAAATAGAATACTCAGGAAATGAGTATCAAAGAGTATAATTAAGAGTTTAGCAGATATGAATTGCATTAGACAATACGTGGACAATCTAAGTGGAATGAGGGGTAATTAATTCTTCAAGTAGTTCTTCATTGCGTTTCTATCATTGTCAATGGGGTTTCTCTATATATTCAACTTCCTTGTCATTTGGGAGTTTTTAATAAAATATAAATCTAAGCAGAAATGACAAAACAATCCCTACTCAGGGGACATTTACTTGTTTTATTCAGGACTTTGAACCATATCAGATGGTCTTCATCTGCAGATGGAGCTTATTTTTGACAGAAATAGTAGTTTGGTAGATTGTAGTCGTTCATGATTTTTTTTCTAAGGTCGAGAATGACCATCTGAGGTAATAAAAGAATTAACTTTGAATCTAGATCTGAAACGTTTAGTGAATTTTTCAATTAAGTCAATCAACAGAATAATGATCGGTTGATAACTACTTGATATCAGCCGTTTTTCAAGCAGCAAAAATCAACAACCACACTCCAGGCTCTGAGAATAAACACAAGCATGTCTGTATCAATGTGCATGGCAATTAGTCCAATTAATTTCAAGACATTTCACTCAAAAAAGGTCAACCTCATAGTGTTAGATGGAAAGTCCCAAGTCATTCGAATTTATCCTTCGGGCATTGTGGATATCTCTACCAAATTTCATGGGAATACTCCCAATAGTTGTTGGGATATTTCAGTCTGGGCCAAAGAAGTGGTGGACCAACCATCGGACTGACATTGCCATCCCTAGAGACGCAACACTAGTATGTTAATAGCAAAGTCTGCTTCTCAAATTTGCTGTTGTCTTTGTGTCAAAGTCTGTCTTTGTGTTTGTCCCATAGTAAAATGAATATTTATTTATTTTTTCAAGTTGATTAATAGAGAAAATAACTATCAGATTCATCAATAATGAAAGTTAGTTACTTGAAGGGGTTGTAGTTTTTTAAGTGGGATTGTCTGTGGTACATATCCATAGTGAGAGTATTACCTCTGGTCAGTATGCCCCGCTTTGGAGAAGGAGACAGGAGTACCACCACCAAAGAAGCTAAGTAATGTACTGCCGTGGACAGGGACAGCATATTTTAGCCACCTAAAAAAATCAATATCACTTAAAATGTACGCCACATTTAGAAAATTTTCTCTGCTCTACCTTGCCATAAAGACAGCCCTTTCCAATGGGGAATTAAAGCTGTTATATTGCTCTCTTCAAAGCTATAATACTCCATTGACAAAAGGACTAATTTTACCTCACAGAACACAAGAGTTGTTGGCCTAACGCTGCCTTGATCAGTTCAATTGGTTTGTGTTGTTGTGTGACTTTGGTATTTTAGAGGGTTAGTTCGGATTCACCAGAGTCACAAAATATAACACAACCAAACTGACCAATCAAGGCAGTGGCCACCAACCAGCAACTCCCATGTTCTTTGAGGTAAAATGACTGTTTATGTCAGCAGAGTCAGGTGGCTTTGAAGAAATCATAGATGGATATAACAGCTTCACTTCCCCATCGGAAAGAGCTGCCTGACAGCAAGGTAAAGCAGTGAAAATACTCTAATATAGCATACCCTTAAACTGATATTGATTTTTTTTAGGTGGCTAAAATACGTTTTGCAGCTGGCCCTGTCCACAGCAGCATTCAGTAATCCATTCACCACTGCTACGTTAGACCTCCCCCGTGAAGTCAGTGAATGAGTTTCACCTCTGAATGAATGGAGATATTTTTACAAATCGCTCTCTTTCTCAGGAATGTTTTCATTTTCAAACGTGCCAAAATGCTCAGCTATTACAAGCAGACTGTGGAATAACAATATCCAATTCCATTCAGTGATATCTCTCTAGTTTTGGCAGGTCCCCGCTGAAAACACAATATTGGTTGTTTCACCCCTGGAGACAACTCTGGAATGTGTTTTCTGAATGGACAAAGCTCAAAAGTCATGACTGCAGGTCATGTCCCTCTGAGACACACATTACCATTTCTGTGATTTTGAGGAATTTCAACTGTGGGGCTCAGTTCAGATCAGTTAAATCTGGCTCAGGGAGGAGTCAATGTTTCCCAGGAATCTGTGGCTCAAGAGATTCCTGCTAATAAGGGAGTGTTAAAGGTTTGAGCAAGATGTCCAGGCAGGCTAGCCACCCTAATCAATTATGTGCCCTTTAAGTATAAACCAAGACATTACTAACTGGAAGGAAAACAAATCAGTGAAATGAATTTCCAAGACCTGGACTTGAGATAAGACTTCTGTGTGACAGATCATGTCAAATGTCTAGCAAATATATTAACCTCGAAGCTTAGGGTGTGGGGAGGAGGGAAGGAAGGAAGGATGGAAAGAGGAAGAAGGGGAAGGAAGTTTGAGAGATAAGTCTGTGCCAAAAAAAGAGGTTCACACAGCCCACCCTGACTGGAACCTGGACAAGAGATTATTCATTTTCTTGGATAAGGAGCCAGACAGGTTCAACGCGAACAGATTAAACTGTTGCATTCTTACGCATACATGCGGTGGTTGACACGCAACGATACACAGACACAATTATCCACATCCTTACTTAAAACAATGACAGCCATCTTACTGTAGAGGAAGAGAAAGAAATTTAAATGAAATCCCCCCCTTGGTGCCGCTGACTGCTTCAGGAAACTGACTGATTCATATCCTAAAGCACCAACATCCATATTTCCAGTGATTATTTTTGGTCCCTGTATTTATACCACTGTGGACAGGGCACATTTTCAGACTTGTATTATTGTTGAACTGTTGGATGGCTCCAGACCACACTTGAATGAGGGATCGACTGGGCGATACCTGAGTAGCATTGATCAATGTCGGCTTTCATACACACCTCTAAGGAATGAGGAAAGGTGTGGGCTGTGGAGACAGTGAATAACTTTCCACATTAGATCACGTCGATAAAACAAAGTAAAGATCAGAGGAACAGCATGGAATTGAAGGGCTGTGGCTTTTTACCTTCGCATGCAAACAGCAGTTCCTCATTGCGTGAGTTACTGTAAATCAAAGAAATCAGGAGATAAAACATCTCAAAGGCCTTTCCGCGCATACATTCATGCTCTGATATTTTTTGTGCTATTAAGAACTTTGATCTAGAGATCTCAGAAGTTCTTCCGAGGAGGAAACAGATTTCCAAATTCAAAGGCCCCACACAGAGCTCCCACTGAACTGTGAAATACAAGCCCACAGGGATGGAAGTCTAAATGTGACCATGCAGGATTTTAAAAAGACACTTTGGGTTCAGGTTTTCACTCTGATGAAGACGCACCTGGCATCGAAACATTAGTCCCTTAAATGAACTTTGTTAAGTCAAGTCCGTACTTAAGACAAAATCTCTGAATTCTCTCCTGACACTTCTGGTTCATTTGCCACTCACTGTTAAATTACTGTATCTTTAAAGGTGTTGTGGCTGAGCAATATGGAGAAAGTCAAATATCACAATATTTTTAACAGAATACCTCAATATCAATATTATAATATTTATTGTGCTTTCACAAAATTTTTACACAATGTGATTTTTGATGATTAATCATCTGTAATCTGGATATAATGACTAATTAGGTGAGGGTGTCTACAGTTATCAGACACATAAATTCAATGCTCTTTAAGACCCTTTTAAGATTATTTTTAACCAAGAAAAAAAAAAGAAAAGAATCAACACTAATTTATGAAAAATCATCTTTTTCTTTCTAGTATAAAGGCAAGTTAGATTTAAGACCCTTTCAGACTTTTTTAAATGACATTGAGAATGAAAATTAAGACCAATTTTACAATAACCAATATTATAGAAAAAAAAACAAGCCTGAACTGAAAATAACGACATCTATGACAGGGGATTAAAAGCAATTTTAATCTACTTTAAATGTTGGGGGAAAAACACCTTATAGGAATGGCAGAAACGAGGGTAGAACATATCTGGGAAATACTTGTTTGTCTGCAGATCTTCTTGGGGATTTTGTGTATCTCAATCTGCATGTGGGACTCCACTGCCTCGACTCCAATCGTGCCAACTTTGAAAAATGTTTGCATAAAATATACCAAGCCTCATATGTATTTCAGCCATGTGGTAAAAACTTGGCAAACAGCCAATTTTCAATGAATTTGCATTTTCCAATGCAGCCCAGCTAGCTAGCGGACAGTGGATCGTCTGCTAGCTATGCTCTGAGTATCCTGACCAGGTACAAAATTTGAATGTTGTTGGTTTCACTGTCCTGATCTACATGACATTAATGCAAGAGGCTTTCTGTAAATAATTAATAAAAATAGATATCACCAATTATTTTGAGACTCTACAATGTCAAAGAAAACAATTCATAAAATTCATACTTCCTATGTCCCGAACATTTTTAAGACTTCTGAAAGATTGACTTCTGAAAGATATGTTGATGCCAGTCGTGGTCATATTTTTGGATTAATGAATTTAATGCCTTTTAAGACTTTTTAAAGATCTGCAGGAGCCCTGTCTGGGCCAGGATTGCCTGCACACTGCTCTCACCTCTGACGTCACAAGTAAACACGGAGGTGACTGAGCTGAAATGGCAGTGGAAGGCAGTGCTAGCCATGCTAACGATGCTTACAGCCGCAACAGTGTTGACAAAGCTAACAGTGTTAACCTGGGGGGGGAGTCCTGCCACACATATAAGCACAGCGCAGTGTGGCAGTGATTAGCTAGCCAGTGGGCTATGAAGGAAAGGACTTCATTTGCACCAATGTGGCCGGCCCGGCCACCAAAACAAAGAACAGAGAAGCCTGATTGCAACACACACAAATAGAATATAACCTTTCAAGTATAGCTTTCTGAATATCCAAGAAATACTAAATTAGAAATAGTAAAATACATACATACATACATACATACATACAGTCACAGAAAACATTTTTCTCTTTGCTCTGCCTAAGAGTGCCTGAATAACATTTTCATTCCTGTGACCAGTTTTTAGCAGCGCTAGCAGCTAAATGTTCAATAAATACATTCAGATGAAGCCTCACCTTGCAATGTGATGTTGCTAAAAGAGAATAGTAGTGCACTTTCACTGACTGAAGCCTTTTCTCTGGTTGCTCCCGTACAGGTTTTGTGCTGGTGATTGGACTTGTGACCTTCTACAGGATCGGGCCCTACACACACCTGTCCTACTCCTGCTACTTGGACATAGCTGCTTGCCTGCTGGCCACGATGGCTGCGGCCATGCTCATCTGGAACATTTTACATCGCCGAGATGACTGCCTCGCACCCAGAGTTATTATCATCAGTCGCTCACTGGCATCACCATTCCACCCGCGCCTCGACAATGACTACGTGGAGTCGCCTTGTTGAGTCACATAACTTCATAATGAGGAGTAATGGAATACATGGACAAGACTGCGCTCTCAAATATTCATGTTTTACTCCAGCTAGGAGCCTCCAATGTGACTCTGAAGGGAAGGGGACATTCCTGTGGCTCCACAACAACTGGACTAACATGTACCTGCAATTGTAAAACTCTGTATTTCACAACATAAACAAAGCTATTGGAATTATTTTTGCTGCTTAGTGCACAAGAGTCACATATTTAACTAAAAATAATAAGAAAAGCAGCCCTAAACTACATAACATATTCATGACTGTATGATGTGAGCTAATTTGTAACTAAATATGGCATTTGGACGAGGGCCGTCTTCTACGAAACACCCTGCTCCTGAGAAGATCAAGCTGGAACTTGACCTGCGTTGTTATATGTGCACTGATTAAATGGCCTCCTGCTTAATTATAAATTGGAAATGATGAAAGATGTCGAAAATGTAACACCAGAATACCTCATATTTGTTTTCATCCATTTAAAGCTTATTACACTTTAAATACATATTAATATTAATGATATATGTTGCAAATAAGTAGGGAAACTAACAAGGTAAAAGCAGAAGAGTCAGTCAACATAAGCAAACTTTTTATTTGGGCTTACCCAATTTGGTAAATTTCACAACAGCCAATGAGAGGTGATATTTTCATCAAATTAACACGTACCTACTGAATGAGGGCATATTCACACTCTTCAAATGAGTCATTGCCAAATTAATATTTTTCCTCTTGAAAAAAGGAAAATAAAAAAGACAACTGATGTGCCAATGTATGTAATTTGTATTTTTAAGCAGTATTTGTGAAAATGTTTTGGGGGATGTACTGCATTTTGAAATGACGTACACATTTCAATACTCTTTCATAATGCTTTCCATATGAAATTCTGCTCGCTTGTGGTACATACTATACTTAAATTAATATAATATAGTTGTATAAAAAAAATAGTAATATCAGTAGTAGTAGTATTATTGTGACCATATCTTCCTTCTGCAAAGGACTCCAGGCCATCTATGGGTGTTCCACATTGCAAAACAGAGGAGCACATTAAAATAATAATATATCATATAAGGTCAATAAATTTACTGGTAAATGTTCAAACACAGTGGTGGTGGTGGTTGTTGTTGTTGCTACTGTTGTTTGTTGCTTTTAAACACCCGTTCAAGACACCTTTTAACCAAATTTGGGACAGATTTTTGGACAAACTATGTTTTACTTATTCAAGCATCACAGGTAAGCATTGCAAGTAGTGTGTATGTTTCCTGTGCAGAGGTAAGTGTTATGTAGGAATATGGTTATTAGATTCTTGTTGTAATTAAGACCTACCAAATTCAAATTTAAGACCATTTAATGACTTTTAAGTCCTTATTATTGTAACATTGAATTTTGAAGACATTTTAAGACCTTTTAAGGACCTGTAGACACCCAGCAAAAGGACAACTCATTAACTTCATTCATTTTAATTAAATCTGAAAATGACAGATATATCATGTGTGTATGAAGTTTAACCTTTAGCAACAGACTTTCAAGACTGTATCTATGATATTCTAGACTCAAAGCTTATGACTATATATAACAGTATTCTTCAGCAATTGGAATTTGCTAAGGTGATTTTAGTCACCTAAGTGCAGTACTATGTACAGAACTTCTGTCACATGAGAACACGTGGTCGTACATATCTTCACTGAAGAAGGCTGTGAGATATGGCAGAAAGTTAAAGCAAAGTTATAGTAGCTGATGAGCATGGAGGTAAAGAATGAACTAGCATGCTTAACCCTCAAGATTTGTAAGGAGTTCATATCGACTGTCATTTGATCTTTAGTTTAGGGTGACAACAACACACAGTACACAGAAGGTGAGATGAGCATCAATAACTCACTCCGTGTAACCTTAATTTTGTGAACTTGAGTTATTCTTGCATGCCTCCAGTAAACGAAGAATCCAAAAACTGTGAACCCTCTTAATGACTAGAGTAAAACGGGGTCGTGCCTAACAACAGCAAATCTATGTCAACCCATCTATTTAAAAACTCTCACACAACTCGTCCAGAGCAATCCAAGTCTCAGTACTTCCTAAACATGCATTTTCGCGAAACCTTACTATTTTAAACACTTCCCCATATGAGTAGCATGGGCAAGTGTGTGCCTTTGAACTGTGCTTGTGCGATCCATTGAGTTGCTCAAGTGCGGTACTCAGCCATGTGCACAAAAATGCATGTTTTTGGAAAGTACAGAGTATATGACTGGATAAATAACAGCTGGTCTATCATATACTGGCCACTGTAAAACTTAATATGTCACAACTTCTCCCATTATAAACAAAAACATCTAAAACAACTATTTTTGCTGATAGCGCACAACAAATATTTAACTAAACAGCATATTCAAAACTGCAGTATGTTTCAAAGTGCTGAGCATATAACTGGATAATTAGGACTTGGATCATACTGAATAAGTTGTGTGAAAGTTTGTAAACAGGTGTTTTGACATAGTTTTGCTGTTGTTAAATGTGGCCTCCTTTTACTTCAACCTTCAGCCTTTCAAAAACTTTGAAATATGCCACAGTATTGCTATCATTCAACTATTCAGTGACATTTATACACATTTAGCCCAGCACTGCAGTGTAGCATAAGTTTTTTAAAAACCTTGAAATATTCCACAGTATTGGTCTCGTTCAACTATTTGTTGACATTTATACACAGTTTTTCAAACAGCCTTCAAATATTTCTCATCATTCATACACGCATGGCATTATTCAGCATTTCAAGCCAGCATTGCAGTGTAGCGTAAGATATTCAGCTTGAGCATTCACACCTGCTATTTCTTCAGAAACTGCATTCTCTAATTTTCTCTGTTTTTGGATTCTTCATTTACTGTGGAGGCATGCGAGAACAACAAAGTTTTCTTTGCGAATTCAAGGTAACACAGGAAGTAATAGATAAACAAATGGTAATTTTGTGGGTGAAGTATGTCTTTTATCATCAGTATGTGCACGGGTAAAATAATTTCAAATTCCAACACCATCATTTAAGAAAACTGACCCAAACCTGCCAAAAGAAAGATGATACAAGAACAAGAATATAAATTTCTACATTTCAACAATACTTTCTTTAAAGATGAGAAACTGACAGCTGGGACGAACTGTAATGCTTTTAATGCAGTGAATTATATAATTCCTATGACAAATGGCATGATCTACCACAGCCAATTATGATGAGTGTGACACCGTCCATCAGTCTCTCAGCCTCACCCCTGAACACTTCCTTGGGTGTTTGTGTTCCGGATGGAAAAAGAGGGGAGTTTGCTTTTAAATAGCAAATGCAGTGGCAAAAAGACAGCAAGAGAAGGCTTGCATTCATGTGGGCAGATAACCCGGCAGCATGTCACCTCAAGTCAAGGACAACATGAATGAGAGGAAGTAGCTCAGTCTGGACTGAATAAAGACATTCCAACCTGTATCTGACATACTGCTCTAGAAGGCAGAGGCACTCTTAAAATGAGAATATCTGTATTAGATGAATTGAATTATAACTGTATGATATAATTTGTTAACTTGATTCACAAGAGCCAGGAAAAAGGCTGAGTTAATCCCCGTTTACCAGATAAAATAAATTTGACTCCCGGATGGCAGGCCACTATCTCTGACTCAGTTCAAAGAGCTAAAGAGAGACAAATCCCAGAAGGTACAGGTTGCTGCTGCAGGAAATGAATATTCCTGTGGGTGGAGATATGCGGGAATCGAACACAATACTGATCTTAAAAAAAAAAAAAAGAAGCAGCAGTAAAAATAGCCATCAATGAGCAACTTAGTAAAGCTGTCATCATGCCTATTAAACTTTTTGGAATATCCGGCCAGTGGGATGTGCTGTTTTCCCATTTGTTTGTTTTTATGCTGTTTTCCATTAGCGTTATATTGGTACGTGCCAAAGCAAAGCTACCGCAGAAATTAAACAGAGTGCCCTGAATCACGTATTCTGCTAAAGATAATATCAAATCTCCACTGAAATCACATATACGTTTCCCCAACACGCACACGCACACACATAGAGGAACAGGCACGCACATCCTTTTAGTGACCTGATTCAATGTTTGTAAGAATGGAAAGGGCACTCCTTTTGGACCAAACTGGCAGGGGGACTTGTGTGTGTGTGTGTGTGTGTGTGTGTGTGTGTGTAAGTCACAGTGTGTTTAGAAAAGTACATCCCCTCCGAACACACCCACACAGTAACAGAAACAGTCACATATATACACAGTGAAGAGTTCCTTCCCTGTGCACAGACACAGAAAAAGTCCTTAATCATGTCCTGTGTTTAAAATATTGCTTTGTGTACTTCCACAAACAAATAAAAGTTATGCTCTGGTGCATCTGATTTGATTATGGCATCAAGATATGATAGACTGGAAGACAAACTGCAGAGTTCAGTTTTAAATATTATTGAATTCTGAATATACAGTGGTGTGGCATTTATCTTCATTCACCTGTCAACTGTCTGCTTTGTTCGTGTTACTAAGCGGACAACACAAGCCTCTTTTAGAAAATGACAAAACAGGCAGTGCCAGTTACCTGTCAGACTTCACAAGAGTGTATCAAACTTAAGGTTACAAAACTATTGTGTGAGTTTTCCTTCATGTTGACCACAACGTTGAAAGGAGCTGAATGAAATGAGGGGAGAATAAAAGCAAGAGACAACAATGCCCAAATCTCAAACATAATTAGTTCGAGCTCTCCCACTGAAAACAACTGTCAAGCATTCTGAGAAGAGTCAAGGTTGCCACAACAATTCTACCCCTGTGGCCTCTGCTTAGCCTTTGAACTAAAGCCTCCGTGGAAAGGGCTGCTGGGAGAGGTGATGACAGCGATCAAAGAGAGGAAAGTCATCCTGCATGTCTCCTCGCTTTGAGCTGACACATGTAAAAATGTTATGCGAGTTTTGTGGCCTTACCTTTTGATGAGCTTGATAGACTTGAAGGCTTCATCCATGTCGCCGATGGTCAGGTAGAAACTGAAGTTGAGCATGGCGTCGCGGGTCGCCTTCTCGCAGTTCTCCAGGCCCACAAAGTCTCTGAGAGCTCGCCTGGATACCATGTGAGGGAACTGGGCAGCTGAGCTCCTTGATGGATGGGTCTGCTGTGGAGGTGCTGACGTTGTGGCTGAAATCTCTGGTAACCCTGGATCACTCTCACCAGGCTGATAAAGGGTAGACCAGGTAGAAAAACATGTTGTTAAAGGGATTGCTTAGATTTTTTGAAGTGAGGCTGTATGGGGTACTTATCCAGTCAGTGCATTACTACAGTAGATGGCAGTTGGCACGCCCCCAATTTGGAGAAGCAGACAGAAGTACTGCCACAGAAAATAAGAAATGTACTGCTGTGGAGGGGGGCAGTAGCAAAACATATTTTAGCCACCTAAAAAAATCATTATCGGTGTAAGTCTACACTATAATTAAAATATTTTCCCCACTTTTTCCTTGCTCTCAGACAGCCCTTCTGAAGGGGAACCAAAACCATTATCTATGCTCTCTTCAAAGCCACCAGACTCCTTTCACAAAAACTGTTGTGTTGCCTTGCAGAATACAGTAGCTGCTGGTCTACCGCTGCTATGATTGGTTAGTTTGTTTGTGTCACTGTGTGACTACTGCGTGAATCTGAACTAACCCTTCGAAGCACTAATGTTGCACAATAACACAAACAAACTAACCAATCTAGGCAGTGGCAGACCAGCAACTCCCATGATCTGCAAGGTAAAATTACTGTTTTGAGAACACAGATAATGGCTTCAGTTCCCCATTGGAAATTGTTGCCCGAAAGCAAGGAAAAAAATATTTTGTAACTGACAATGTAACTGATAGTATTTTTTTAGGTGTTCTGCCTAGCTTCTGTGGCAGTACTCCTGCCCCTTTCTCCAAACTTGGGTCATGCCGACCGCCATCTACTGTAGGTAATATACTGACTGTGGATAAGTACCTCATACAACTCCCCTGACAAAATCCAAAGTTTCCCTTTAAGATTGGGAAACATGTGACTCACAGCCTGTAGATGAATGCTGCATGTTGTGAGGTACGATCATTTTTAGTAAAACAAGTGTAAAATGCAAAATCTTGGGAAAAATATGGATTTTGGGAATGGATAAGAGGCAGAGCAAACCAAACAACATCAAGACAAGAACACATCTATTCATCAAGACAAGGTGGACAAGAACTGGGCACAGCATGGTGACATCTAAATATTTCAGAAATGCACTTGTGCTGCTGATTATGAGGAGGCAATACTTAAATTTAAATAAAAGTTAATGCAGCACAAGGCACACACAACCACAGTTGCTGGGAGTCAAGAACACTGAAGCCTTCCTAACGATATGGAGGGGACAGACACTTACTTCTGGTAAAAAGACACCCCTTCTCCGAAATAATAGCTGGGGGTGTGTAAGACCAAATGCACAGAATTTCACGTAAGTGATGGTGCAAACAAAAACACAAAGAATATGTTTCAAAAACTGAAACAGCAAGTGTGCAACTATCCAGAAAGAAACCCCACATGGTGTATGAGGAAAAAAAAATCCCATTGAAGAGACAACACACAAGCAGAACAGAGTGTTCTCTGTCCTCACCTTGCAGCTGAAATAATAGTAGGGCACATCCAGAGCAAGGAGCGCCTGTAGGCCTGATGGTTTAGGGTAGCAGTCCTGTAGGAGGAGCCCGTGCTCCTGCGTACAATAGAGTGTCACTACTGACACATCCACCTGAGAAGAAAGATGGCAAGACTCTGTCAAACTACCTTAAATTAATTTTGCATTTATTAAAATCTTATAACAAGCAATCACATTCTCGCCAAAAATAAAGGCATGGATTAAGCATTAGTGTGTAATTATTTTAGCATCAGCAGTCCCAGTGGAAGTAAAATATGTCAGTGTTGAGGGGCAGTCTTTTCTTTACCATATCCAAGAAATCAGTCGATGAGGATTCAGAGCTGATCGGCACAGTCTCACAAACAA
Source organism: Epinephelus lanceolatus (assembly GCF_041903045.1). Classification (NCBI taxonomy): domain Eukaryota; kingdom Metazoa; phylum Chordata; class Actinopteri; order Perciformes; family Serranidae; genus Epinephelus; species Epinephelus lanceolatus. The sequence continues at coordinate 17,326,770 of NC_135754.1, read as the reverse complement.
AAAGGCGAGGTTCACTCTCGTCCCAGTAGTGAGATACAGGGCAGCGACCGCTGAGTTCTGCCCCCTGAAACTGCTGCCTGAAACAAAGAACAGTCATGTATAGTGTAAGACAGACCGAGAAGAAAACTTTACACCGGCAGAGTGCAAATACAGTCATGAGACTTATCAGCTACCTGTCACTTTCTTCTGGCTGTGAGATACCACTGGACGGTCTGCCGATGAAGAAGTCAAAGTGTGTCACAGTGTCCATCTCAACGTCATAAAAGTACACTTTGTGATCTGGTCGCCCATTAACCTGAGAGGAGTTAAATACAGTTCAGTTAAAGGAATATTTCACCCCCCAAATGTTCATTTGTATATCAGTAACTCATCTCATGTTATGTTAAATTTGTGATGAAAACGCGTGCTTCAATGAACGAGGAATCCAAAAACAGAAAATTCTTGATGAATTGAAGTCACTGAGGGTCACTACAGTGCAGTATAATCCAAGTCTCATTTATCCAATTACATGCTCAGTACTTCCCACACACATGCATTTTTGGTAAAGCCTTACTATTCAAAACTGAACTAACAGTTAAATTTACCTGCTCTCTTCAAAGCCAGACTCCATTGACAAAAACAGTAATTTTACCTCACTGAACATGAGAGCTGCTGGTCTACTGCTGCCTCGATTGGTAGTTTGCTTTGCTGAATCCAAACTAACCCTTTAAAAATCAAAGTAACATAATGACACAAACAAACTAACTGGTAGAGGCAGTGGTAGACCAGTGGTTCCAGAGTTTAGCAAGTTAAAATGACTGTTTTTGTCAATGGAGTCTGGCTTTACAGAGAGCAAGTAAGTTTCACTAACAGTTCAGTTTTAAATAGTCTGGTTTTAGCAAAAATGCATGCTTTTGAGAAGTACTGAGCAAATGACTGGATAAATGTGACTTGTATTACACTGTAGGAGTTGTTTTGATATAATTTAGTTAGTAGTGCTTTTTGGATTCTTCGTTTACCATGGAGGTATGCGAGAAAAACAAAGTTGTCTTCGAAAATTCTATGTAACACAGGGTGAGTAACTGATAAACAAATGGTCATTTGGGGATGTAGGTATTTCTTAAAGAGAAATATTAACAGGATATGGTAACATTTTTAGATGCTGAATTATTGAATATCAGCTCTCAAAAACACATATAAAAGAAGAATGACTGCTATATGTTGTGCATTCACCTGAGAGATTAGGATGCTGACTTGGCTGCCGTTGGCATTACATTTGACTGACCTCAGGGCTCCCAGATTGGCGATTTGATCAGTCAGGTTCTTAGCACTGCAGTGAGCTTTGGCGTCTCTGTAAAGACATACAGTAAGACTGGCACTGTTGGACAAAATATACTCGGAACAAATATAAACAGACATGCACAATACATGGAAGTTAGCTGGCTTAATTGAAGGATACCAGAACTGAAGTGATACCAACATCCAAATTAACATTATACCTTCTGGAGAGGTCAAATACTCTAATGTGTGCTGTGTCTGTGCCTACCACCAGGTAAGACTGACACACACTGAGTAGTACAGGGTTGCCTTCTGCCTTTGTGAAGGTCAGCAGTTGCTTCACGGTGCCCTGAAGAAAAGACAGTTTACATTTATTCAAAATCAATTTTCACAACACCCAGATATGGTTTAATTAATGCATGCTCAAACATTTGTCAAATCTCTGTGTTTAGTGAATATCAGACAGCAGGTTTCGGGATGGGAAAGCAGACCTGTGGCGTGCGAATCTGGACCCTGTTAGGTTCCAAAGTGTAGAGGTTCTCACCATGTACAGCTACGACATGGGAGTCACAAAGAAATGACCCTGGGCAATCAGCAAATGGTAGGTAGGTGGAGAGAGAAAGTATAGAAAAATGGAGGAGAAAAGCACAAGTTTACAAATGAAGGCAGCGGATGAAGTACAGGAGATTCAGAGTTGCATCTGTAAAATGTTGTTAGGTCTGTTCAGTGTGCTTTTGCTTAAGTTTTGTACCTGTATTGCGAAGAGCTGTCCCTGAAAGCTCATACACAGTGACCTGCTTGCCACTCCAGACTGTCACTGAATCCTGTTGGTATGGCAACACACATCCAGTTACGATTACATTTTTACCTGTCTTCATGGGCAAACCTTTGTGAAATCATTCAGTGTCATTTCTTTAGTACAGAGGAATATTAGTTCCACACTTTCCCCTTCTCAACTCCACACTTACCTTTGTAACACAGACTCCCTTAATGTGTATGTCAGACTGTAGGGCAAGGTGCGCTCCTGATGTAAACTGAGTGATGCTGAGCTGAGTTGGGGCAAGCTGCACTGCTGCCACCTGCTGACTGAAGTGGGCTGACATCACATGCTCACACAGGATCCGCACTGTGTTGGAATTATTGGCTGCCAGCAGATTCAGGCTCGAGCCCCACTGAAATAGAAAGTCTGAGTGAACTTTCCCAGCAGACTACTATGAAAAAATGCCATTTTTATGTTTCTATTAGCACCTGTAGCTGAATGACATTTCCTTCAGTTTCTGTGGGTGTCTGTAGTTTCCACTGGGCCTTGGCATCACCTCTGCTGCTGCCTGACTGCACCACCATCTTCCACATTGCTATGCGCCCATGGCTGGTACCAGCTGCCAAGATTTCTGGGGAGGCCGCAACATTATACAAAAGCAATGAGGCTTTACAAGGTTTTCAAGTGGTAACAAATAATGGTACTCAAGCGGACAGATTATGTCTTATCAGTCTACTCAAGGTTTGAGAATTTGATTAAATTAAACATCTTTGAACAACCATCTCCAGATGACTGTGAAGAAAAAAAAAGCACTTTATACTGTTTACACTATGGACAGTTACCTTTTCCTGCACAATATGAAACACAGTTGATCATCTCTCCTCTCTCGTACCCCAGAGTCTCGTCAAGATGCAAAACATAGTTGTCATCTCCGTCCAGGTCCCATAGCCTAATAAATGACAGACATTCAACTTTAGGGGGCTTTCAGACCTAGAGTTCACTTGCTCTGATCCGAATCAGGGACTAATTTTGGTACAAAGTTGCATTATTGCCTAGAGTTGGTTCGTGTTCTCACGGCAGCATTTACAAGTAGACCAGATCAAATACCTTGTGCAAGAAAGCTGCTCTTGATTGATCCAAATTTCCATGTGAGAAAAATCCAGGAAGTAAACAAAACGTTGAAGAAGAGTACACTTTATTTTTTAAATGTAACACTTTCTAATGTCACAATGGAGGGACAACTACGCAGGCTGATTTTAGCGCTGGTCATCATGTACTTATATTGCTGTCATTGTTCATTTTAGTCAAACCATACAGCTTGAAAACCATGTGCCGCTCCAACCAGAAAACAATGTTTTGATGCATTGGATGTGCTCAATGTGCATATTAAAGGACAACTTCGGTATTTTTCAACCTGGGCCCTATTTCCCCATGTGTATGTGTGCGTATGATTCATGGGTACCACTTGTTCTAAAATTGGTTCAGTATTGAGCCGCGAAACGAGCTAAAACGGTAATGGGGGCAAATGCGTCCAGTATAAAAGTGCTTTTTTCGCCACTGACCGGTTCAGATTGCCAGTGCTATCTCTGTAAATAGCATATGGTAGCGGCCCTGAGGCAGTGGTGAGTGTGAATGAGTGGAGTCAGCTGTCAGTCAGTGTTGGAGCAGAAAGGCGGATGTTGTCCCCGCTTGGTAATGTAAATGAGTATGTGTGTGTGAAGTGTGTGTTACGCTAGAAGAGTCAGAGGACGGAGTCTTTTCCGTGCTACCCCCTGGAGTGTTACCGGAGTTTCTGGAGTGCTCAAATAAACGGGCCTTTTTCCCGAACGCAAGAACAGGATGTCGTGCAACACCCCGTACAGCTTTCACAGGCTGCCTTTGTCGGACGGCGAGATGCTGAAGTTGTGGCTAGTTGTGCTACAAATGGATGCTAACACTCCTGTCCAGACACTGCGCCTTGCAGACCATCGGGTCAGCAGTGCTCACTTCTCCCAAGATGACTACTGCCAGCCGAAGAAGAGAAGACATCCAATCCCGAAACACCTCTTCCTCAAGAAAACGGCTGTCCCACGAGTAGAGAGAGCTACAGACACAGTGGAGCAAAGCTCGTGACATCACACAGCCCAGAGGTAAGGGAAAGGCTAAGTTAGCATGCTATTTACAGAGATAGCACTGATGATCTGAACCGGTAAGTGGCGAAAAAACACACACTTCACACACACATACTCATTTACAATACCAAGCGGGGACAACTTCCGCCTTTCTGCTCCAACACTGACTGACAGCTGACTCCACTCATTCACACTCACCACTGCCTCAGGGCTGCTACCATATGCTATTTACAGAGATAGCACTGGCGATCTGAACTGGTCAGTGGTGAAAAAAAGCACTTTTATACGGGACGCATTTGCCCCCATTACCGTTTTAGCTCGTTTCGCGGCTCAATACTGAACCAATTTTAGAACGAGTGGTACCCATGAATCATACGCACACATACACATAGGGAAATAGAGCCCAGGTTGAAAAATACCGAAGTTGTCCTTTAAGGCAGTACAGGAGGAGGTGCACATTAATAATCCTCCAGGACTGTAACATGCTCATGTTTAACCCAAACAATGTGTCATGTGACTGCAGTTGGTTCGGATCAAGGTCCAAACATGTTCTCACCACAAACGAATCACACCAGAGTTTGTTTGTAACCAGATCGAGACCACCTCTTCAAGAAGGTCTCGGTCCGGTTGTTTTGGTGCTCGCCCGAGTGTGATTGTTGTGTTCACACCTGCCAAAACGAACCGCACTTAGGGGGGGCAAAAGTTCAATTGAACCAAACCAAACAGGGTGAAAGCAACCATAAAACAGGAATCTGCAGTATGTGCACACTGACCTGATAACCTGTTCTCCTGTTGCTGTGATGAGGAGGCTGTTCTCCGTCCAGACAATGTCAACATTTTGCCCAGTCTTGCTGCTTAACTTCACCTGTCACAAAAAAACACATGCTCACCAACCAAACTGAACTTACAATAAGAAATAAAATGTCTCTTTTATAATTTCAGTATACCTTTATAAATTCCTTGGCTCCTCCCTCAGGTCCAAGAGTGTACTGTGACAACATCATGGTCTCTGTGATGACAGCAAGCGCCTCTCTTTTCTCAAGGTAGAACAGCTTCTTGATTGCACCCTCCACACAGAGAAGAGTGCTTGTCTTACAGTGCTCGTCCACACTATGGACCTTGCCTGTATACAAGATACAAAGGTGAAAGGTTTAAAATGTTAAGATATCCATTGCCTCATAGCACAGAATGATCATATTTTGCAGAAATCTGATAGGTTTGTAGATCAATAACAATGCTCTGTGACACATCTTTTAACAATTTAACTTTATGGAAAAACTGCTAAAGTGGGCTTGATGATTTACTTCCCCCTCTCTAATTTATCAACTGCTCAGTAATGGACCTCAGTGCTACAAGCACGTAACAAGCATAGAAAGACATACTCTCTAGGAGATTGTGAGCTGTCTCAGAGGACAGTCATTGCTGAAAATAGTTGATCACCAAGAGGGATTGTAAAAAATCTTGAGCTACACTATGTGGCTGTAAGAGGACATACTTACTCTAGGACAATAATAATAATTTAAGACACCAATATACTTCAAATGCTGCACACATCACCCAAAAACAAACTCTTACCATCTGCAGTGCTGATGTAGAATGTGAGTCCCTCCTGTGGGCCCATCTTAAGAGGCGCTCCCTTCCAGCTGAACATGTCCAGAGCACTCTCATCTCCACTGACTGATGCCCGGGCTAGCATTGCCACATCACTGTAACATAAGTTAGGTCCTAACATCAGCAACACAGCATTCAGATCAAGAGGGCATAGTGATATGGCAATGTTTTTAATATAAGCTCACTGCCAAGGACTTGAATAGAATAATTACTAACTCTGAGCATTGCATCTTGTTTACTTACTCCCCAGGCGAGGCCGGTCTAAAGATGCAGCAAGTCAGAGGTTTGTTGTATTCATGCTTCACGAGATGGTTTCCTTGAAGTCTCCCTCTGGCATCTACCTTCCATACTGCTAGCACTCCAGTCTGTCAGTAAATAATTAAACTATATTTATGTAGTTTTACAAGAAAGAAATGTTATGTTTAAATGGTTTAAGATCGCATCTGCGCACCAATACAGCCAGTTTATGTCTCTGTTTCACTACTAGGTCTTGTGCTAAATATGTCATGTTGGTAATCCAAACTTTTCTCAGAAAAAACATGTTTATTAAGAATGGAAATCAGCTCCATTTACATATCCACCGGCTATGATTGTGTCAGTATATTTATATGACATGTACGTAAGTGCAAGAGTATCTGGGAATACAGTCACTGCAATGCACTCACCTGATCACCAGTTACCAAGCGGCTGCCAGAGCTGCTCCACTCCAGCAGTGTGATGCAGGCTGAGTGTGTGTTGGGAAGGACTGTTTGATCTCCAGAAGGGTGTGTCAGTAGCACTGTCTCTCCATTTTCCCAGCCTACTGCCAGCACTGGCTTCATGGGATGCCAGTGCAGCACTGCAGGCTGATGGGGACGCTCTAAATGGCAGCTCTCCACATACTCTCCCTGCATATAGACAGGGATGAAGATGTAAACTATGTTAAGCATACTGCAACTGCCAATATTCACACACTGGTGAAGTGCTTTTTGTGTGTCAGCGTTCATCAGCAAAGCCCAGTGTTTACCTGCTGCAGGTAGAGGTCTACATTGCCTCCAGTGGTGTGGCTGCTTGAGCCTACAGCCAGTAAGGGAAGAGCTGGGTGCCAGGTCAACTGAGAGGGCACACCACTACTTTCAGGGGCCTCAATACGGTGGTCAAAATACACCGCCATGTCCCCACAGCTCCTCTCTGGATAAAGGAAATGAAACAGGGGATAGGAGCTGAGTGAAACCTCTAATATACACATGGTTATTCATGGCGAACTCTCTGGTTTCACGTGTTTGTTTCTGTTGTGCAGCTTAATGTCCTCTTGTTCAGCTACTTAGCTGTGTGGCTAATTCGTGTTGTTAAAGCTCGATAATCACTAGCAACTCTTGAATGCACCCTCAAATGGCATCCAATGGTTTTAAATGTGTAATATCACTTAACATGTAACGGTAGTTGACTTAGCTAGCGTTAATTCACTAATAGGTACTGACTAACGACGAAGACTAGGAATAACTAGGAATTCACCATGACCGTTGGCACTATCAGCTACCATTAACGTTAACAGCGTTATGCGACTAATGATTAAGTTAGCTTTAGCTGCTAGCAGTAGCTAAGCTAGGTAAGCTAGCCAAAGTTTGCATTCATTGCTAGCCCTCGCGACTCTAGAATGAAGTTCGTCACTCTGTTAAATTATCTGAAGACCAACCTCACTGTCGCTTGCTTCAGGTTAATGCCGAGTTATCAACCCTAGTCTCGAAACAACTTAAAACAACACCCGTCACCTCCAGTGTTGTTGTGTAGCCTCCCGTTAGAGCAAAAAGCGTCTCTCCCAGTTGCCCCTGACAACCTCGAAGGCGGGACGGGAGGAGGAGCTACGGAAAATAACGAAATAGCACGAGTTGTTGTCGAAGGTCGTGTTAAAGGGGAACGTCACTTAAATTAAAAAATATAACATGTTATTTATATGGCCTGGGACAGTTCAATTAATATTTGTGAACGTGAGCTACTCTCTCAAAGAAACCAGAGAAGTATGTCTAAAAGTTGTGATGCCATCAAGTATTATATGGCTGTCAGTCTGGAGCTGCTCCATAAACCAGGGGTGTCATAATAGTTTTAAATCAGGGGCCACATACAACCCAATTTGACCTCAAGTGGGCCGGACCACTGAAACCACTGCATAATAACCTACAAATATCAACCCCTTCATTCTGAAAACGTTCATCCATTTTCCAAACAAAGAAGAAAGAAATATTAGGTGCAAATTCAACAGTGTGTCTTAGTTTTCCCACATGCAGTCCGTCTGCTACTCACTTACATCACGTGATTTCTTTATTCACAATTTTCCTATTGCAGAAGCAGGTTAAGTCAACACAACAATATATAGCTCATCTCCTCACAGATCACACTCTGTCCATGTCCATGTCTACGATTTTGTATAATACATAGTCGTTAACTGTTTCTAAATTTTCACTGTCTTAAACTGTAATTGTGCTTTGGCAACACGTGAAACATGCCAATAAAGCTTACTGAATAGAGTTGAATGGGAGTCTGATGTTGTGGACCAACAGAATGTTTGTTTTATTTTTTTATACCCAACTGAACTTTATTATATCGTGGAGTTTTCAGTTCTGAAACAGAAAATGTTCCCATACACTCAGAGCATTCCCCTGGGTGTTATCTATAACGTCCCTCCCAATTTATTGTCTATGGAGCAGCTCCAGACATTACACCCTCTGACATCACAAATTTGGTAGCTGTTCATGCTTACTAATATTTTTTAAACTGTCCAAGACAATTGGAATAATATGTATGAATTTTGAAAATGTGTGTAGTTCCCCTTTAAACTGACAGCAGGCTAATTTCACTAAAATAATATGCAATAATTTGATTGTGGTTCTTGTCAGTTAAATTGAATAGATTCTAATATCATTCAAACAAACACTATCTGCCCTGCAAGCATGTTTGAAGAAACTATTAATATTCAGCATAACCATGCAGTTACAGACAGAAATTTAGTCATTGTATTCAATGATGTACAGTATCCTTCAAGATTATATATCCAAATGACCTTGTCAAGGAAGTGTTTGAAAGTTAAACTCTAATATTTTCATGGTGCTCACATTCACTTTTTATTAAAAGGAAAATGGATATTGGATGATGATGTTTTACCTTGTTGACCATACGCGCAACTCTTAGCAGTATCTGACTGCGATCTCATTCTTATCATATTTTATTTATTAATGTTTCATATGAACTGTTCATTGTTGCCAAGTGAAAATCAATCATAAGATTATCTTCTGTACTGGTTATATCTTTACCTGCTCACAGCCTTAAATACAAATATTCAGGGAGATTGATGGCACAAAAACCTGTATTACCACAAAAAAAGGCTCATCAATGCAGAGCATCCTACTAAATATGCCACAGTAATCAAGTCAAGGCCAGTACAAATAATAATAATATTAATGAACTTTATTTCTATAGCACTTTTTCAAAGTCCTTTACAATACAATACACTATGAAAAACAAAGTGAAATAACATCATTCACCTAAAAATGCAATTTAAGAATTATACATAGCCTATATATAAAATATAATAAATACATATACACATACAGTCAGGTCCATAATTATCTGGACAATGATACAGTTGTCGTCATTTTGGCTCTGTACACCACCACAATGGGTTTTAAATGAAACAATGAATACCTGCTTAAAGTGCAGACTCTCAGCTTTCATTTAAGGCTTTTTTCAAAAATGTAGTATGAACCGTGTAGGAATTACAACCATTTCTTCACACAGTCCCCCGACTTTAAGGGCTCATAAGTATTTGGACAAACTAACATAATCATCAATTAAACAGTCAGTTTTAATACTTGGTTGCAAATCCTTTACAGTCAATGACTGCCTGAAGTGTTGGACACATAGGCATCATCAGATGCTGGGTTTCTTCCCTGGTGATGCTCTGCCAGCCCTTTACTGCAGCCGTCTGCACTTCCTGCTTGTGTTTTGGGTGTTTTGCCCTCAGTTTTGGCTTCAGCAAGAGAAACGCATGCTCAATTGGATTCAGGTCAGATGATATGACTTGGCCGTTGCAGAACATTCCACTTCTTTGCCTTAAAAATGTCTTTGGTTGCTTTTGCAATATGCTTCAGGTCAATGTCCAACTGCACTGTGAAGCATTGTCCAATGAGTTTTGAAGCATTTGGTTGAATCTGAGCAGATAATGTAGCCCCAAACACTTCAGCTTTCATCCTGCTGCTCTTGTCAGCAGTCACATCATCAATAAATACAAGAGAACCAGTTCCACTGGCAGCCATACATGGCCATGACATAACAGTACCTCCACCATGCTTCACTGATGAGGTGGTGTGGTTTGGATCATGAGCAGTTCCTTCCCTTCTTCCTTCTCTTGTCTTCCCATCATTCTGGTAGTTGATCTTTGTTTTATCTGTCCATAGTATGCTGTTCCACAACTGTACAGGCTTTTTAGATGGTTTTTGACAAACTCTAATCTGGCCTTCCATTTTTAAGGCTAACCAATGGTTTGCATCTTGTGATAAACCCTCTGTATTTATTCTAGTGAAGTCTTGTCTTGCTTACAAGAGCAGCAGGATGAAAGCTGAAGTATTTGGGGCACCATTATCTGCTCAGATTCAACCAAATGCTTCAAAACTCATTGGACGATGCTTCACAGTGCAGATGGACATTGACCTGAAGCATACTGCAAAAGCAACCAAAGACATTTTTAAGGCAAAGAAGTGGAATGTTCTGCAACGGCCAAGTCATATCATCTGACCTGAATCCAATTGAGCATGCGTTTCTCTTGCTGAAGCCAAAACTGAGGGCAAAACACCCAAAACACAAGCAGGAAGTGCAGACGGCTGCAGTAAAGGGCTGGCAGAGCATCACCAGGGAAGAAACCCAGCATCTGATGATGCCTATGTGTCCAACACTTCAGGCAGTCATTGACTGTAAAGGATTTGCAACCAAGTATTAAAACTGACTGTTTAATTGATGATTATGTTAGTTTGTCCAAATACTTATGAGCCCTTAAAGTTGGGGGACTGTGTGAAGAAATGGTTGTAATTCCTACACGGTTCATACTACATTTTTGAAAAAAGCCTTAAATGAAAGCTGAGAGTCTGCACTTTAAGCAGGTATTCATTGTTTCATTTAAAACCCATTGTGGTGGTGTACAGAACCAAAATGACGACAACTGTATCATTGTCCAAATAATTATGGACCTGACTGTATGTATAAAGATGTAAATATGTGCACACACATGCACAATCTTTCAGTGTCACAATCATGCCAGTTTGTACAGGTGGGTTTTAAACTGAGGAACTGACTCAGCTAATTTGACGTTGAGGGGGAGTTTGTTCCCTAACTTTGGTACTAAAATAGTAAAAGCATGGTCGCCCTTTGTTTTACGCCTGGAGCGTGGTAGTTTTTACATTTGGTTCTCTGATCTGAAGGATCTTGGAGCAGATTGGGGTGTAAGGAGCTATGAAATGTAAATGTAGAGACTTGAAAGGAATTAATAGAACCTTAAATTGAAAATGAGGGTGTTGAGAAGTTGTTCAACTATGTTTTTGGCGAGTAATGGTCAGACCTTGGTGATTTTCTGATTTGTAAAAAGCAGGATTGATGTTTAGGAATGGATCAAAAACAACTCCCAAAGTGTTTAGTAATAAATAAAAATATATTTCAAAATATTCCATGGTTTGTGGACATAGAGATGAAGACATTTTATTCAGGTCACAGGAGGAAGTAGTAGTAGTATTTCCATTATCTGTCACTGCATGTACGCACGTGAATATTCACAGGATGTCCTTTGCAAACAAACAACCACAGTACAGAGAGATGTGCCAGTACAGGAAAGAGGTCGAGGAGGATATCCTCATAACCTGCTTTTTATTGGTGGACAAAAATGGCATCCTATTCTCCATTCAATCAATATTTTATGTTGTTCATAAATTATATACATGTTCATCTAAACAATACAGGCTGTTGCAATGTGCGTGTGAGTGCATGATTTAAGTATGCAGAGAGACATTCACAAACACATGAGAAGACGTGTGCCCTCCTTTTCCGCTGGTTGGCTGTGTGTGTGTTCCAGGATATGAAAACGTGTCAGCAAATATCCGGAGCATCACTTCCATCGACCTCAATCCTCCAGGCTCCGTGAGGATGAGGCAGAGGTACAGTAGAGCCCACCCCCACATCTGAGACACGTTCAGTGTTTCATTGTTCAGTGTGGATGCTGTGATCATCATGACTCCGTGCTCAGTGCTTGTTCATCTTGTAGCTGTTTCTTCAGGCTCTTATCCAGCAGCACCAGACTCTGTACCGCCAGACTCCGGCAATCTGCATCAGGGTCTCCTTCAGCCACATCTGTGGATATTAATGCACAAAAAAATATTATTAGCAGCTCAGTATAATTACAAAAGCAAAATCAAACACATGCACATGATCCTAGCATTTTCTTGGCACAATTAAAAATCCTACACAGGAGGAAATAACTGTGTCCTTTCTCATTCAGCTTCAGGTCGCTCACTGCAATGTGAAACCACATTTAACCCCAGAGGGATAAAGATACATCCAACTGTTCCTGAGTCGATCACGTCATGGACGGTCCGTGTAGTACAGGACATCCTTGTTCCTCCTCTGCTTCCCAGAAATGCTCGGTCCAGCTGTGCATGTGTGTCTGTTTGTGTGAGCACCAATGTGTGTCACTGAGAGGACATCCCTGACAGAATTACATTACACAGGTGCAGCTGCAGACCTCTGTGTTTACAAGAATCATGTGTTTTAGGGTTGATCTATTATTAGTAACAGGACATGCAAATGTGTAAAAATGTGAGCCTGTAATAACATAACTGGAACAAATACACTGTCTGACTTTCACCACATAAAGAGGGACTTTAAAACAATAAGAAGGAACTTTTGTCACAATCATTTTTTATGTTACCTGCCAGCCATGTTCTGGTCTCAAACAGCTGATCACTGAGGTCCAGCAGCAGGTTTTGACTGGGCATGCTCAGAAACACCGAGCAAACAGCGAAGAGGACGCCTCGTCTCACCATCCTTTAAGACAGATTTCAGGTTACAGCTCAAATGAGATAACAAAACATCCTTTCCTTTTGACTGTTTAAAAAGAATACTTCGACCCCCAAATGACCATTTTCAAATCCATTACTCAGCATGTGTTATGTTAAATTAGTGAAGAACACGTTACTGTTTTTGTAGAAGTTTTTTTTCTTCACCTTGGTGTTTTAAAGGTTTAGTTTGGATACAAGTCACATGACAAAACAAAAAAATACTACAGATTAAGGCAGTGATAAGACCAGCAGCTCCTGCATTCAGCAAGGTAAAATAACTGTTTTTGTTAATGGAGTTTGACTCTGAAGAGAGCATAGATACGTTTCACTTTTAGTTCAGTTCATCATCAGAAAGGGTTGTTTAATTGGGAACATTTAGCGTTTTGCAAGATGGCGCACGCTCTGCTACAACAGCACAGACTGCTGAGTCCAACAAGTACAGTGCTGTGGAAAAGAATTTCCCCTTGGGGACAATAAAACCTAACCTAACCTAAACCTAACCTAAGTACTGAACATTCTAATTGATGAATAAGACATTGATTATATTGCGTGAGTTGTGTGAGTTTTATTTTATAGTTTTGCTGTTGTTAAATGCGGCCCCCTGTGATTTCAGTTTAATATGAATTTTCTCCAGTTTTGAGTTTTTTGTTCACTGGAGGCAAGGGGGAAAACGTTGTTGTTGTTTTTACAAATTCAATGCAACACAGGGTGAGTAATGGATATACAAATGGTCATCTAGGTTGTGAAGTGTTCCTCTAATTCTCCATTAGCCATATGGAAAAAAACACCTGCTGCTAGTGTTGAGCCCGGCTAGTAGCAGGAATACTATATCAGTGGTTCCCAACTGGTGGGTTGCGGTCAAAAAGTGGGTTGCGGGTCTATTCTGATTGGACAGCAAGTGACTTACTTATTTTTAAGTACAGCACATTTCCAACACAGAGCTTTTATTTTTGAAGTGCTGTTTTCTGCTGTGGAGTAAGTGACTAATGGACTTGAACAAGACAGCAAACTAGCTCGACGACATGTCCAAATGCAAGTTTGACGCTGAATATATTAAACTTGTTAGACCTTGAACTAATGACTAAGGAGAAATCTGGATCATGAATCATGGCTGGTCATCTTGGACAATGACTCCCACTCACTCCACAATGTGCTGGTCAGACACAGCAGCACATTCAGTGACAGACTCATTCCCCCAAGATGCATCACAGAGCGCCACAGGAAGTCATTCCTGCCGGTCGCCATCAACCTGTGCAACTCCTCCCTCAGAGTGTCAGTCGCTCTGAGTCAGTAGACTGGCATTTGGACTTTTTAACCTACTGCATTTATAATTCAAAATTATCTACTGGGTGCAATAATTCAACTGCTGCAATATTTTTCACCTTTTGATTGTATATATTAATTCAACATACAATGCACATAACTGCACATTTTTATTATGTTTACTTTAATTCTATTTATTTAATTTTTTTTATTCTGCTGATGTATATGTTGTAGTTACATTTTAACACTCCGGACAGCCTCAAGACAGTGATGATATATACAGTACAGGCCAAAAGTTTGGACACACCTTCTCATTCAATGCGTTTTCTTTATTTTCATGACTATTTACATTGTAGATTCTCACTGAAGGCATCAAAACTATGAATGAACACATGTGGAGTTATGTACTTAACAAAAAAAGGTGAAATAACTGAAAACATGTTTTATATTCTAGTTTCTTCAAAATAGCCACCCTTTGCTCTGATTACTGCTTTGCACACTCTTGGCATTCTCTCCATGAGCTTCAAGAGGTAGTCACCTGAAATGGTTTTCCAACAGTCTTGAAGGAGTTCCCAGAGGTGTTTAGCACTTGTTGGCCCCTTTGCCTTCACTCTGCGGTCCAGCTCACCCCAAACCATCTCGATTGGGTTCAGGTCCAGTGACTGTGGAGGCCAGGTCATCTGCCGCAGCACTCCATCACTCTCCTTCTTGGTCAAATAGCCCTTACACAGCCTGGAGGTGTGTTTGGGGTCATTGTCCTGTTGAAAAATAAATGATCGTCCAACTAAACACAAACCGGATGGGATGGCATGTCGCTGCAGGATGCTGTGGTAGCCATGCTGATTCAGTGTGCCTTCAATTTTGAATAAATCCCCAACAGTGTCACCAGCAAAACACCCCCACACCATCACACCTCCTCCTCCATGCTTCACAGTGGGAACCAGGCATGTGGAATCCATCCGTTCACCTTTTCTGCTTTTCTTAACAGTTGTTCTAGAGATGGGTCTGCTGCTAGAACTCTGTGTGGCATTCATCTGGTCTCTGATCTGAGCTGCTGTTAACTTGCGATTTCTGAGGCTGGTGACTCAGATGAACTTATCCTCAGAAGCAGAGGTGACTCTTGGTCTTCCTTTCCTGGGTCGGTCCTCATGTGTGCCAGTTTTGTTGTAGCGCTTGATGGTTTTTGCGACTCCACTTGGGGACACATTTAAAGTTTTTGCAATTTTCTGGACTGACTGACCTTCATTTCTTAAAGTAATGATGGCCACTCGTTTTTCTTTAGTTAGCTGATTGGTTCTTGCCATAATATGAATTTTAACAGTTGTCCAATAGGGCTGTCAGCTGTGTATTAACCTGACTTCTGCACAACACAACTGATGGTCCCAACCCCATTGATAAAGCAAGAAATTCCACTAATTAACCCTGATAAGGCACACCTGTGAAGTGGAAACCATTTCAGGTGACTACCTCTTGAAGCTCATCGAGAGAATGCCAAGAGTGTGCAAAGCAGTAATCAGAGCAAAGGGTGGCTATTTTGAAGAAACTAGAATATAAAACATGTTTTCAGTTATTTCACCTTTTTTTGTTAAGTACATAACTCCACATGTGTTCATTCATAGTTTTGATGCCTTCAGTGAGAATCTACAATGTAAATAGTCATGAAAATAAAGAAAACGCATTGAATGAGAAGGTGTGTCCAAACTTTTGGCCTGTACTGTATTCTATCTTAATATTTTAATTTTTATATCTTTAGTACTAGTGTTACGACACAATAGCATAATGCATTTATTTTATTATTTTTCAATTTATTCTAATTTATTTTAATGCACATTTCATTTCTACTTTATGTATTGCTTCGTATTTACACACTTTTATTTCACACTCTTATTCTTACTTCTTATAATACTCTTTTCTTTACATCGAAGCTGCTGTAACGAATCATAATTTCCCCTCGGGGATCAATAAAGTATTTTTTACTCTGATTCTGACCAGTTGGGAACCACTGTACTACATTATAGTGCTGTTAACAAACACACATAGCTACCTTAAATTTTTTACAGAGATTTCATCAGTTAACTGTATAAAACACTGATGTGGATCACACTTACTGGTCAATATGGTAGCGCACTGCCCACACAAAGTCCAGCAAAGCCCGACCCATCTGTGCAGCTATCTGCAAAAAAATAAATAAATTAAAAAGTCAAAGGAATCCCACAGGAAATATTGTTATTCAAATATAAATTAGCGTATTGTAACACTGTGATATCGTGTCACTGCCTTTGCTGGTCTTAAAGGGTACAGCATCTGAACTACAACTGTTCTAGCTCAGTCAAATGAGCAGCAGATGTTACTTGAATGTCTGCATCAAAGGTTACACCTAAAATTTAAGCACATTTATATTCATATATAAAGCTCTACATTGAGATCAAATTACCGGTGCATTGACTGCTAGATGCATGAGGAGGCCCAAGGTGTGGATCAACCGGCCCAGTACAAGATGGTCGCCGCCCAACAGATCAAAGGTCACCTGAGGTCTGGCACAAAGGTATTACATAGCACTTTTAAAATGATCAATTGTAGCATGAATAACTATGAATGTTAAGCTTTGAAATTTGTGTGAAAGAACATACTTGTCATAATTACTGAGCAGAGGAAAAAAGAAGTGTCCAGCAACAGGGGCGTAACGGTTCGGCGTGGCCTTCGCTGGAGGTTGTGTGGCACCCTTTAGGAAAAAAGAAATACTGAAGAACTTCACTTAAATACCAAAAAGCCAGATGGAAATATCCGTCCACTTTACCTACCTTACTGAGACGTTTTGTCTTGCTTTGAATTCGCTTCTCTACCACTTGTCGCCAGTGAACAGGGTTGTCACCAGGGTATGGAGTCAAATCAGTGCTGGCAGCAACGCCTATAGATGGATTTCTCTTTTCAGACACTGGCTTAGAGAGCTCCTGAGCTGCCAGAGCGAGGACCTGACAAACCAAAACAAGAATAGATCATGGTTACACCTGTGGCAATGATCAAAAGAGTTCAAATCAACCACTGAAGTCCCTTTTGCACTGCCTTGCCTGTTCAAGCAATGTTGTGCCATTATTCTCAGTCGCCAGTGCCGAATCAACATCAGTTTAGAGGGGACAGCCAGCAGGACAGGACCCAAGTTTTCTTTTCCTAGGATGGTGAGGGCATAACCTGCCCTGCTTTGATTGACATACTCATTACATTCATTGGTTGGATTGGTTAGGTTAAGTAAAGAGGAGTGAGATCAGTTAGGGTTAAGATAAGAATTTCAGGGTGAGCCAATTAGAGGCAGCGTAAGGCAGAGTAGGACTGGTCATGCCTTCACTGTCCTAAGAAGGACATACATTTGTGGAGGGGATGGGTGTGACGTTCTGACGAGGTGTTAGGTGCGCGACCTGCGATGGGAGATTTAAAAAGATAATAGTAGCAGTTAGCAGCTAACCCAATTGTCCACAAACTTGAAAGACAATGAGGTCGGTGAGCTCTTTACCCTCTGAGCAGAGGATAAGATCAACAGCCATGAAACAGGGACGGCAAATCATTGTTGCTGCCATGTTGTGTCATTGTTATCGTTTAGAAAGTGCTATCTGACATGTAATATATGTCACACTAGAGGCTGACGCTGTTGTGTTACATGTCACGCCTTGTTTGCTTCCGGAAGGCCGTTATATTATCTCAGGGTGCCTACAAATATAACCATGTTAAATTTAAGGATTTTTAATACCACCTTATATGAAATTTAAGACCAAACCTGCAATGGAAATACATATTATATATATATATATATATATATATATATATATATATATATACAGTACAGGCCAAAAGTTTGGACACACCTTCTCATTCAATGCGTTTTCTTTATTTTCATGACTATTTACATTGTAGATTCTCACTGAAGGCATCAAAACTATGAATGAACACATGTGGAGTTATGTACTTAACAAAAAAAGGTGAAATAACTGAAAACATGTTTTATATTCTAGTTTCTTCAAAATAGCCACCCTTTGCTCTGATTACTGCTTTGCACACTCTTGGCATTCTCTTGATAAGCTTCAAGAGGTAGTCACCTGAAATGGTTTTCCAACAGTCTTGAAGGAGTTCCCAGAGGTGTTTAGCACTTGTTGGCCCCTTTGCCTTCACTCTGCGGTCCAGCTCACCCCAAACCATCTCGATTGGGTTCAGGTCCGGTGACTGTGGAGGCCAGGTCATCTGCCGCAGCACTCCATCACTCTCCTTCTTGGTCAAATAGCCCTTACACAGCCTGGAGGTGTGTTTGGGGTCATTGTCCTGTTGAAAAATAAATGATCGTCCAACTAAACGCAAACCGGATGGGATGGCATGTCGCTGCAGGATGCTGTGGTAGCCATGCTGGTTCAGTGTGCCTTCAATTTTGAATAAATCCCCAACAGTGTCACCAGCAAAACACCCCCACACCATCACACCTCCTCCTCCATGCTTCACAGTGGGAACCAGGCATGTGGAATCCATCCGTTCACCTTTTCTGTGTCTCACAAAGACACGGCGGTTGGAACCAAAGATCTCAAATTTGGACTCATCAGACCAAAGCACAGATTTCCACTGGTCTAATATCCATTCCTTGTGTTTCTTGGCCCAAACAAATCTCTTCTGCTTGTTGCCTCTCCTTAGCAGTGGTTTCCTAGCAGCTATTTGACCATGAAGGCCTGATTGGCGCAGTCTCCTCTTAACAGTTGTTCTAGAGATGGGTCTGCTGCTAGAACTCTGTGTGGCATTCATCTGGTCTCTGATCTGAGCTGCTGTTAACTTGCGATTTCTGAGGCTGGTGACTTGGATGAACTTATCCTCAGAAGCAGAGGTGACTCTTGGTCTTACTTTCCTGGGTCGGTCCTCATGTGTGCCAGTTTCGTTGTAGCGCTTGATGGTTTTTGCGACTCCACTTAGGGACACGTTTAAAGTTTTTGCAGTTTTCCGGACTGACTGACCTTCATTTCTTAAAGTAATGATGGCCACTCGTTTTTCTTTAGTTAGCTGATTGGTTCTTGCCATAATATGAATTTTAACAGTTGTCCAATAGGGCGGTTGGCTGTGTATTAACCTGACTTCTGCACAACACAACTGATGGTCCCAACCCCATTGATAAAGCAAGAAATTCCACTAATTAACCCTGATAAGGCACACCTGTGAAGTGGAAACCATTTCAGGTGACTACCTCTTGAAGCTCATCGAGAGAATGCCAAGAGTGTGCAAAGCAGTAATCAGAGCAAAGGGTGGCTATTTTGAAGAAACTAGAATATAAAACATGTTTTCAGTTATTTCACCTTTTTTTTGTTAAGTACATAACTCCACATGTGTTCATTCATAGTTTTGATGCCTTCAGTGAGAATCTACAATGTAAATAGTCATGAAAATAAAGAAAACGCATTGAATGAGAAGGTGTGTCCAAACTTTTGGCCTGTACTGTATATATATATATGTGTGTGTGTGTGTGTGTGTGTGTGTGTGGACTCTTTCCAAGTAAACACACTGATGCCAGTACAAAATGAACAGTTAGGAAAAATGACAACAATTGGGTGAGGTCACCGTGTTAAATGTAAAAAGAAAACAAAATCTCATCGCTGTCATAAGTGCTATTTATTATTGCAATCGGTCTGTCCAATGATTGTAAACAGTCAATGGGTCTGTCAGACTGGAGCAATTTTCACGGTAATGTGACCAAAAATATTTAAGACCCATCAAATCTGAATTTAAGAAAATTTAAGACTTTTTAAGGCCTTTTATCAAGAAAAAATAATTTAAGACTTTTCAAGACTTTTTAAGGACCTGTAGGCACTCTTTGCTGGTATTGTTTGGTTATGTATAAAAAAAGCAAGGGTAGTAAGCCAGGGACTTTGTTGTGGCCCTATCGCAGGATCTCTGTGTAAAAAGCACTTAAGTTTATTAAGCACAGGCATATATAAAAGTGAAGAAGCTGCTGTTTTTTCACCTCCAAGATATCGAGCCGCTGGCGCAGACTGTAGTTCAAGGAGTAGAACTCTGTGGTCAGATACTGAGTCACCTATCAAGAAAAGCAACAGAAAAAAACAAGATGGTTGCTTAAAATGCCGAAAAAGATGTGTGGTAATGACTATAAATTCTGATGTAAATAGGTAAACGTTGTAGAAAGTAAGCTGATGATCATACAGGGATACAGTCAGTGACGGTGAGTGCCACCATGGTTGCCTGTCTGAGACTCAGGAAGCCAGTTATGCTGTATTTATTCTCCATGTGAAGAAGCACTTTGGTCAGCTGGACACTGATCTGAACAAACAAACAAACAAACAAACAAACATGAATTGTGCTGTGGAAATATTAAAATCCCTAAACTTATAGTCAGTCACAGTAAAGTAAGGAACAACACATTTTCTTACTGTACAGGCTTTATGATAAAGAAATGGGCCATGTCTCTACAGGGCTCTGAACCAGAATGTTTTGATATTTAGATATGAACACTAATTTTAGAAATGAACGAATCTGAAACACTGGACATTCGTGCTGTGTTGTTGCCGTCATACCTCTCTGGTTGCGAAGACGTTCTTCCTCACCAAACCCTCCGCTGCTCTCAAACTGAGCTCCACACGCATAGAGTCCTCTGAGGAAATTAAAGCTGGATGGGTCAGCAGATGAGAAAATATTAGAGTTGGAGGTAGCGGCACAACATTTAAATAAAAGGCGATCGGTGAGGTGAGATAAATGTAATCTGTTGAGCCATACTTTCAAGACAGTCTCGCAGGTAGCGAGGTGGGGATGCTTTACTCATTTCCTGATCACCAGACATATCGTACGGAGTGAGCTCATCGTCGCTGCGACAGTGAAAGACTTTGAGTTAACAACAACACTTGATGAAAGTACATTTAGCATAATAAAGAGGAGGTAATACTCACCTGTCGAGGTCGGAGTCTGGGTCAGTTTTTGACTCATTCTGAGATGATACATTCGCAGCAGATGGAGCTGTTTCTTTGGTCTCTTGAGGAGAGTCGACTCTGTGAATGACAGAAATCCTCTTAATTGAAATCAATACCTACATACACACACACACACACACATATATATATATATATGTATATATACACACACACACACACACACACATATATATATAGTGACTAAGTTTTACAGGTTTTGGCCCGTTGTTTAAACACAGTCGTTAAGTAAAGACCATAAATGAGAGCGGACATTATGTTTTCATCACCTCACAGATACCCAACACACAGATAACCAACAAGCCAACCGCCCAAATCTTGACATTAACAGTTACAGAGATGTGAAGACACTTACTTGTTCTCAGGCTCGGCCTCTGGTTCATCACCAGTAATAGGAGTCATCAGAGAAAGCAGCTCTTGAGTTTCATCGTCCTGATCATACTACAATACAGCACAATACAAACTCACAGACACAGGTCTTAAATAACATTTCCATCAAGTGACAAGTCAAATATTTTGAAGCCAGTCATGTTTACTAGCACTGTTTCTTCCAGTTAACACAGTGACTGTACCTCAAACTTGAGCTTGGTCTTATTTATATCCATGCGAGCGCTCAGGCACTCTCCCACTACCATGCCCATACGCCTGATGCGCACCACGCTGCTGTCCAGGTGGCTCTGCATGCCGCCCAGCATACACTGAAGTAACTCTAAGAGACACACAAAGGAAAGAGGAGAAGCTTTACAATGATTTAAAGGATCAGGAGCCATGATAAATTCCTGAGTTGAGGCATCAAACATTATTTGTACCTGAGCGTAGCTCCTGTAGCTCGGAGTCTTTAAGCAGACTCACACTCAGCAATAAGGCCTTGCTGACGTACAGCTGCTGCTCTAGAGGTGTGTGCTTCACTGCACTGGGGTTAGCCCAGGCCTGGGACACAGACCGTAACACCTGAGAACACACACACGTCAAACTCATATAAATATACATATATATATATATATATATATATATATATATAACCTGATGTCATTTGGCTGTTGAACTTCTTGTCCTCACCTGAATGAGCAGTGGCCTTCGCTCCCGGTCTGCTGCGAGGTAACCCAGCACAATTCTCAAGACTTGAGTCTGGGAAGAAAAAAACATTCTTCATATGATGTTCATAAGATTATATGCTTTAATATCAGGCTGCAAATTATCGTCTTACCTCATATTTGTACTGCAGTAACAGCAGTTTATGAGTGATGACAAACTGGGCCTTTTTATTTCTTAACACTAGATTCCCAATGATCCTGCCCAGGGCATCAGGCCTGAAACACAGACGGTGTCATTAAAGGCAGATACAAAACGGACAGCTAGAGGCCATATAAAGTGCTGGCTGTTTAAATGCAACTGTTCCAGCCTCTGCCTTACCCAGCGACAGCCTGCACCAGTGCAGTGAGCACGCTCTCCATCCATCGCTGGGGAACGTTCTCCAGCAGCTTCCAGCAAACCCTCTGCCACACCATGTCTGAGCGTGTGCACGCAGACAGCCGAGGAGCCATCACTGCCATCACCAAACCTGTGAGTGGAAAACAAAACCAGGAGTTCATTAATTTCCTATAGAGCTGAAGGTGAATTGAATTTCATGGATGATACTTATGCCTGTCATAGCTGATCAAGATTGTCTGGAGTGATTCAAAGCTACTTATTTCATTCAAAGAGCTCTATACGATATTCAGAGCATAGCAACAAACAACTATTTGCCATGTAACGATATAGTGGAGTAATGGCATCCTGAGCAGAGAATGTAATCACGCTCCCTCTGTGTGTGTTGTACTGTAATCTGAGCTTCTCTGTTTTTTGTTGTGGTAGTCGATCAGGCCACGTGTGCATGATAGTCCACGTGAGTGGCTTGCTATTCAATGCCTTCTGCACTGTGCTTATACAGTGGTTACCACTGATAGTAGGACAGCATGAAGCATATCACTCACCCTTTAACATCACTAGCTCTGTCAGCACTGTTGTCATTAGCACTGTTTGCTCTGTTAGCCCTGTTAGCTGCTAGCCACCTCCATGTTGAGAGCCCTGTGCAGACAACCTCTGAATCATAGATAAGCTCTGAATCTTGCATTCAGCTCCTTTAAATATATTTGAAATGATACCAGCTTTCAAGTCATGATTATTATACGTATATTATAAATATCTGGTTCAATAAATTATGTATCAAGGTAGAAAAATTAATTAATAAGGGGTAGTGATTATTATTGCTTTGTTTTATCTTTAACTATTTACCTGTTCTTTTACTGTTATAAGAGTGATTTTTTTATTATTTCAGTTCTTTAATTTAGTGTATTCCTTCCTGCCAAATAATTACTTATTCATTTTATTTTATTTCTTTACCAAGAAGTTTTCTCATGGGTTGAAATTATATCATACCACTGGGACTGTCTTTAAAGGCATAGTTGTATAAAAATTGCTTCATCTGTATTTGAATGTTTTGTTACTTTACCTTCAAAGAAAAGGGAGAAAAAACACAACAAAAGTTGTGCTCCAATTGTGTTCCAAATAGAGATTTGAATTTAAAAAATAAATGCGAAAATTTTTGAAAAAGTTATCTTAATTTCAGAGCTCCAGATGACGTCTACCATACCCCAAAGATCTTAAATATAATGTAAAACAGACAAAAACATCAAAATGTGAGAATCAGGACTGTTACCCAAACTATTACCTGATTATCAAAATCGGTGTAGATTAATTTCTAACCAATAAATCCAAACGGAAAACATTATGCTTGGAGTTGCATTTAAAATTGGGCTTTGTTTTTGACAGTTCTTTTAAAAGTTGTTGTTCTCATTTCTTGTCTGTTGTAATTATTGACATGTAAAGCACTTTGTAATTCTGCTTTGAGAAGTTTTTTATAAATGAAGATCATTATTAGATCATTATTATTATTATTAGTAGTAGTAGTATTATTTTCTTACATATGATTACCAATATGTAATTTCCAGTAAACTCACCACTGTGACCCTGGATACACACTTTTCCAAGTGTCTGAGCCATGAAAGTCAGGGAGCAGTCTGTGCCTTCTGTTAAAAAACAAACATCAGACAAATAAACTTGATTAGAAGTTATCATACTGATATCACAACGATTCTTTGACATGCTGTCATTATTGTAAAGGTTTCAGAAGATGTTCCCTTGCCTTTGAGTGCTTGGCAGGTCCGCTCCAGAGCAGTGAGCATCTCTGCTGCCAGCAGTGGGTAATACTGCTGAGGGAGAAAAAGGGGCTTGTTGTTTGGATGTAACCTGTTGGCGGTGAGGTCCGGCAGCGCCACAATACGTCCCAGTAGAGTCTCTCTGAGCTGCGGGGAGTCAGAGGGACCTGTCTCCAGACAGTAGGACCACAGAAGGTCGGCGAGTCGACCGCTCTGAAGGAACTTCAAAGCGATGCTGACCAAGTGGTTCAGGTTTGTGCTGGTTCTGTGATGCAGAGACAATACCACAGAATAGTTAGTATATAGACAACATCATGAACATGCTTATTGTCTTCTATCCAGCACCACCCACCTCAGCTCTCCTATTCCCTCCATCAGCACCAGCAGCGCCTGCTCTGGAGGGCCTTTGAGGAACAGGCCATCCCATAACTCTGTGCGCTGGGCTGCTGTGAGGCTCGCCAACCAGTCAGCCTGGATGTTGCTGACAAGGAACTGAAGGGTGCGGGTGAAGTGAGCTCTCCTGAACTCTGCTCGCTGAACTGAAGTGGTTCTACTCTCTGGTCCGTCATCCAAATAAGAGTGGAGTGTTTGAAGAGCGGAGATAATGTCTTTGGTATCTGTGGATGTAGTGAGGGTCCGGAAACACTGGGCCACCGCCAGGCGAACCTCAGTATTTGGGGAGAGGAATTCCATCTTTGAAATGGTGACTACCTTGTTTCAGATCCTAAGCAAAAACATTAAAAAGACATTGAAATGAATGTGAACAAATTCTATCAAGATAACGGCTTTAATCTCTCTTTCCTCTGAAACATTTATATCTCTGCTCAACAAAAAAAATATTAGTCCTTACTTATGTAGCTCATAAGCAATTGCATCTAGTTTTAAGCATTATGTGTTATGGTTTAAATTATTAGTTTCTCTTAGAATAAAGTTCATTGTGTTTTTACAGCGTAAGTTAGGGGCTAATGTTTATCAACCAAGTACTGTTACAGCTTCATAATATCAGCAGCTGTCAGTGAACATACCTTCAGATAAACACACACCTCTCCAGTTAAGTGAATTAGCTTAAACTGTTAGCTAGTCTGTTAAAGCTGATACGCACCTGGACATTTTTATGACGCAGAACAACAAACATTTATGTTGCGGACATGTTTTATAGTCACGGTGACATTAAAACGCTTCTTTTCGAGGGGAATTTTTCAGCTCCTACTGTCAGTTCACGTTTTAACATGAATGTCCCGCCGTGTCACTTCGCCTCGGCCTCGCTCTCCGTGTGCTCCATCAAAATACGCTCGTGGTGAGCAGGAAGGAGAAGGAAGGTTCCGGGGACAGGAACACGCGAGGCATTCAAGAAGCCAACGGATTGTGTAACACTTTTGGACTCTCGTTATGTTATGATGTTATACTTTAGTAACTAACAAACTCATCTGTGAATTACTCACTTAGAAATGTGTAAGTTTATTATTACTTAAAAAATATACCACTATATAAGCATAAATAGGCTATGTGAGGGTTTCCTTCCCAAGAATAATAAAATAACTGACAGACCATGAAGAGCATCTTAAATAAAAGGTTTAGCTTCACAAAACAATAATATGAGTGAAATAGATAAAATATTTCATAATAGTTATACTACTCTACATGGGCTGATTATGACACAATGGGCCCTGGGGCACAGATATGCAGAGGACACCACCACCACCCCACCTACCAAGAGGCAAGACACACAGACATTATGGTGGCTTTATCTTAATTTTTGTGTTTTCTGTGCCTTTGTAGTCGTTATACATCTTTTTGTGGTTTTGTGTCTCATAAATTTGTGTCTCCTTGTGGTAGTTTTGCCTCGTTTTGTAGTTGGCTGTGTCTCTTAAAGGTCATTATTAATTTTGAGTCTCTTTCTGGTTGGTATGTGGCATTTTGCAGGTGAAGGCCAGGGGGACCCCTAACACTTTGAGCCCCTTGGCTTGTGCCCAGTTGGCCTGTTCAGTGATCCATTCACACTGCTCTGGCTTAATAAGTTACATAGTTGATTTATTAACATCAATCCATGTCTTGGGAATGCCTTGGGATCCCCCAGAAGGAGCTGGAAAGTGTTGCTGGGTGAGAGGGACATCTGGGGTGCTATGCTTGGCCTGCTGCTCCCATGATTCATTCCTGGATAAGTGGATGAAAATGGATGAATGGATGGATGGATGAATGGATGGAATCTATGCAGGTATGAGAAACAGTAATATCACTATGCTTTTACCAGTGACAGCTCCTGTAATGTGTGGGACACTGTTGACAGTAGATTCAGTTCCATCTCTTGGAAAATGAAAAAAATAAATAATAAAAACCAAACTAATAGTAAAATGATAAGTTATTTCATTTGAATTATCTCATAATTTATTGCCAGTTCATTCATTCAGTGTTTTTACTAAGTCAATCAAACTGATTTTTCTATTGCCCTTTTAGTTTATCAATTATTTGCATAATTCTTGATTACCGATTTATCAGGTGATTATTGATCATATAAATGAGCTGCCATAAAGTCTCATGACACAAATGAACAGTTGAAAACTTACCTGTGTTACTGCACACTTAAACTCACTGGCACTGCAGCAGCTGACATAGTTAGTATTAGGGGACAGATGGTCTTCGTCCCTGTCTACTGGCAATTGTGGGAGTTAATATGGCGTCAATAACTAGTAAAGGTTTTAACATGATTGTGACAGTGGAGACGAAAGTTCTAGGTGTCGTCAAAGAGCATGGATACCAAGAGGTGAAGCTCAATAGAACGCCCCATAGCAACAAATTCCCCCATGGTTTCGTCCTACCGCCGCCATTTTGGACCGTCAGCAGACCGCAGCAGACCCGCTTGCACACAAGAACACACAGACAAACTAAAGTATATCGCTATTAATTATGCTTACAATGCTACTCGCCTCGTGATAGCTTGGTCACAGCTGCTTTTTCACGTTTTTGTAAAGCAAAATATAGACTTTAAAAAAAACAAAACGAGGAAAAGCGGCCGAGATGGCACCTCTATATATTACATCCACTTATCAGAAGATTCACTTAATTACTCCTTCAAAATCACCCCATAAGCCAATCTACCAACAATAATAATAATAATAATAATAATAATAATAAAAATCAATATTTTAACTAGAAACACATTAATGGCGACATCACATAGTCAGGAATAAAGATTTATTTACAGTTTCTACAGTAAGGGGACAGTAATAATAATAATAATAATAATATATAAGCTATTTTAATCTGATATATTTTAATGCTAAAGCAGTAATCAGTTCTGATATAAATGGTCCAAGAGGCCATATATAGGCCTATATATACAGATATACATATATCTTCCCACGAAAACTGGAAAAAATTGATATTAAAACACTTTAAAACGTACACCTCTGTCGGGATTCTTCGGGAAACGGTGGAAGGCCAGGTGCGGAGTGTTCCACCGATAGTTGTTGCAGTTTATTGCACTACACTGTTTTCTTTTCCTTTTTTTCTCCTCTCTCCTTGACATCTTGCATGTTGTCTGGGCGCAACAGTCCAAGCTCAACAGTCCAAAATGGCGTTAGCGCCCCTAGTGGCTGTTGGCAGAAATTCAACGGAGCTTCGCCTCTTGGTATCCATGCTCTTTGGTGTCGTTGAAGGCCCATGCAGTACATAACCACAACCTGCAGGTGGGGCTGATTGGTTGGAGGCAGAGGGACGTGTCCAGGTCTCATCATCAGACACAATTACAGGGAGCTTGGACATTAATGGTAAATTCATGAGCATTGCAGAAGACTGTCAGAGAGAGCGGAGCAAATCTAAGTTTTACAAATACGTCCTTTCAGATCACATTCATTTCAAATAATGTGGAACTAGTTGAAGAAAAATATTTGCACATCCAACTGAGTCTTTGGAGAGAAATGGGTGGAGCAGTTTCTATTTGAGCTCAGTGTTGGAAATAATGGTGTTGAACACTCTTGACGAAGGTCCAGGAGGACTGAAATGTTAGTGTTATGAATAAATTGTGTCCAAAGACTCAATTAATGTGGAACTGAGAATTTAATTACTTGGAAATACTAACATGTGGCTCAACCAAATACTTATAATACAAAAAGGAAATTCCTTAAAGCATCACTTTTGAGTTATACTGATTTACATAGAACAATGTAAAACATGCAAGAAATGAGGCAACCACACACAGGATCATTTTATTCCATTTATTTTTCTAATCTTACTTTCACTTCTTACCTTTATTTTTTTTTCTCTTTTTACAATGACTGAAATTATATTTCCCCAGTAACAATTAGGATTAGATCATTTGGGGATCTTCAAAAATAATATACAGCTGTAACCAATACTGTTATAATTTATACATTTATCTTTCAAAATAGGAATAAATTTAACTTTTACAATTTCTCTTTTCTACAATATTCTCTTTTTTAATCTTCCCATGTCACATGATGGCAAGCCATGCACTACTACAGTAGTGATGTTTGTGCCTTGAGCAAACTTTCTTTGGACACTGGAAAGTGAGTGTGTGTGTGTGTGTGCGTGTTTGTGTGTGTGAGAGAGAGAAAGAAAAATTTCACAAAAATGACGATTCATATTTACAGTTTAGGTTTTTCATCATTATAATTTAACAAACTGACAGTCACGTAGTCAGTGCTTTCCCCAGGGCTCATCGTCAGGTTAGTTTAGAGGCAAAGTTTGAGACACAGAGGCACAGTGTTTAGACTAGCAGGCCGCTTTTTGTTTTCCGTCAGGGTAAAGAGTTGATTTATGATTTATCAGAGCAGGAAAATGTTACCAAAAAGGTCACGGACCCTGATAGATAGAATGATCAGTTTCAAACATCTGTCTTTGGTCATTTTGAAAGCAGGCGTTAAAATGGCGAAAAATCTGTGGTTAAAGTGCGATCACCTTCAGCTCTGCTAAAAGGGAATGTTTCGTCAGCTCTGTGGTCTCACTAGTTTTTTTTTTGCCGCTCCTGTTAGTCCCCAAACTGTCTGTCAAATACTAAAATACGAAGCAGGGAGAGAATTAAGTGTAATATAGCCTGCCGTGTTCAAGTGTAATCCCATTTCCTGTTTGTAATGCAAAAAAGGATACATTACTATAACGAATGGAGTGTTAAATCTGTTGGGGGCAAACCTCCTGTCACACTGAAAGGCAGGAAGCTGAACTCAGCAAAGCCTTGAGGTTTAAGGTGTCGTGTGTTGACATTGCGAGGTCTCACAACTCCACTAATGGAAATTATAGCATATGATTTGTCAGTCAAAACATAGGTTTAAATCACTGAATCAGAGATATACAATAAAAAAATTAAAAAAAAACAAAACAATCGGTGTTACCATGCAGGACCTGACTCCATCTGGGAAGACAACAGTAGAAACTGCAGACTCGGCCATAATGTCTAAAAATCACAACCCTGAGGAGGTCGCGGCAGCGTCAGCGTTACGGAAGAGTGCCGTGACCTCAACAAACGACCACTCCGAGCAGGTCACATTCAAGCTTTTGCACGCGATGGCGAGTCACCCAAAAGACAATTTCTCTTCTCGCAGATTCATTAAACCTCCCCGCCCTTGTGAATCCCCCCCAAAAAATGTACAAAGATAATATTCAGCAGAACAGATCACAGAGTGTGAGTTGTGTCAAATGATGAATAAATATCGGCATGTGATTCCAAACGAGGAGAGAGAAAAAAAAAATAACCCAACAGATACTGTACACGCTACATGCTAGAGAAGAATACAGGCAGCTGTCTCTCAGCATAAGACAACGAGAAGAAATGTTCGGTTTCTTCCGACTATAAAAATACCTAGAATCTAGAATGAGTGTAGAAAAAACTTTACATGTACAAGTCATTTACATCCAAGGCCATTTTTTTCCATGGAGTGGCAGGTGAAGGAGAGCGGTGACACACACGGAGGTGTACAGGGTGTAAAACAGGAATTCTTCTTAGCGTATTGGTGCAGAATGCCATGCTGTTTTTTGGACAACCTCCCCAACTAGCTTCAACTACAAATCCCTTAAGATATCTTGTAGGTATCATGTATCCAGAGTCCAAAGTCCAAAAGTGATGGCTGCGCGGTACCGATAAGCATCAGTCCAAATTCAGTCCGTACGTTTCCAGAGAAAGCAGATGTTGCTTCAGCAGAGAGAATAAAGAGCAGGTATGTTTCGTCCGCCCTTCACCAATGTCCACGTTCTAGCCGAGCATTATTGCTACCAAAGTCTGCCACGTCTCTTCAGTATTATATCTGGTCTGGAAAACATTAAAGCTGGCCGATAACCAGCGTAAAAGCTCATCTGAAAAAATACAATATGTGACTGAAAATTAAAGTCATGGCTGCAAAATGTAGTTTGTAGTATTCTTGATTTTTTTCCACTTCATTATAATAAAATAAGTGATGCTTTTATTCTTTAGTGTGAGTGGGACACTTCTTTGCTGGCATGTCAGTAGCAACAAATCCCACTCACTATCATACAAGCCTCAGAACTATCTCCATTACCGATTTGATCCCTTCACAATTAACATATTTTTTTCTATCAACAAAACAATGAAATCAAAACAAAACTTAGTGCAAAGTACAACCGTTCGATTATTCACATACAACTTGTCAGCATTTTTCAGTCTCAGTAACATTTTCACCGACAATAAATCACTTGTGCAGCGGAAAACAACAAAGGTTGGTTACCTGGATAAACTTGCTCCCCATTACTTTCACTCAGCAAGAGAACACTGGGCTCAGGTGGGCTGTACTACAATTAAAAAAAACAAAAGACACTACACTACAATTCCCAGAATCACTCATTAGTTTCCCTTCATGCTTAGTTCAAGTGTTTCAAGAGTTTACAAAGTGAATGTGTCAGTATTAGCAGGTTATATCACAGTCTACACTTTGTGAGATCAGTTTGAGTTCATTTATATTTGTGCCAGGGAGTGATGGGAAATGTAGTACGTCTTTTTCACTTGAGGTTTCCAGCCCACCTGAGCTCCGGGACCCTGTTTCATTGTAAAACAAAAAATGAGATGAAGCAAATTATAAACCGCCCACTTCCTTCATTTGGGACACTGAAGCTTATATCACACGCTGGTGTCACTGAGCTTTTTCAGAATCTTAAATAAACAACACCACACACACACACGCACACATAATAAACCCTCAGGGCATTTCTCATCCTCGACCCCTTGAAACGTCCCTCACTTGGGTTCACTGGTAAGTTTAACTTGGTTAAAGGACAGAACACACGGGTATAGGGACTGGTAGGGAGCACCACAAGCTTTAAAGGAACACTTCACCGCCCAAATTACCATTTGAGTATCAATTACTCACCACCTGTTACGTTGAATACAAGAAGAAAACTGATTTCTCACATGCCTCAATGGTGAACAAGAATCCAAAAATTGGGAAAAAATCCTAATACACCGAAGTCATAGGGGTCCACCTTTAAAAAACAGCTAAAGTATATCAAAACATCTGTTTATAAACTCTGCAGCATAATCCAAGTCTCATTTAATCACTCGTATGCTCAGTACTTCCCAAACAGACAGCCCTTTATGACGAGGAACTGAAGTCAACCAGACTCCATTGACAAAAACAGTAATTTTACCTTGCTAAACACGGGAGCTGCTGGTCTACCACTGCCTTGATCAGTTGGTTTGTTTGTGTTATTGTGAGACGTTGGTGTTTTAAAAAGTTAGTTTGGACACAGGGAAGTCACACAATGACACAAACAAACTAACCAATCGAGGAAGTGGTAGACCAGCAGCTCCCAAGTTCAGCAAAGTAAAATTACTGCTTTTATGAATGGAGTCTGGCTTTGACGAAAGCTTTCAGTTCAGCTCCCTGTCAGACAGGGCTGTCTGTTTAGGAAGTACTGAGCATACGAAGAGAGAAATGATACTGGGATTATACTGCAAGAGTTTGTAAATGGATGTTTTGATATAGTTTTGCTGTTGTTAAACATGGACCCCTATCATTTCAATTAATCAAGATTTTTCTTCCCATTTTTGGATTCTTGGTTCAATATGGTGGATGTCAGAAAAACAAAGTTTTCTTCACTAATTCCATCAAACATAGGACGGGTAACTGATATACAAATGATCATTCTGTGGGTGAACTATCTCTTTAAACACATTAAAGACAAATTGAAAAGATAAAATGCTGCTTCAATCTCCCGCCCAGCGCTTCATACGGCTTTCTCACTTGTGATTGAAACCCGATTCAGCTTGGTTCAGGAGATCACAGCCCACATACCACCACCATCCCAGTTAATACATCACTGACTGAACTGAGGCATGTATGGCATGCTTAAAATAATCAATACTTGGATCACCTTTCGTTTAAGGCCTTTTGGTTCTGTAGAATTGTGTGATTGTTTCAAACGTTGACACTTTGTTTTTCCGGAGGGGAAGGGACGGGAAGATCTTGTAACTTACAAATTCATTCACTCAACAAGGGGAGACTCGGGTCCCTCTAGCCAAATACATGGAGGTCACCAGAACCCAAGTGTATTCAGGAGGGTCAACACATATACACTCACAAATAAGCACAGACTCGAGGGATATCTAACTGAAAATTATTTTTCACCAGCAGCCACAGACTTCTTAGAAATCTCAAATCCTTCTTTTTTTGGGGGGTGAGTTAGATGAGTTGAGTGCGTTGTTGTTTTCCTACCAAAATGATATCCGAATATTTTTTACATCCTTTTCTTGATAGTTTTCTTTTAGCCAAGTCTCCAACACTTTGAACAGCCTGAGGAGTCACTGTGCGTGGCCGTGTGGCTGCGTGCTGTCTATTTGACCTCGAGGATGGAGGGGTTGCACTCCATGATGGCCACGATGATTTTGTCGATGTAGTCCTGGAGTCTGTAGTTGATCTCCTCCTGTTTGTGGACAGCCTCCATCAACTAGAAATGGAGACACAAATGTCAGTGGAGATTAAAGTGATGACAGAGTCGCAGAAAAACATTTAACGTAAACCGACGAGAAATATGTTTCACAACTTCTAAACCTACCTCTACGCGAGATACATTGTTGATCTCAGCTGCCAGGGAGTCAGAGAAGGAGGCCGACATTAAATTCTTGGCTCCCTGGATGCTCAGGTTGATAATCTGGCCGTTTAACTCGTCGTTCTGCTCCTTCAGGCTGCGGTTGTCCTGGAAAGGTTAAGTCCAATGTGACACATCATTAAAAGGCCTGATCCTTTATTATTCTTCTATTTTAAAACAGTCTATTCTGAGTGGTAGAAAGAGAAAACACTACATAAAATGAGTACAGAGGCAGAAAATTGAGGACACTCAGAATGTATGTGCTACCTGTTTGAGTCGTTTGATCTCCTGCTCCAGCTCTGCTTCACGGGTGCGGGTCTGATACTCCTGCAGCCCCGCTCCAGGTGTGCGCCCTCTCTTCGCTTCGGCCTCTAGCTTGTAGAGCTGTAGGTGCTCAAGCTGTTTACGCAAGTCCTCAATGAGCTGTGGTGCAAACAAAGCAAGACAAATCGGTTAGTAAAGTGATTCAGGATGACAGGTATAGGACAAAAATACTTGATTAATATGACAGGATTATTTGACACATGACAAGGGTTGGGCGATATGATGATGTATGCCATCTACCACGGGAGCTATTTGGGGCAGGAAATGTAGCAAATCAGGGCTGGAATCTTGCATGATCTTGTGAATCCAGCTGCTTTGCTAGGTACGGTGATTTGGGCAGACATGGAGGAGGAGAGTGAAGTTGTAAATACAGAAACCTGTAACACTTGAAACTATATCAGTGCACTTAGTAGAGTGCAGCTCTCCACCAGGTGTGTCTGAGGGCATGTGAGTAGGGAACAGGGAGTGCAGGGCAGGCTGTGTAATCAGCGTATGTGCATGACAGTAGTGGAATGAAGGAGAGACAATATGCAGGTTACATTATCAACGTGTAACCAAAGTAGACAGGCTGTTAAAAAACAAACCTCAGACACACTGTCCAACAAAACTCTTTGTAACACCTTCTCCACTCCCAAATAAAGAGTTGAATTTCACTCAATTGTCATTCCTGGCTCCCTTACAGTCAAAATGGCAGCGAAGATAACAAAAACAGGGAATGATTAATCTTTTAACATGCCTATCTTTAGTGGATTACAACATATCAGGTATGGAATTGAGCTGCAGATCGTCTGGTTCCAAACAAGACCAAACTTTTTTAACTACGGATATCTGAGACGACGACAAAATGTGGCCTGCAACAGACTGTGCAAGGCTTATTTGTAGGCCTGGCTGATTTCCGGAAATGCCTTTTGCAATGTGATTTTATTGATGATTTGAGGCCCCTTCTGGCCAGTTAAGAGGAGTGAGGAGTCAGCAGTCACTGACAATATATAAAAGTCAATAAAATAGGTTTCCAAAAACTGTTGATCACCACAGCCACAAGAGGTTCTTGAGCACACAGTCATAAACGTGCACAAAAACATTAGGCTGATGGGTCCAATAGTATGCTCCAGGCAGAGATTATTATTTTTCTCAGGAACCTTAAAGCTTCCATTTTGAAAGAATCGTTGTTTTACTGTTTTGAATCTGTTCTGTACTGCATTGTTATATTTTGTGCACAGATTACTGTTAATTTTGTACACGGTGAAACCAGTCCCACCTCCTGAGTGCACTCCTTCTCCTTCTGGCTCTGGTGGCGCTCATGGCTCAGCTTGTCAGCCATCTTCCTGCGTGACTCAATCTCGTCCTGCAGCCTGTCAGACATGACTTCAGTCTCATCCTGCAGCTTCCTCTTCTCCTGAAACATTAACAAAACAAAAATAAAGATTAAAAGGAGCGTTAAAGCACGTGAGAAATGGAACAATGAAGGCAAAGCAAATCGGGAGATGACATATTGTAGCTCTCACCTCCTCTAGCCTCTCGATATTTGCTCGAAGACAAGGAACACAGGACCTCAGCTCGCTGTTCTCCTCGTCCAGCTGCTGCAGCCTGAGAAACAAACACGAATCCACATCAGAAACTTACAGTACAGCCGAAAAGTTATAAGTGACACTGTTGATAGTAAACAATGCTGGACCACAGGACAGCAGCTCACAATCAGTGGCAGATAAGTGCCAGAGGATGGCAGTGTAGAGCCATGACACCTCCAACAAACATGAGAATCACTGGCGTCACTAACAGATGTTTTTATTTCACCTTTACATCTAATACAGTAATCACACCAAAAGGTAGAAACTTATCAGGATGTCAAACACTGACTGACTTTGTTGTCAATATCCAGTAAAATTAGCACAACACATTAAAAATATCTAAATGTAGATGTTGTTTTTTGTCGTTTATAGACATTTTTACTCATCAAAATAACAAACACAATGATAAAACTGTGTTAAATAAACCAGGTAGCATGTGCAGACTTACAGAATATAAATCAATATGTTCTACAGTCATAAACAGATAGCACCAAATGTATTCTAAACATAACCAGTGTACCTGGCCTGCAGGTTTTCCTGCTCCAGCCCTCTCTCCCTCTCCAGCTTGGTCAAGGCCTCCTTGTGACGACGGCTCTCCTGCTGTTGTTGCTCCTCAGCGTGGACCTCCTGCTCCTTCAGCTGCTCCTCCAAGGCATTGGCCCGGTGCACCAGTTGAAGGTTCTCCTGGCGCAGCCGCGCGTGCTGCTCCCCTGACGCCTCCGACTCCTTTTCCAGCTCCGCTACTCGGCGCTCGAGGAGGAGCACCTGGGAAGAGTAGATGTTTAAAGGTTAGCGATACAAAAATGAAGCACTGTAAGAGTAATCAAGTATAAATTGCCAATAGGAAATATTCCTTCTTCCTTTAATGAATACTGTAGCAGGTGATAACTGTGGAAAACTGTAAACTTCCTTTAACAGATGAGCTCTCACCTTGTCTGTGATGTCATTGTCAGCGAGCTCCAGGATGTCCCGCGTCAAGTCACTCATGGTGTCCAGAGTCATCGAGCTGTTCTGGAGGAGATGTCTGCACATGGACAGAAAAAAAAAAAAACACACACACACACAAAAAAACCCGTTAATCCCTAGAGCTGGTTCACATTTGACAAACTGCTGTTTTTCTATGGCAAACATAACCATCTATTACAATCATACTAGAAATACGAACCCTTGCCTACTGAAATCAGAGCAACTGTTTGGCTTACCTTGCTACTTTCTTGCTGGACAGCCTCTTGCCAGCGCTGGATGGGGGGGAGACAGAACAACAGGAAAAATGGTCAGGAAGAGAAAAAGGATAAAGGAAAGAGACACCATCTCCTGGTGTCGTTTGTCCTATCCAACCCCTCATCCCTCTCTCTGATAGTAGAGGAGCCCCACATTAAAAAAGGACATATTGTGGTGGTTCTTCACTAATAAATCACTAGGTTTTTGTTGAAACTAAAGCTACAAGATATCCACACATCACAGCAATCTAATAAACACAACAGCATGGATTTATATTGTCTAACAAGTGCTGATTTAGGATCAGATTTGACCTGTAACAGCAATATAGAAACTTAAAGCAGCTACAAGGAGTTTTCAACTGGTTATAAAACAGTCTCAATTTAATACTGATGCCTCTGTGAGTCCTACATAAGCAAACAAGACCATCAGAGATGCGATTGGCTATATCTGTGTGGTTATTCTTAATGTCTGTCCCTGGGTTATTTTCTCAACCAAAGTTTTGCAGTGAGTCGTACGTTAGCCAGTCAAAAGAAGGCCGGAGGAGATTTTTTCTTAAGAGAATTTTATTTTAACCATAATATTTTGTGGTTATGGCTGATACTGGGGCAGGATCAGCACAGAGAGAAAGAAAATAATTGACCAAAGAACAATAAAAAGCTAAAAGAGACTCATAAAGCACTGGCAAAAACACAAGTCAACCTTGGTCAGTCATTAAACAGATGGGTTAAGGGATTAAAAAAATACTCAAACGTGATCCTGACTTGGCTCTCTGCTTCCTAACATGTCTATTATATTCATGAAATATGTTTCGAAATACGGTTTTACATCAATATATGAATTAACATTGGTGGCTAGAACAAAGCTAGCTAACACTTTGGCTAACAGTAGCTGAACTTAACTGACGCTATCTGCATTTGTCAAGCAAAGCCAGCACTGCAAAGCTTTCTGCTATTATGAGCATGATAGTCTGGCTCACAGTACTTAGACTGTGGATATAAACTTGTCGTTGCCAGTTTATTTCAGATGGTAACAAGCTTCCCGTGTATTGCAATTCTTAAAATCCCTGTTGCTACATGAAACTAGTCTCTCAAAGCCAGACATATCTCCACAGCAACAACAACCTCCTGGCTAGCAACCTATAACTTATGTGGTGTCTTCTTCTGCGAGGATTAAGCCATTTTAATGCTCGCCTCCCCATGTGCAAATGTTCAACCAAAACAAGTAAGAGTTGCGTCAGTGTGTCCTGGGCCTAGCGCTAGCCAAGATGATTATGATTGGCTTACGGAAATACAAACAACCCAGAGTGATTTTTTTTCCTTAGAGCAGGATTATGATGGATGCGGATGCGAATACGAATGCGTGCACTAGCTCGATCAAGATTTTCACAGCACAAGACAGTGGTGCCCATGGGAAACACGAAATCAAAGTTCCTTGTAGTTGCTTTAAAATAAAACCTAAAGTAGATGTTTTGTAGATTTGCTCTGTATCAAATTCAGTTGCTAAACACATCAAATAGGATTTCAGTATTAGTAAGTTTCTGTAATACAGCTACTGGTCATTAATCCTAGATCAGCTGGTCGGTTGCGATAAAAGCAGGCTCTTTGAAAAAGCTTTACCCTGCTACCAGCAGTCATTCTGCAACAACTCAAATGAAGCATGAGGACAATGACATGGAGAGCAGAAAGACATCACTCACCTGTGATACCTGCGGTTATTGACTCATATTTATTAAGCTTATTATCAGATGAGCAAAATGTTTATTATGCATGAATGACAAATCATAATTTTTACAGATGCTCAGAAAGGTGGCTACCAGCATCTAAAAAGTGCACTCGTAGCCACTGGAATGCCTTAAATGGGTTTTTCCATATTTAATGTTGAAGTTTAACACACTGCAACTCACACACAAAAAGAGGTGCAAATGAAAAAAGATTAGGAACCATGTGAGGTAAGATGGGTTCAAAACACACCCACAAAATAAACCAGAATGTGTGTGTGAGAGCACAGTCTGTAACATACCACACACCATGTTGTCAGCATGCGCACATTTTGAGACCATGCATGATAACTGCATCTAATCAGCACTGCAAACACATCCACACAGCTTGCAAATCGGAGTGGGTTGGTGAATGACGTGTTACCTAGTCATCTCTAGGAAATTGAGACGGGTGGAGAGGTCCTCGAGACGACTTATTTGTTTGTGACACTGGCTACAGAAAAAGTCCAGCGCCTCCTCCCTGAGGAAGCTCTGAAAGCAGTCAGGGAGAGGAGCAGGTGCACTGGAAAGAGGAGAACAGGGAGGAAGAAGGAGGAGGAAGTGGTGAGTGATGGACAAGAAGGAGGTGCACTGAGGTGGGACAGGAGCACCTCTGGGGGCGGGGGGGTGCAGGAGGTGTTAGTGAAAACCACAGGAGAGTTTTAAAGAGTAAAGTGTGAGGAGTACAGCGGGAGGGAGATGTGAAACAGACTGCAGTGTGGCTGTGATTTTTTCTGGACGGCGCAAGGAGACAAAACATTCTCGGAGAAAGAATGTGTTGATCTCTCTTCAGCGCTGATGACATTCTCTTTCCCTGACGCCAGACATTCTTGTCTATTCAACCTTGGTGTCTTTGCCGGGAGCTCAGAAACCTACAGAATGGTTACAATTAAGTTAAATAAACCCAAACAATTCGAGCTCCCGAGAAAACAACTGAAACACACAGTTGATTATTGCACTGTTCGGAGTCTGTGCCCTCTCCTCACATCACCTCAGCCAGCCAATTGTTCATTCAGGGAGTGAGTCCGGTCTGAA
The DNA here is from genome assembly GCF_041903045.1 of Epinephelus lanceolatus. Taxonomy (NCBI): domain Eukaryota; kingdom Metazoa; phylum Chordata; class Actinopteri; order Perciformes; family Serranidae; genus Epinephelus; species Epinephelus lanceolatus. The sequence goes on along the minus strand of NC_135754.1, from coordinate 17,287,584 downwards.
TTATGCAACACGCTGGCACAGGTTCCTGTTTATGTAGGCAGAAACGTGGCGTGGCAGACTTTGATTGAGTGTCACTTGATGGTCATATGCGCCGTTGTACCAAACAGTTTTCTCCCTGACAGCGTGAAGGATGACTTTGTTAAATAACGCTCACAGCGGCGTGTTTTTGAGTCGGACAGAGGCAACCCGACAGAGTGTACGTGTAGTCAGAGCACTGTGATATGCAGATAGATAAATGTGGGGGCGTGTGTAGGCAGCAGTGCTACGTGCGCCAACAATGAGCACGATTGGCTCAAAACAACGGTGACGCATTCTCACTGAGTGGGTGAAGACTGTGGGATGCAGTTATTTTTTTTTTGTGTATGATTTTTTTTTTAGCCTAACCACCAACTTGTGTGCCATGCAATCTTTCACAGACTGTATGACATTCACTAATTGAATTTTATTAATTTATTGGTTTTCAACGATCATTTAAGAATGCATAATTAAAGTAGACTTATCCTACTGCAATCCTTTTTGAATTAAATACATCCAAGAAATGCATGAACAGTAATGTTCTACCTTTATTATCACTATTAGTGCCAAATCCAGTAAGACCAGCTCATTTCCGTATTGTCACTGGGCTAAACAAACGAGGCAGTTAGCTATTAAGAGAATCCTGGCAAGGAAAATTATGGAAATATTACACAAGTGGGAATTACGCATTATCTGGCTTTTAGTCTCTGATGAAAACAGAGGAGGAGGGAGGAAAAAGATGACTGAACAGGCTTCGAAACAAATGAATGGTGCCTTAGAGAAGAGTGTGTATGTGTAGAAATGTGGCTGTATTTTTGTTTGTCGGACACGTCACACTGCTGAAGTCAACCTGTATCTGTACAACTGAAACCCTGAGGCAAAGCTCACTGAGCGTCATTTCCACTGCATGGTTCGACTCCGCTCCACTCAACCCACTTTTGGTAGTGTAGGTGGGATTCTCAGGTGATCGCCTTAATGATGCCAAATTAACCTGCAGTGACATCATAATCAAAGCGACACTTGCTAAATTCTTTCATCCACAACCAAACAGAGGAACGTCTGCACTTTGTCAGTTGTATGGCATAGTAAACAGCCTGATTTATGGTAGGGCGCTAGGCACTTCTGATTAGTGTCACTCATTAGACATGATGCATTTCGTCAGAAAAAAGGGCTGCTTGAAACTTTTCTTTCATATTACACATCTGATCAAACAATGCAGGCTAGATACTCTTATTAAATTAGGAACACTGCAACAGCTGCAGATTGCACCTTGCTAAACGGGACAGAAATAGGCTCGGAGTGTAAAAAAAACACAGGGTGTCTCTGGTTTCCATGGAGATGATTTAAAACCATTTGCTGAAGCGTAACGTGAAAACGTGCAGAGGTTTATTTCTGTTGAGTGATACTTTTCGTGTCGTACCATGCAGTGGAAATGCGGCATTGGATACTCCTCAAGGTTTCTGAACTCAACAAAACATCCACCTTCTGTCGGTCCCAGAGGCCTTGGCAACCCTTAAGAATTAAACAGTGTGAGCGTAAAACATTTACTCAGACTACTCAAGGCCTCACAACAAGGGCAAATGAAAGAAGGCACAGTTACAGAACAGGATTCAGCCCAATATCCACATTTTCAATACTCTGCAACAGTGAGACTGACGGCATTAACTTTGTATACACTTCATTAATCTTGCCCTTCGCCAGAAAGAGAGGCAGATAAGGTGGGAAGGACGTCTCCAGATAGCTCTTATCAATGTTTGACCTCAGTGTCTTTGTTGAAAGAGAAACATTTTCTCTGAAGAATGTAAATAGGGGCTTTTAAAACCTGGACAATACAGCTGAGAACGTAAGAGTGTCACACCTCCTATCAGGATGGGCTGATAAAAATACAGTCTGGTGAATATTCACATCAGTTAAATAACATCCAGGATAACTTCATACAAGATTAATGTGGAAAAGGTTTAAACTTTGTCAGAGGTTTTGTAGGGAAGACAAGCTCATACCTTGGAGAGAGCAGTGAGGAGCCATTGATCTGCTCAGGTGGTTGCACGAGAGGGGAGTCGCCCCCCCCCTCTGTCCCCTCCATGCTGCTCTCCAAGAGCAACTCTGAGGTGTTACTTTCCCCGAAGTCCTCAAAGTGCTCCTCCTCTCCACCGATGACCGTCACCAGCGAGTGGTTATGGAGCTCAGAGTTCAGGGAAAACCTGAGGGGCACATAAGATTACTGTGTAAGTGTGTGTGCCGACTGGTGCATACAACAACAGCGTAGTTTACATTAGGTCCTGGCCTGAAATAGTGGAAAATGTGTCAGGTTTAGACGGGATAAAAATGGACTGGGTATAAACAGCCACATAACCATCCATTTACAAAACCACACTCAGCCAAACCAAACAAGGCTCATCTTTTGACTTTATTCAAAGAAAACAGATGCCCCTACAGTAATTGGGCAACAGTATCTGGATAACAAGTTGGTGGTGTGGTGGACCCAGAAGCCTGGAAACAACTAGAGCCAACTGTAAATCCAAAACAAGTACAATTAATCTTCCCCCCAGGAGGAGCGGCAATCTGGACAAGTTCAACGATCACTTGTCTTCAAAGGTAATCTGTTAATTCACATTAATCCCAAAGTCTGTTTCGGCTAAAACAAAATGTCTCCTGCTTTGCTGTTGATGCAAAACAACGTTGGGAAAACTTGAGGCATGTGAGAGGAGCCTTCGGGTAGTTTGATGTGGGTCAAGCTTAAGAGATGTTCTCAGCTGCGCTGACACAGAGGGCTGCAACTTTGGCTTTCATAATTGGCTGGTTATCTGGGTGGATCTGGAAGTCTTTGCCGCGAATTGTCTGCATGTGAAGTCTTTGATATTCATTTAACGGGAAAGCTGCAAAGTTGTCCAACAGGATGCGTGAGGTGTCTTGAGCACACACAGGACGAAGATGTCCAAGTCAGCAGAAAAGCTTGCCTTCTCAGCACACAATGACAAAGCTCATTCTGCTTGTTTACAAGACAAATGACATTTATTTGGCCAACTCAAAGCTAAAACATCACCTTAAAAACCCCACACAGACAAAAAAGTCAGACTCTACGAATGACAACTTTCCATACTTAGTCTCTTTAAACCAGACAACAATGCAGTTTCAGTTGCAGCCTCTGCCAACATTCAGCTAAAATGGTTAAACAGTAACAAAACCAGTTTTTGAGTCACTTACCCTTTACTCAGGTTCTTACTACTTGGCCCCATGTTGAGGTCCCTCACGCAGAGGGATGGCGAAGAGAGAGAACGCATCTTCAAACGCCCCCCGCTGCCCTGGCGTGAAAGCCGTGGAGCAACTGGAGCCAAAACACCGGACAACCAGAGTGGAATTCTGAAGTTTCACAGGTTACACTGATTTAAAACAAAAAACACGACTCTCCAGTTTGGAGAAAACAAAAAGGGTCTGCTTTTGAAAACCGCAAAGTCTGTGGGTTTAATGAGCTGCCAATCAGTGCCACATGACTGACTGTTGCGTCGTTTGTGCCACCTGAAAAGACTTGAGGCGGCTGTACCAGAAAGGGTGCACTGCGAGTGGGTTAATCAGATTTGAGGCTAAGCAACGGCCAACAGACAGTCCTGCTGACCGTCCAAGGGCCAAATGTGTGTGGGGACACGGGTAGGACAGAGGAGGGTGGGGGAGGATAATCCTGTTAGATTCTTAATCCCCGGTCCAGTACATATACTCCTACCCTGGATATGGATAGAGTTAGCTGGGCTAACACATGGCACAATCTCAGTTTACTTCCAGACCTTTTTGCAGGGTTTAACATTTATGTCTTTTCCCCATTTGCCCAGTTGGGCAAAGGGTCACAAATCTAGAAGTTCAAAGTCAATTTTTACTTGCCCCTACACAAATTAGCGGCGATCAGATGACAACAAAGTTAACTAAAATGAAAAAGAACCCTGTTTTACCCGCTTTGCTTTTAACTTGGGGCGTGGAGATTCACCCACATCCTCTATCGCCACCCAACTTAACTACTTGACGCTTCAGCTCATAAACTTTGTCTTTACCCGCCACCATTTTCTCACAAGTGTCCGATCAGTACTGAGCATGTGCAGCTCTCAGTGGAGATGAGAAGGAAGCGAGTTGGCTCAATGCTCGCTACTTCCAACATCAGCTCCAGGAAATACAGTGCATTTAATCCTTTTTATACAACAGTTAGTTCCGGCCCTGCAATCTGATTGGTCGAGAGACAGTAAAACCGTGACGATATTGGACTACAACATCACGGTTATTTCACTCTGTATGTATCACTCCGCCTCACAGCTGATTGCAATCAACAATCAAATCAAAACTGGCGGTTAGTGTCAGTTAGGTCAGCAGTTACGTTGTAGGCTAATTAATTCATCCACTGTCAAACAGCCGAAAATATGGATTTATTTCCTAAAATAAGTTTTGAATTGAACTATGAATGGTCATCAGAGGAAGATGAGGGAGAGGAGAAGCTAAATCCATCTGAGCACACATCCAGGTTTGTCAGTGTTTCATCAGCGGAGCTCAATGACTTGGAGAAAAGCAACATACTGTCAGATCAGAAGGCAGAGTCGGCTGTGCCTGTGAAGCGACAGTCCACCATGCAGTCACTAGAGACTTATTTCACCGGCTGCACAATTAATGGAAATGTGCAGATAAATGTGTATAAAGAGTAAGTGCCTGGCGCACCATGTCTGCGTTACATAGCAACGGTGACAGCGGAGTCCTGAGGGAACTATTTTTGTTGGCGGAAGACAAATAAAATGCTTAAATTATCTATTTTGTCCTCATTTTTCAACATTTCTTAATCAGCCTTGCTTATTTAACTGTTGAACTGTTGTATAAAAGCAATATCACACTCAAGCTCGTGATGTTGTACTGTGATATCGTCACGGCTGTGATTCGGTCGTAGGCACTCGGCGGCCTCACAGTACAACATCACTCCCTCTCGTGTGATATTGCTTAATTAACCACTTGTCTGATCAAGCAAGTGAGTTGTTAGATTAACTAGCCCGATATGGTTTTTTACTTGCCATGGGCATTTGGACAATCTGTGCTGTTGAGCCCTGTTTTGTTGCATTTACTCAGAGTCAGTGTTGATTGAATCACTGTGACTTGGAAAACCGCTTACAGGTCTGTGCATGCCCATGTTTTCCATAAAAACTTATCTTTACCGACAGGGAGACTTAGCACTGAGTCAAATTTTGGTAAACTGACTGCTGATATACGAGAACATAAAGGTCATTCAGTTAGCTTCCCGTCAGGGGTGGACTTAGCAGGCCAATGGTATGAATAACTGGATGGCAGAGAATGAGATTAGCCCACACCACAGTAAAAAAAGGAAAACAACCAAAAAAAAAAGAGCTAACTCAACACTTCCTGGAATTCAAGGCTCAATCATGGAATAGGAAGTCCAAACGCATCCCTGACAGGCAGACCACTCCAATCCGTCATCAAGCAGGACAGACAGGTCACAGAGTCAGCAGATAGGCCTCACTTCTCTGCACTTCCTCCCTTGTGTTTGCCCCTGGTGCTATATCAACAAGAACATTCCTGCACAAACATATAGACTTAAACTACCTATATTTGACAATAAAACAGATAAAGTTGCAATCAAAATGAGAGGGTTTGATCGGCACACTAAAATACACCAAACCTCCTACTCATCCTACTTGTTTCAAATAATGGACCACAGAAGCACAGAGACAGTTTGTTACTGTGTTTATGGTCCAAAATGACTCACCACTGTGCTCATCAAATGTTCTTCACTGTGGTGCTACTTTGTCGTACATGGTAGAATTAAATGGAGCTTGCTTTTTTTCAAATGCCAACCCTTTCTGATTTGGGATAAATCCACTGTCAAAAGACATGTGAGACAGACTGACAGCTGCCAGGCAGTATGAGAGACTCATCACACCAGATCATTGGCATGAGATCTGGAATGCAGTAGAAGTCAATAAGGAGGATAGTCTTTACCATTTTGACTGCTTTGAGCGGGCAGTGTTGGTGGTGAGGATTGGGAACCTAAGCAACTGTAAGCCAAAACGACAAATGAATGAATTCTTTCAAGACTTCACATTAAAAATATTCCACTCGCTGTGCTCCTGAACAATTTCTGCCATTAACCGAGAATTCAGAGAGTGCCTCTGTCTCTTTTCAGCCGATCCACTCAGACACACTGGCTTGGATAAAGAATGGTAGAAGGGCTTTTCAGTGTTCAAGGTCTCGGGCGCTCTGTGCACATTTCAAGTTATCTCTAAATGAGCTTTCCTGTTCAGACGTACAGAAAACATCAATAGTCAATGTCCCTGCTGACTGTGTTAAGTGTTGCCTCAACCTGCCTTTGCCAATGCATGGAGTATGAGTACATGAGGAGCTTTATTTTATGGAAGAAAAAAAGAAAACAGAAGCATAACATACTGTATGTCTGACTGACTTTTTACCCATTGCATTAGTGGAGGAATTTAAGGTCAATAAAGTGGTGGCTGCCTATTGCCTCGCTTTAATCTGCCTGTCTGCTGACCCACATAGAACCCAAGTGATCCAGCGTTGGGCAGGCAAGACTTGCACACCATGTGATCTGTGTGAAAGGTCAGCGCAGGGCGACTCCAGGGCTAACCCTCTGCTGGAGATTTGACACACATTTACGGTAAATTCAGATGCCAGCAGCGATTACAAGCAGCATTCTGGCTCTGATCTCATGACAAGTGGATTACAATCGATGATGTATTACGGAAGTCATTCAGGGTCGCTAATAGCCTCCTCAGCGTCACACACAAAGCACAAAAAGAATGTGTATCCAGGAAATATGAGTCAGAATTGACACTGTGTATATGGCTGATAGTGTATTTTATACCAACCTATTTCCGCCGTCTTCAGGGTCGTGCAGCGTGGCCTCGATGCCGCTATCCGTCTCCACATCCTCGTGCATCTCGGGGGGTACGAGGGCACCCGTGTCCTCATCGGTGAAGGTCTCACATTCACTGTAAGTGCTCTCGGAGCCCAGGTACGCACTGTCTGTCACCTCATTTTGCTGCAGTAACAGAAACCGAACAGGAGAAACACATTACAGCACACCCATCGAGCAGTAAACAGACAAATCCATACTGATCTGAATAATTCACCAAGGTAACAACAGGGCATGGACACGAGTAGAGTGTAAATAGGGCTGGGTGATTGGGAGAAAATTAAATATCACTGTATTTTTGACCAAATGTGGATATAATGAAAATGTGGGTAAGGAAACAGTCTTATAAGTTCAGAATATTACATACCTTTACTGTAATGCAGCCTTTCAAACCATGAAAAGACACTTGGGATACTACGATACTCAAAATCAAAGACTATATCTTGTCTCTTATCAATTTAATATCAATAAACAGCCCAGCCAAAGGAGTTAATACTGTATTTTCTGATTAAAATAATAACATGGCTCTATAAAGCTTTGCTGCACCACAGCACACAATACTGCACACGCAAACATTTAGTGCTCAACAAGCTGCTGCCATCATTATGATAAACAACAGAATGCATTGTGATGACTTCTGTTTCTGACTTTTAAATGTCATCAGGTATATTTCCATTAAGGATTATTTACAATTATGAAAAGCCAAAAGGCAGACAGCACACCTATAGGCTTTTTAAAACCAATAGCCATTTCCCAGAAGGTCTATTTTAAATCTTCAGGTCGAGCCAGCCAGGTACCAACGCCAATTACCAAACAAATCATCGAGCATAAACAGAATTCAGAGACAGACTGCTGTGATTCAGATGGCTGTTCCAAGCAGCAAAAACCTGATGCATCAACACCTCTAAGCAACAAGTTCAAACAAAACGAGCAAGCTTTAGGCTTTCCAAGCAACACCTACCAAACGCTCGATACAAAACCCATATACTGATACATGCCAAAAAATAGCATCTGAGCGTATTAGCAACTAGACACACATTATCAGGTATCAGAGCTGGGAAGCAATAATGAAGGCGAGACAGGTGAGTCATGTTGGGAAGCATAACGTACCATTAAAAATGCAGCGTCAGGAGAAGCAGGGCCCAGGGGGCTATCCACCATGCCCAGAACCATTCTCTGTGCCTGGTGTCACTGACAGAAAAGCTGGCCTGCCATGAGAGCTAATGACTACAAATGCCTCCCCACCTTCACTCTCACGGAGAGTGAGAGAGCACGCTTGAGGAAAAAAATAAGGAAAATACTGTGACACCTCGTTCAGCTCCACTGGGTGGTCAGAGGGGAGGAGACAGAGACAAAGTCCAAAGAGTAGCAGAAGTCAGCTGTAATGCTCAATCAGCCAGCAGTTAAAACACCACACCATCAGCTGAATGACTGTTTAATCTTTCCTGGCTCCTGGGAGCTTCACTTCCTGGACCAGTGTGACAGTATAAATCATTAAGCCATGTTCTTCATGTTGCAGATTGCTCAGTGAATGAGGGCTATACATCACAACAACCTGTCATAACTGTCTGTCTGTGTGCCAACTGAAAACTCACATGCTGTTAAGCTAAAACACTCTAAAAGGCAGAGGTGTTGCATAACCTGTATTGCTGTTGACAATTACTGTTATATGGAATCTAAAGAATCAGAATGTAAGATGGGAATGTGAAAGTTAGCGACGGCAGAAAATATTTAGTAAAAGGAAAAAAGCAGGCCGGACGGGGCGTTGCTTTACTCTGATGCCAGGCCTCAGCTGAACAGCCTCACCTTGCCTGTTTTGAAAGCAAACAGGGCGAGAACAGTGCAGCCATTGAGAGAGAGGAACCCTTTTCTGCCAGAAACTGGAGGGGAAAAAACAAGGCCATGGACACAGGTGTGGCGTCGACTTCAAACATAAACACAAACTTCCCCAAAAACCTTCGGGTTCCAGTAAACAGCAGAGAGAGTTTAAAATTTACTGGACCTTACTCATTGTTACTGGCCATTTACGGTTTCATTTGTAATATCTGAATAAAAAATAAGGAGCAAACTGCATTTAAAAACAAAATCACTGCAGCAAGTTATCGAATAGTCATGTTACTCAACTGAAAAACTATCCTCAATAGACACATCATTCAAGGACTAATAAAACACAGACTTTGATGACATCATGAAGCAGTGTGGGATCATGGGAGTTGTTATCTTCATTGTTAAACAACTACTAGTGCCTCTGGGAATCTATCTGATGTGACTCAGACAGAAATCATGTTGAAGTTTTATTCACGTTCCATTTAGTCACGTTCATTCATTGATATGAAATAGCCAGCAGTAACGTTAGCTAACCCAATGTTAACGTTACGTGGTGAGATCAGTCGTGGGGTAGCCTGAATGTTATCTGTGGTCTAAACAACACAATAAAAATAACTTTAGGAGCTTGTTAAATGTCGTTGTGATGGTATGACATCACTATACACATCAGCTTTGTGCCTGGGATGAGCCATCTGTCATAGAAGCAGATTGTATGACTCCTTCCTCACTCTCTGAGGTATCATCTGAATTTGTAGTTAATCTGTAGTTTCATTACAAAGCATGAACCTGATGTGCTGCATATCCCTGTGTTTCCCTGGACGTTAGAGAAACTAGAGAGGCCATAGGTTATATAACACCACTGAAAGGCGACTGAATGAAATGCACCTTTTCTTGCATTAAAGAGAGATTTCTCAGGGTTTGTACATTATTAGAAACATTTGGGGCAATGTAAATGCACAACTATATTATATCTTTAATATACCTATCATTTGGCATTTGCTTTAACTCCACTTACCTTGATTTCCCCCTCAACTTGCTGGTACTCTATCCATTTTAATATATGAAAGCTCTCTATTTTCTGTCAAACAAATTTTTGCAAGGCCTTCACTGGGCTCTGGAGCCTTGGAGCAATAATTAAATCCAATAAGACCGTACAATACATCAGACATTGTGTTAGTGTGTCTTGTATTAGATTTACTGGTCTCAACAAATATCCAAAGGGCCATGTTTCCTCTACCAAAGCATTTCAGACAAATTATCGTAACATTACCAACTCATGGACTCAACTCATTGTCCTCCTGACTGTGATACACTGGCCTGCACTTTTACACCATACCAAGAGAGGGAGCTGACACTGTGCAATGTACAGCCACTAAAACAACAGTCATAGCCCTGCAGTGCTCAAAGTGCACACAATAGCACCAACGTTTCAATTTCTGCGGAGGCCAGCAACAATGATGGTTAAATATACAAGTTCCGTGCACAAGAGGAGCCAGGAATTCCAGATATGCTAACCACAACTGTAAAAACACACATGTAAAAAACTCAGGCGCATTCCAGCTAATTCAATATTTGTTAAAGAATACTCAAAAGCTGAGCCAGCCAGATGCTATTTAGTGTCAGCCAAACCAGGGTGTTCAGTCTGTGGAACATTCACAGAGTGGTAATGATAGCTCTGCAAGCCACTCGGTGAATTACAGTGGGAAGAGTGCGAGTGCACGGGGAGTTCAGCCTGTGACCTTCACACTGTGCTGCTGTATGCGCCGATGGGAACTGAAGGCAACAACTGGACCACATACACAACTACAGAGAGGTTAAGCCTCTTGTGCGGCGCCTCACCTCATCGTACTCTTCTGGACAGCCCACAGCTCCATCGCCTGGACTGTAGTTTACATTGTAGAGCTGTGGCTCGGGACCTGTAGAGAGGAGAGGAAGGAGGCAGGTTTAATGTGCGCAGAATAAACAGATAAATTCAAACAGCAAAGGAGGCTCAATAAACATAAGACTAGCGTGCACAGTGCCAATACCCATGTGCAAACAAACACTTATTATAAAGAAAGAAGTGTCAGAGCAGGTATGGATTTATGTTTATATTTTATAAAATGTATCATGACAGGATGAGGAAGGGTTGGTAGGATGAACATGAAGTATTTGTTATATATGATTAACACTGGTTGGATAGTTGGGTTGTACATAATTTCTTTTGTGAGTTATACATCTTAAATAGTACCATACAAGTGTATAGATCTACTTCTTCCTCCTCCTTTTCAGGCATGTAAATATCAATATTGTTCATCGTTTGAAATAAATCAAATCAAATAGTGCTAACAGACTGAAAGTTTGTCACCCATTATGAAATATTTGACTAAAAATCTAAACCCAACAATCAAGATTTTCAAGCCTGGCAATGTTCATTATCAAATATGCATTTGTATTGTGAACAAGTACAAAGTTACATTTCCAGGAGCCTTTATTCCTGAAACTCACAAAATTATGAGACAGCAATCTTGTATATTACTTTTTTCATGCACCACTCTCTGGCTAACGGCATAAAAATGTTCATTTAAATGTCTGCCAAACTCATAAAGATGATCTATGATGCGACAAAAGCAAGTCAATACACCAGTCTCTTCATCCTACTGAAAACTGTGGCGCCTGCTAATTTTATCTCAGAATTTCCTGCTACAACAGATACAGTAAAATACTGTATAATAGCATTCATTATCACTTAATGGTTTATATAATAATTCAATAACACATGGCATTGTTTCTGTGTGATTTTTAATTACTTATTTAAATTAGCATGAGCATATCCTTAAGCATAAAACAGGGCAATTTTATCTGCAGTATTTTATCAAAATGTGAATTGGATAGCTTAATTTAAAATGCAAATATGATCTAGATAAGCGAGAGAAAAGCATTTTAATTTTCTCAAAGACATTAAGTTTATGCAGGCATGTGAAGTCTTCCATCTCTCTTGATGCAAAGACATAAATGTGACTCCACTCTTAACAGATTGACGGTAAATATGTGTTTGTATCTGTGTTTGACAAACAGATATTTCTGCTTGTAATGTGTTTGCTCAAGTGCACAATCAGCACCTTTAAGGCCGCGTGTCCTTGCTGCCCTACTCTGGCATATTTACAGTCAGCAATCTGAGCGTGATGTGACAGTAAACATTATGTAACTTTTACACTCGCATTTCAAGGGCTATAGAATGTCATCTAATGAGAGTACGGGCAAAATAAAACAATAAATAAAGGACAATACGCGACCCGTATCCAATTCAAATTTGTCAATACAGGCCTCTGTTGAGAGCACTCACAGACAAGCAGTGTAACCTGAGACACAGCAACAAGATGGAGCCACTGTGGCTCCTGTATCTAGTAAACAGAGCTGTGAATAGCACCCTGCTGAGAGAATAGAGCACAAACAGTGTTCTTGAAAACTGCCAGTGCACCCAAGGGTTTTTGTGTGCCCCCTGCTCTTACGTAAGCCGTTGCTCTTCGAGACTTGTACACATTAAGTGAAATGAGTCTGCTGCACCGAGTGGGGCCGTGCAGGAGGAGCTGGCTTCTGTTTGAGCAACGCACCTGCAGTGTCTTGGCATGATGTCAAAATATCAGAGGACGCAGATATTTCGAACTTTTATTGTTTCAGACATGCCACAGCCACTACAGGGGACCAGGCATTTCCATAGCCTGCGGGCCTGCCGTTATTAAACCCTACCTCTGCTGGTAACTAGTGGTGCAGAAATGAAATAAAAATGAAGGTGGGGTGCAAAGAATGAATGTTTATATTGGAACTAGACAATGGGTTTGAAGCTGGAGGAGCAGGTTTTGCTGCCTGATTGCAGCAGAGGAGGTGGGGAAGTTGTAGCAGAGAACACGGATCTAAAAAAAAAAAAAAAGTCTAAAAAACTGCGCCCCGCCTTTATGAGCATAGTGGAATTCTGTCAGCAGTGTGTGAGCGAGTGACCTGGGAAGTTACAGTAGAGGTCTGATGTTCACACACTATTGGGGAACTATATGATTCATTTTCCACTTTGCTGATTGTGCAGAAAAACACAGAAGAGAGGCAGTAAAGACAAAACCGTGAGTAACAGGGGATAATGATCCCGGGCTGGATCCTGACCCATGACATCATGCTTATGTGATATGTGAGTTTGCCAAAGACAAACAAGCCATCAAAACAACTTCAGGGACACATGACGACAATTAAAACGGTACACGACAGATTTTTTTTTTTTTTTTTTTAAATGTCTGCTCTCTGAAATGTTCCTTTAAGCACCATTGGGACTGTCAACCCACCACACACAGGAGCTCCTCAAGATTTACAGGAAGTGCATTGAAGTAAGGTCCAATTTTTTAATAAGAATCGCTGCACTTGAAATGTGTTTGATGACACAAATGTATGGCATGTTGAATACTCATTTGCCCCACTGTATATATGTATAAAAGCATATGTGTTTGGTCAGTATATGCCAGTAAAGGCACGTCTGTGTTATCTGCCCTCACAACACAGCTTTGCGACTAGCGACGCGGGTGAAACAGAGAGGCCAGGCCAGAGAGAGAGAGGACAGTAAATAATTTAGGTGAACAGGACTCTCTGCCCAAACCTCATCTCTCCGCCGCTCCCGCCCTGAACTCCTGCCAATAAGCCCATGTGTCTGTGTATCTCATGCTTTCCAGTGCATGACTTATTAATGCTCGGAGTAACCAGAGCTGTGCAACCCAGAAAAGCCTGGAGAAAGAGTGCTACCAATCGATAGGCTGGGTGGATTGAGGTAAGCAGTGCAGTGCAGCGGTGACGTCACCACAACCTGTGCGGTGTGTCAACACAACCAGCGTGTGTTGTAAATTGCAGAGGGGCTGAAACTATTTGTAATGATGTCACTTCGGTGCGTGTCAATATGAATTTAGTTGAGTGATTCATGGTTAAAGACAACCTGCTTTCATTTAAAATAAAATGATAAAAAAAGGAACTTCTCAGAAGAGTCTTTGGCAATGAAAGGTTTCTCAGTATCTTTATTTAAAATATAATCTTTCCAAGTGTGCAAATGGGCCCTCTTTTTTTTTTTACATCTTTTAACCTCTAACACAATGTACATAATGTTGCGACAGGGAAAATTTACTTGAACGCCCCCTCATGTCTGAACAACTCAGATATTCAGTGAAAATTCTGGTACATGACTTGCCAACTGTGACATCATATACACAGAAACATGGCGGATACAATTAAATGTTTTGTTGATGGCGAGATACTTTTTATTTACTCACATACTGGATGTCAAGCTTGTGCTCACATGTAAATATAATTATGACATTAGGTTGTAACAGTTGTGGCAGTGGCTGCCCACGTACAGTGATCTAGATTAGTTAGAAATGTATTTACTTGGGGCGTCAGTGGCTTAGTGGTGGAGCGGGCGCCTCATATACAAGGCTGTTGCCGCAGCGGCCCGGGTTCAACTCCAGCCTGTGGCCCTTTGCTGCATTGTCACTCCCCCTCTCTTTCCCCCTTTCACGCTTAACTGTCCTATCAATTAAAGGCAAAATGGCCCAAAAAATATCTTTAAAAAAAAAAAAAAAAAAGTATTTACTTTGTAACATAAAGCTTCAAACTGTTTCAGCATACTGGAATAGCGACATGAATCTTCACTGGGACGTTAAACGCTAAGGAATAAAATACAACACATCTTTGGAGCGTCCATGTTATTTCCACATTATGACTTGAAAGTCAACAATGGCTTCCAAACCCGGAAAATGGCACCATTTGAGGAGCATTTGAACGCAGCATTAATCCATCATGTACACTTCACTAACTGTTATGACCATGGGAAGTAGTTCAGAACTAAAGTCAATTCCAGATTTAGATAAGATTTACTGCTGAGGTAGCCTGGTGACATAACTGTCAAGACAAGCTTATAAATTGTTCGTGTTTTAGGAGTACAGTTTACGAGTCCTTAAAACTACAACTTAAGGCAGTTTTTCAAAGCGTATAAAGTGGAACAGGAGGACAGCAAAGTGGATAAAGAAAGACTAACAGCATTTAGAGCCCAGTTACACAGAATTTGGGTCAGTCTTCTGCCTTTCCTTTCAAAATCCCTACCGTCAGCTAAGGGATGGATGTGAACATACTGTGTTGACAACAATATTTGGGCGCCATGGGGGATGCAGAGATGGAGCCAGATGCTGGAGACTAAATGGAGGTGCGAGAATCTGCTGTTGAAGTTTTTATTAACAGCAGAATTAGGTTAACGGCAGGTTAGCCACATGGAGTACTACAGGCAGATAAAATACCAGCATCAGAGCACAGAATATGGATTTCACCATGCATCACAGCTCTTTGATTTGTGATGCAGCCATTATTATGTCCAATAAAAGCTTACTGCATTTATTACACATGACATAAGCAAGCCATTTTTATGACAGAATATTTTTAGCAGGGAGGTTTCACAGATCATTAAATGTAGAACCCCCAGAGCCTTATACAACGGGCCAAATGAGTCCACAGAAAAGGAACGCTGGATAAAGACCTTCAAGGGAAAACAATTAAAGACATGAATAGCAAGCCTTGAATCTAAAACTTGCATCTCATGACTCACCTCCATTGCTGATTGCAGAGATCCCACGGTGGAAGTCTTCAAAGCTGATCACTCCCAGTCCGCTGGGATCCAAAAACTTGGTCAGATCCTTCACCTGAAAGATAAAAGCAATACAACATTCAGAATTAATTTCATCATGGCAACAGAAGGAAAATCCCTCTCCCATAACCCTGTCATTTGTTCTGCCTAGATGCTTTAAGATTATGTCATAAATTATGTAATGCAAAGTTTTTCCGCACAAGGAGGAAAATGACTGGACAGCTATGTCTGCACACTGACTTCAATGGAAAAAGCACATGCAGAAGAACAAGCCAGTATTTGAGCCAAACATGAAACTCATAAGCATCATTTCTGCAGTTCACTTCACTAACATGACAGTTTTACTGCAGAACGACGTGAACTCCAAAGATTTTGATTACAGGAGCAAAAAAAGACCAGTAAAAAAACAACTTCTGACCTCCTGAAGAAAATCAGCTTTTGCAGACGTCAAGTGTTGCTGACTTTATTGGATTCAGGGCAATAGTGAGTTCACCAGGATTTTAAAGTGTGCAAAGGGTACAGCCTTTATTCCCTTTGTATGTGACGTGAAAAATAAAAATGCTTTACAACTGCAGATAGTGTTTTCGCCACACAGACCTTTTTTAAGTCATAAAAATGGCTTGTATTCTTACATTAGGTGTTACATTAATCTGACATTCTGAATACACATTTGTTAAATGCATGCATGTACATAATGTGCAGCAAAATAGCCGTGCAAAAAAACTTTGCTGCTCTCAGCTGTTAGATGGGTTACGTAAGTGCACCTACATACTGTATATTCCTACAGTCAGTAACCTGGCAACAGGGGGATGTGCGCTTCAGTAACTACAGGACCTCACAGCATAAAAAAAACAACACTACTTCTCGGCTCAACAGTCTTTTCTAGATTGAAAATCAAATCTTAGCATATGTGAAATTAAATCTAATCCCATCCGAGCCTTCACCTGCACAAATTCCTTAGCACATTGCCCCAGTTAATGCTCACTATTCAGTTACATGGCTACCAAAGACCTGACCTGGCAACTACATATGCGCCTGTTTCTGCAGAACTATTGGCGGCACCGAGCAACCAAATAGTAGGCAAATGTCATCCATCCAAAAAAATTACGCTAACCCATTATTACGGTATAATTTAAGGCGTGCATCACTGACAAAATTAGCTGGGAAGGAGCCTGAGAGTATGCTGGGGCGAGGTTTCTGTGGTTTCAGCTCACTTATTCCTCAACAAAGTGAGCTCACGATGTGAACACGGTCATTTCACCGAGCCTCGCGTTCTGTGTGCGGCCTCTCTCTCTCGGGCACTTTTTTCATATCGGTTACACATAAAAACAAGCTGATCTGCTTAGCAACCCTGAGCTGTGACTCAGGAGGCTGAGAAGGCTGAAACTCCTAATAAACTGACTCCCGACAACCCCCGTGGCTTATGATCTGGGTTTGGTGAATTAAGCCCAGCTGTACTCGGGGAGAGGAGGGGAGCGACTGATCTGAGTGGTGGTTAACACTGCAATGTTAAGTTTAGCATCTAACTTCTATCTCTGCTATGCTAACCCTTTTCATACTGTAGATTCGCAACAGAAACGGGGTCTTTAGAAGGCTGAACTCATGAAAAGAAACTCATGGCCGAGGTCAGAGTCAGGCGAGTGAATAAATCTTTCCGTTTCACAATGGCTCACAGAAAACTATTTTGTTCCATGAAGCTATTCAGAAACACCTCTGCTGGGTGAGGTGAGAAAACTGAGGTGTGATAGGGGGATTTAACTGAGTGTCTGTGGTCCTCATGACATTTTTACATAACTGTTAGAATAAGCAGTGAACTGTTATTCATTATTGCATCTGCAGTAAGAGAATCGGGCAGTGTGCTATAATAACATATGACTGGGTGAACTGCTGTGACAGCCAAGGCAACCAGACCAGTGTAAACCTACTATAATATGGAAGCAATCCATGGCCTACATCAGAGTTGTTAAGCCTGTACTGTACAGCAGTGCCAGGCCCCTCAGGTCTTGTGAGCAGAGCCTGTTGGCTATTTCTAGGTCTAACCTAAAAACTAGAGGTGAATGTGATTTCAGTTCGGTTGTATTTGGCCCCAGGACCCAGGAAAGGCCTCTCCACAGCTGGTAAACTGGCCCCATGCATGCTTCCTTTTATGTATTTTCATGCACATTTTGAAGTATCGCATTATAAAAGCTGTATGGAAATGGTAAAATCGACACAACAAAAAGGTCTTCATGCTCGCTTGGTTTGGTTTTGTGCTGTTTTGAAAAAGATGATGCACAAAAAGGGACATGGAAACCCCTTTGCAGAATGTGTTCTAGCATCTGTCTGCATCTTCCCATATAATCCCATAATGCTGTAACTTGTCTTGGTCTCTGGACAGCATGAAACATGCCCAATACTAGCTATTGTGAAAGAACAATCAAAACTTGCCTTATTAAAACAAATTCCTTAAGACCTCTCTCCATTTTTTTTTCCTAGTCTCTGGATGGATGGCGAAGGCGACTTGTTTCCAGATCACTACCTCTACTTCTTATACTCTTCCTACTGTCAGATTACAGACATTCGTAGTGTAGCCTATATGCTAACTTCTGACGAAACTACGCTTTGCGTATCCCAGTTTATTCGCTTCAAACCAGTTGATGGAAACACACATAATTCACATTCAATTTTAGTGCATGGGGTCTACATGGACTGCTAGAGGCCTGTACTACGAAGCCAGTTCAGCTTACCCAGGTATTCTTTTCGTTATCTGGCTTGACTAACCCTACCATTGGCCGTCTTGATAACTGGCACTACAAAGCTGGTTACCAGCTAGTTAAGTCAACTCTGGGTTTTCCTATCCAGCCACGAACATGTTAATGTGGAAGAGGCAGCAGTGTTAATTACGAGTGACATCATCAGAACCATGAATGAAGTAGGTTATTTCATACGATAAAAGATGAGCTATCACTAGAACAGAATAGAGTACATACACTACTTTTTTTTTTTACCTGAGACTCCGGACTTTTGTCCATGGATACATTTTTCTTCAGTGATCTGATTGGTTAGAGGTCGGGTTGTTGACAGGTTGTGATTCGATACTAACTGTTCAGCATAAATTGCTACAATGATTTATCCCGGTTAAAAGAGAACCAGCTTTGGGGTGCTGGTGGCTTAGTGGTAGAGCAGGCGCCCCATGTACAAGGCTGTTGCCACAGTGGCCCGGGTTCGACTCCAGCCTGTGGCCCTTTGCTGCATGTCACTCCCTCTCTCTCCCCCCTTCACGCTTGTCTGTCCTATACATTAAAGGCTAAAAAGCCCTAAAAAATAGTTAACCCTGAAGTTACCTCGCTAACTCTAAATCCTGCTTTGCAGTACAAGCCACAGTGTGTTTAAAAATTGGTTTGACAACTGAATGGACATACGACTACTGTGCACTGGATTATAAATTTATGTTCTCATCCTTGTTTTGATTGTTACCATGTACTCTGTAGTCCTGCTGACTACCTCTATTGTTTTCTTTCATAGATCTTGCAACTTGCTATGTAACTGCAGAGTTTACTGGCATGAAGGTTATTTAAGCTGAAACCCTCTTTAAAATAATTCCTTTAAACTTTTTTATAATGGAACTTTCTGTAAGTATTTGGCTGAACATGTATTTCTAATTTGTTCGTATGTCTTTTTTTGCCATTTGATGCTCATTTTAAAAAAGCAGCCTTTGTTTTGTTTTGTTTTATCAATGATGCTGTATCATGTACTGTATTATGTAATAATTTGCATCATTACACCTAACAAGCATAGGTGGCCCCTGGCGACAGTGGTGAGGCAGATAAAAACTAAACTCA
This sequence comes from Epinephelus lanceolatus, assembly GCF_041903045.1. Classification (NCBI taxonomy): domain Eukaryota; kingdom Metazoa; phylum Chordata; class Actinopteri; order Perciformes; family Serranidae; genus Epinephelus; species Epinephelus lanceolatus. The sequence continues at coordinate 17,268,368 of NC_135754.1, read as the reverse complement.
AAGGCAACTCTGTCTGCTTAGCAGAGCAATGAAGGCACTGTGGTTTTTCTGTTTCCTCTATTTGTGTCTAATCAGTGCCGGGGCACGCCTGACCGCCTCCACACAGACCGCTGTTGTGCATAACCCCATGCAGAAGAATACCCTTTGGTGAGAGTCTTTCCTGGAGGGGATTTCACAATAGTTTCTAAACAAAACTCTGATACTCATGATTATAGGCCAAGTGCGATGGCTAAAGATGATGAAAGAAAAAGCAGAATCATCGTAGGGTATAAAATATTAACACATACACACAAGAGTGAACTCAAGAGAGGGGATGTTTCAGGGCATGGGACATTCCATTGTGGATTAGAGGGGCAGCACATAAAAGCAGCGGGTGAGGGGCGGGACGCTGGCCAAAGTGGGGTTGGGAGTGTCGACTGACAGGAGACATGACCACAATGCAGTTCGGAGTGGCTTTTGTGCAGAATTAGGGTCAAAACCAGTGAGTGAAACCAGTGAGTGGTGGCTAGGGAGATCTTTTCTTTTCAGATTCTTTTCTTGGACATCATTTGAGGACAATTTTTTGCCTGTGATCGATATGAGACGATATCAGTAAATATTCTTACTGTCTCTTTCTTGGCTGCTCACTATTATCTGCCAGGCGCTAGGCTGCTGGCACTGAATGTTTAGGTGGGAGGTCCGCTTGGACACAGTCATGCCTTGGGAGTTTCAAAATAAAGGCGTATGATGATGACAATATGACGATATGCATCAGTGTTTCCACTGTGCATCACTGGATTGATCCAGATCAATGTATCGTCATGTTTGCTGTTGAAATACATGTAAAAGCTGATTCACAATAGACTATATGCTCATATTCAACCCACACACAATGCAGTACGTGTAGGGTCACTATCATATCCTGGAAGAACTCTGGGGAAAACATTTGCATGCTTGGCATACAAGCACCAGCCGAACGCGCATGCAAATACCTCATGAATACCTTCCTGCTGTGTCTGACAGGTTGCTGGGATATTTGCAAAGTGGTACATAACAATACACATGCAAGGCCCGCTCCTAGCCCTCAGCTAAACCATGACAATATAAATACTAAATCGTACTGAAGAACGCCTGCTGTGTATGGGCTCGCCGGAAAACAGAATTATCTGTGAAGCTTGTGGAAGTAATAAGAAAATAACAGCTAAACCAAACATTGTTTATCATGCCGAGAAATAATTCCTGTGACATCCTGAGTGTAGCTCTTGACACCACTTCTTGGCTCACATCCCGACTGGCAATTTAAACTTCTATTGTTGAACGTGTTATTCATTGAGGTGCTTATAAATTAGTATGACCTGCCCTGTGGCTTTCTCAACCACTGCTAAAATACTTGTTTCACCGTTGTGGTCCACAGTACAGCTTCACTAATCTAAGCCACTCAGGCGCGGAAGTTATTCAAACCACTTTTATCTACAGATGACTGAAATACAAGGACATATCAGGGCAAAGCTTATTCAAATATGAAAAGCACACATGTATTGAGAACTGATATGAGAGGAAAGAACCATTTGCCACCTTAGCAAAGACACAATCAGCACTGTGACTTCAGCGGCATGTCGGCCTTGTTAGATCAAATCTGACTTTCCCACTGGTCCTTGACTTCAGCTAATGAAAGCAAATCCTCTAAAAGGTTACATGCATTATATAACATTCCACACATTCTGAAGATAAGTCAGTCTGCTGCATGCTTACTTAATGTAAATGAAAAAGGCAAACATGCCAAAGCCTCTGTCTCTCTCTCTCTCCAATCACAAACGCGGGAGAAATCTGAGAGGAGTAAATTAGCTCTTGCAAACCCGCTATCTGATAGGGATACACAAAGAGAGAAGCACAAGTAATCAATCTGCACAATCTGGTTAGCAGTCCAAGGAAAACCTTTACGAAACAATGATCCAAAGGAAAGTGCTGGAATCTAGATAGCTGGGAGGTGGAGCGGGAGAACTCCACCAGAAACCAAACAGAGTGGAATAACAGTGAAACGGACCACACCTTTGAAATAAAATCAACTCCTAAGTGTCATGTAAATGTTTCACCTTTAGCACTGCCTAACAAAACAACAGGTGGGATCTATTTACATTAAACTAACATGACAAAACCTCCATTCCTCTGTCCCTCAAAACAAGGTTATGGGCAGTACGTGGTTTGGCACCCAAACCATGAAGTCCCTCTGACTCAGGAAAATACATTTTACTCTTAATCCTTCAAAATTCCCTGCCTGGGGAGCCACAGATACCTACGGCTAGACATGGGACAGATCAGGGGCAATAGAGGCGCTTTGAACTGGGAGAGAAGGGATTAACAAGCATTAGTGAGCCAGAGTCACACTCTGTGTGTATGGAGTACTAACAAGTTCACATCCTCACTCAAAGGCCTTGATCAGAGTTCGCCAAAAAGAGTTGAAATTAAGATAGCATGGGATGATATCATAATTCCATGATTTCCTTGTTAAGAAACAAATATTTTTATTACCTCATAGGACACATCTTTTTTTTTAGTGAACATCCTTTTTAGTGAAAAACAACCTAAAAAAAGCCAGGCTCTTCAGCTATTTGAAACAGCATCCTACCTTTTGATATGAATTATGCCAACGCTAGATTTAAATCTTTCGCATTTGTTACGGCTGGTGTGTAAGTTTATGTGTATGTTTGTTTTATTTAGAAAGGGACAGTGCATATTAATGAACATGATCACTTAAGTCACGTAAATGTGCCAGATTAAGCCATGCAGGGTTGGTGGTGTCAGTGTATATAAGAAAAAGACAAAATAAAAACACATAAGCACAGATAAAAAACAGACTGATGGCATGTCCATAGAAGGGCACGTGAGCACAGAGCAGGCACAGCAGACAAAAGCACCAGCAACAAGGCACATACTGTAGGCAAAACAACAAGACATAAGCACTGTTACTAAAACAATGACCTAACCATATAACCAAAAAATTTAAGAATGTACTATACAAAAGTACAGCATAGACCAAAGCACATAGCCACAAACAAACACACACGAGAGCACAAAACAAAGCACATAAGCAAGGACAACAGCACACAAACACAATTAGCAAGACAGTGACATCACCATAACACCAAAGCACAGTAACCCTTTGAAACCTGAGAAAACTGTCTTGAATTCCGTCAAAAACATGGGAAGAAGACAATGAGCAACATGAGAAGACATTATTAAAAAGAACAAGAAAATTACCTAAAAAAAGAGCAAAAAAAACCCCCAAACAAACAAGAAAATTACCCAAAAAATAGCAAAAAAGTACAAGAAAATCACCAGAAAATTAGCAAAAAATTAAAAAGTCCAAAAAACCCTAAACTAAAAATTTGCAAAAAAAAAAAGGACATTCTTTCCTAGCTTATTTCTAATTATTGTTATTATCAATATTTATGCAATTTCTATGTTCTAAATCTTCTGTTTTCTTGCAATTTGTAGGACGTTTCTTGCAAAGTTGCTTATTACCTTTTTTCCTCCATGTTTCTGAAGAAAATCAAGCTGATCTGCTCAGGGTTCGAAGGTTTAAACACTTTTGAATGACGTTTGAAAGCAGCCTAAGAAAAGTGATGTCGATCCAGGTTTGAAAGGGTTAAAGAAAACATACTACTCAAAAGCACATAAGCCCCAACATATGGTAATGAAATGAGGACTTATCCACTAATTCAGATCATGACAACATGTTTGATTGTCCAGAAACCACCATTTTATTGATTTAGAAAAACTACTGTAGTTTACTAAAATACTACTAAATAAACTACATTTACAATGAAGTTTAACAAAGTGCCTACTGTTATACAATTACATTAAATGAAGTACTGGTATAATGACATACTGTTATAATAATAAAGTTAAAGGAAATATTGTTATAATAAAGCCCCACTTAAACCACTACTGCAGTGCCATAAGTGTGAGGATTTATTCACTGTGAGCCAGAAACAAGCTCTCCAGCGATATTGCCAACCCCCATCATCTCATCCCTACTCTAAATTAAAAATGTTGCCTGATTCAACCCCATATCTAAAATTAACATTTTAAACAAAAAGGAACACGTTTTAAAATGGATTACATACACTGCAAGTGACACTAGATTATTCTTACTGCTTCATGACAACACAGACAAATACATGAACTGAAACAGATACCTCCTACATGCTCATCAGGGCACACTGTACAGTTGAGTATTTATTTCTGCTACCGGTTAGGTTACCTCACTGTTTGCATCCACCCCTTTTTTACTGTTATTTGCAAATGGTGTCATCATTTGCTGCAGCTCAGTCTGATTTGTCAACATTTAGACAGGCACACAGAGAAGCACGTCTGACAGGAAAAGAAACTGACGTCATTTTTACTCCTAAGCCCGTGAGCTCAAATACACACTCTGAGCTTAACTTGGGGTTGAAAACGAGACTAACACCTGAGCCTACCGTGCTCAAAGGATCTGGGTAATAGTTAAGTCAATAACTTTACACAGGGGAAAAAGCAATGACGGATTACAATGGGCTGATAAGAAGCAAATAGGGTCTCTCTTAGGAGTTGTCCCTTGTCTCCTGACTTGCAAAGAACTACTTTCACAAAAAGGACCATAAACAACTAATGGGTGGGGGTCATGGGTGGAGTGAGGCACATCAGCCATCCCAAAAGAGATAATCCCCAAACCACAGGATATGCAAATGAGCCCATGAGCGTTTTTGTCATTTGACATATGGAGGAGTGCCGGGCCGCAGAGAAATTCATTACAGCCAATATGCTTGACAGACTTATCTGGATGATAACCCAAATCCTGGCTCTTGAACATGCACCAAATGCAGGCGACAAACTAATCCAGGCATGGTTTTAATATTCCGTGGTATTAGCCAAATCTATTACACCGAACGTTAGGAGCTGCTGTGTAGGAAAAACACCAGCACCACAGTGGGGGTCGTGTTACCTCTGCCTCATTGTGTGTCAGAGCAGCATACACCTGATGCAGCTCAGTGAAACATTTAAACTCATATTCAGGGACCAGCTTAAGAAACCTATATAGACTGAACTACATTTACTCACTTTACAAATGGTGAGTTTGAAATAGATTTAGCTAGCAAAGCGTCATCAGCCAGATGGATTTCAGTCGATTGAATTACGCAAGCATTCTGCAGGAAGCTCTCTGAGGTTCAGCAGAAAATCAATAATAAATCATTTATGCATATGGAGCTTTATATGGTTTTACACAGAAATTCACTCAGCATGCATTGCCCAGCAGCTGCAAGCTCGAAACTAGGACGTGAACAGAAGAATAAGGCATCTCACCTGATCGGCCCCATAGGCAGCAGCAAACTCCATAAACTCCTCAATGCGAACGAAGCCATCTCCATCTTGGTCTAAAGCATCGAATACAGCTTTCAACGGGGAGACATCTTCCTCCCTCGTATTCACAGCTGAGACCATTGGCAGTGAGTCATCTACCACCATCTTAGACAGGGAAATTGTCTCAACAGTTTGCTCACTAGTCCATCCGGCCTCGGGAGGAGAAGTGTCTAAGTCCTGAACTGAAAAATCAAAAGAGGCAGCTTCATGACAATCTGATCTTTCCAGCTGGTTACTGTCCGTCAACTTTTCCTCTTCCCTCTGTTCAGTTGTGGGATCGGGAACACTTTCATTCTGTAAATCCTCCTGAGGTTTCAAGTCCCAAGTGTCCTCATCGTGGACCTCGTCAGCAGTCAAGCACAGATCCAAAGCCATTGCTTCATCCCCCTGATTTTTGGCTTCAGAACAAATATTGTCTTCCATCAAATCTTTAGACTCATTTTGCCCAGAGCTACTCTCGCTGGTGAAATCACCCTGGATGCAGGCATCTTCCGCCACAGGCACTGTCAGTGATGAAGCTTCAGCTGACAAACCCAAAGCGAGTGAGTCATTCTCACCTTGTTGCTCTGAAGTCTCATTTCTAATTACAGCAGCTCCCACATGTTCCACCTCCGACTCCTCTGTTGATAAATCTAATGGTGCACCTGTGCAGATAAGAGAGGGAGGACTGGCAGGGCACAGGCTCAGACTGCTGTCGAAATCCGGAACCTCTAAATCCAACAAAGGCACAGATCCTTCGAAACACTCCAGTGGCGTGTTGATGTGATTATGCGGGAGGCAGCTCTCAGGTAAACCTTGCAGGGTAGTGCTCCAAGTAACAGGCAGATCGGTCACTTGATCAGAGAAAAAGCCTTTGTCTCCGGTTTCAGGTGACAAAGTCTCTCCGCTCTGTGAGGGAGGGAGACCTGCCTGCGTCTCTTGAAACAGGTCTACCAGCTCCTCACTAGCACCCTGTGGGTTCACCTCACCTGAGGACTCCAGGGGTTGATCTGAGAGGAGATCTACCAATAAAAATGGATCTGCCCTGTCGGTCTCAGGATTCTTTTCGGATATCTTTGATGGAGAGACCGGTGCGCTGATACTTATTAGCTCAGCCTGACTACTGAGAGCATCTGTGCTCTCAAGCTGGGCCTCCTGAGTCAGACTCAGATCCTCATGGGCAGGGTTTTTCCCAACCACATCAGTGAAGTTGGGAGAAAACAGCCACGACAAAGTGCAGTCACTCAGTTCATCAGGTCCTTCAGTTTTTTCTGTGAAGGACAACTCCTCTATATGAGTACCATGCAGAGAAGCTTTGGAAATACTACACTGATTTCCTTCAAACTGCAAATCTCCACAAGAAAAACCAGTGATATTGATGAGGTTGTCCAACTCCACTGGCTCGTCCTGGTATATAATTTCTTCATCGTTTTGCTGGGATGTTTCACACTGGTCGCCTTTTCTGAAATCCAAACCTGTCTGGTCACCCTTATTTTGACAGAGTACACCTTCATTGTCTGAATCCAGATTGTGAAACCCGAGAGGAAATGGCTGGTCTGTCTCCCACTGCGTGTGCCCCAAAGGGCCAGACACAACTGTCGGCTCCATTTATACTGGCTGCTCCACTTTACTCACTTCAGAAAGCTGCTGTATTATCTCACTGCTGTCCAGTTCTTCAGCTTTAATGCCATGTTTTTAAATGGCTACACACATCTCCGGTGGCATCTTAAAATGAATGTGTGGATGTCCCACAAGCATTGACATGTAAAAGCTGCAGGCAGGTGTTGTGACTGTTTAATTTAAGTATAAAGTAGACTAGCAGGGGTAGTTTCAGTAAGGTAGGTTGGTTTAGAAACGATGTCAGTGTTGCCTAAATTAAAAATTCACCCTACTTTCATAGCCGTGTTGATGTTAATGTGTGTTGACCTACTGTGTGCCTCTCTGTCATGGCAGGTCCGCTCCTGGTTGGTGCCAAATGTTTCAGCTTCAGCACATCCAACGTCAACATGCTTCACCTCAGAGTCAGATATTAACTGACAAAAACGGTCGACAGCATCTCAGCTCGAGAGCCAGCTTTAAATAATACAAATTAACGCGTTAAGTCCTCGGTGTTTGTCAACATTAGCTTTCTTAGCCGCTTATCCAATCTTATCCATCGCAAGCTAATTTACGGAAGAGGCGAAAGTGCAGCGAGGAAACAGAGTGACCAGTGTTGTCGACACCTAAATTAACCCCGAGCTGTCATGTTAAATATCTCATTGCGAGGCGGTTTCACTAAACATAACGCCGACAAACCTTCCAGTGAATTTATGCTAGCAACTAACGTTAACTCCTCCTTCGAGCATCCCACTTCTTCCGTGCCATTGGCCGGAGGAGCTGCTAACTGACTAGCTAGCGAAATTAGCCTATTAGCGAGCTAACACCAGACCGTCCAGCTTCTTCGTCTCCCGATAAAATTAAACAAAATGGTAGCGTCGATATCCTACTGTTGAGGAGGTAACCACGAAAAGTGTCGCCTCTGTGATAGTCCGAGATTATGTCTTCATTTTGTTGCCGTTTTCCAGCGCCAATCCACCTGTGTCAGTGACAAGACAGGCCAGACGAGTGACGAGACGAAACCGTTATTTCCTCGTCAAATCCCTCTGATGATCCTCGCCTCACAAATCACATCCGTCACAGCGTCCCGCGTCGAAGCCGAGAACGAAACAAAAGGGGTGAAAAAATATGATTAAAAAGCTCCATCGTTTGGCAGCCAGTCCACCGATGTTGATCACAGACACCGAAAGCTCTCGCATCAGCATCAGCAGTGTCCCATCCTCCGCCTCCTCCTCCTCCTCCTCCAGCCGCATACACACCACTGACGTTTCACGCAAGCGTACAAAACACCCCGCAGTATCACTGGTTTCATAGCAGCAGATATGAAATGGGACCTTATGGTTTGTGTGTTGAGCACATGTATTATATTCAAAAGGTTGCCCTTGCACATGTTAACATACATGTTTCACAAGCACCCCTTCACACAGAGGTTAAAGGTCAGGATCAGATGGAGGAGGGCTACCTCTGTTGCCATTAACTACTCAGCAGCTGATGTAGAACTACATATAAACCAGTATGAAATAGTTGGAGAATTCAAGATGACAGAGATTTATTATTGTGAGAAAATAAATGGTTGCAATTGTAATGTTTTGGCGCCCCCATCTGGTTCATATAGGTATTTATTTTCTGCATGTTTGCATCTGCTGTACCTCATGTTGGTCATCTGATCCTCTGGTTCCCAACCTGAGGGTCCCGGACCCCATAGGGGTCACCAAAGCCTCACGGGGGGGTCGCAAGCCCTTCTTGATTTAAAGGGGTGTATGACAACTTTTAAAGAAGTTAATAACATTAATTAAATTGGCCTTCATCTTAGCATTTCATTCATTTTTGTGAAGAAACAAAATTGTTATTATAACTGTTATTTTTAAAGTTTAGATTATTATTCAAGGCATAAATCTCACAGGATAAGGGCACAGTGAAGACCTGAACACAAGATACATTTGCAGAGCATTTACTTTCAATCAATCAATCAATTTTATTTATAAAGCCCAATATCACAAATCACAATTTGCCTCACAGGGCTTTACAGCATACGACATCCTTCTGTCGTTTGGACCCTCACAGCGGATAAGGAAAAACTCCCCAAAAAAAAACCTTTAACGGGGAAAAAAATGGTAGAAACCTCAGGAAGAGCAACTGAGGAGGGATCCCTCTTCCAGGACGGACAGACGAGCAATAGATGTCGTACGGAACAAATCAGCATAATAAATTAACAGTAATCCGTATGACACAATGAGACAGAAAGAGAGACAGAGAGACAGAGACAGAGAGAGATGCAGGTAATGACAGTAGCTTACAACAACATTAATGAAAGTAATAATATTATAATTAATAATAATATATTAATATCTGATAGTATACATGTGTGACAATAATCATATGTGTATAATAACAGTAGAAGTATGACTAATGATAACAGCAGCAGCAGGAGGCATCTGGCAGGACCACGGCAGCAGCACAACCACACACGTCACACTATCCAGGCACCGCCGCAATACGAGTTAACCTGAGAGACAGTGGAGCACAAAGGCTCCGGAGAAGAAGCCGAGACCATTGTTGTTTTGAACAGTCATCTCTCTACGTCATGACTCATACACACCTAAGCCATGCCCTTACCTGCCAGTAGCTTCTCACAGGACACTAACTGGTCAGAGTCACTAGTGGTGTGGACACAAACGCAGTACTTAAAGCCTGGCAAAATAGAGTTTTGTTAGAGCTTGTGATCCGGTGGTTCTCGCGTGATCTCGTGATATCATGAGAATCCACCTCTCATGCGAGGTAATTGGTAGCTATAGGCAGTTACCAAAGAGTATGACCAAAGACAAAAACAATGTACATTCTTTGCAATTATCCCCAGTGGTGGAAATGGCGGATGGTGGAACAACCAAAGTAACTGTGGAAACTGTAGAGGTTCTAGGCTCTGAGGAAAATGAAGAGCTCTCTGGTTGCCTTTACCACTTTACCACTTTACTTTCTGCTCAACAACCCCATCTTGCATCAGAAAAGTATGTAGTTAAGACAAGCAAATGGCTGAAACAATGGCCCAGCATAAGGGAGGAGTAAAAATGAGGCCTATTACATATGTATGCACACCTCAGCTGCCACTCTGAAGCTTCTGGATTCTGTATATCACTCTGCTTTAACAGCCATTATCGTGATTTGTATGCTAAGGTTTGGTGGCCCTCTCTCTGTGTGAGGCGTGAAAGACAGTGAGTGTCATTTATTTATAAAGCTCTCACTGGTCTTTGACCAATTCAATTCTTTCTTTTAGTGTGGGATACCAAACTGGGTCTAGTGATTGGATTATACTCCAGGTGCCGGGTGTTTTTACTGGACTTTGAAAATCCAGTTTTTCATATTGTGCACCTGCAACGTGGAACAACATGCAGAACACTTAAAGTTTTACTCATTTTTATTCATTGAGCAATTCAAATCTTTACAGTATCATATTTTACAACTAAGTGTTCCTGATATACCTGATTAATGTGTTCTATGTTTTAAGCTTTAATTAATTATTTCTGCTTTTATTCATTTTTTTTACATTTTTAATTGGTGGTTTTATTGCTTTTTACTTTTATGTAAGTTTCTCTTTGTTTTTTCTGTGTCTAAGTGCTTTTATTTTGTATTGTTTAACTGTGCTACATTGTAAATGAGGTCTCTACCTCAATGTATTTCCGAGTTCCTACAAATATCAGGAAAACTCTTCTCTGATGCAATATTCACAAGAAATAACCTGCTCAAAATAATTCCAAATCACTCATTTTACACAAACTTCCTGCAGATTTTGTGTTAACCAGTTGGTTTGTAGTTTTGTTATGCAATAATTAATATAAAACATCCACAAAATACGTCACTTAATTAGGGGCCGTCAGTTTACTCAATGAAAGACGAGGGATCCCTTAAGGAAAAAGTTTGGGAACCACTGATATAATCCAATGACTATTGAGCAAACTGACAACCCCTGCCTAAGTGACATATGTCATGGATATTTCATATTCAAGGTATAGCAACAACAACAGTACAGAACAATCATAAAAATGACTAACTGTACAAATTGAGATTTGGCCTACTGTACACACTTTTAAACCCCAAGAAGTAAAGAAGACCTCACAACCCCCCTGTGAAGCTTTGGCAACCCCAGCTCTGCTTGTCATCCCTGAGAACAAATTACAATCTGCACAAAGTATCCAATATTTAAGAGAGTAAATCTGGAAATAAAACACTGAACTGTCTTGTTTTGATTAACTTGTGACCCCTCAGATGTGGGGCCCTGACCCTTAAGTAGGTAACCACTAATTTAATCTAGTAAATTTGAATTAAACACTGTCTGCTCCTTCCTACAGATACAGATCAAGCTTCAGTGACGTAAAATGCTTCAAGAGGGGAAAATAAATAAATAAATAAAAAAAACAACAACTAATGAACTCTAATTTCACGTTTTATTAATAAATGAGAAGTACAGAAAAATCACATGAAATGGCACATGATACACATGATGATATATGAAATGCATGATGACAACACAGCACTATAATGTGTGAACAATCCCTGAATGGTTATAAAATTTGATCCATTCCTAAGCTTGTAAAAACACATAATACAGTACAGAATGTTAGTGTCCTTTCCTCCAGCCCCTCAGCATTACACTCTTAAGGCACAAACCACAAATACTGAACATGTAGCATATCAGTGCTACAGATGGCTCCTTGATTACACGTTTGATTTCAGCATTCATTTGTCTCTTTTCTTTTCGGATGACCAATACCCTGAAAGAAAATAAGAGAGACAAATGGATTAATGTGGGTTATACTGTATTCCTGTTATTTAAACAATGTCTTAAACTCTAAACCAAAAGATGAATCACTGCACAGCATAATCACATTCTCATTCACACGGTCTCTCTACATGGACCTCGAGCTGCACCTCCCCCTACACACCTGAGTCAGGAGGAGGACAGAAGAGCACCTTGTTCAGAGTTTAGCGGATTTAGAGGAAGCTATACCCAACAGGCTGGAGAAGTCGTTAGAAGAGGTCAGCCACGACCCGCCGTCCGCCACCAGGATGGCTCCAGTCACATAGGAGGAGGCCCGGCTGGCCAGGAAGAGAGCGCAGTGGGCCATCTCTGTCTTGTTGGCTGCTCGCTGCAAAGGAATGGATAGGAACAAACCAGCAGCCTCCCCTCTGGGACCACCTGAAAAAAATAGATATTTACTTCCTCTGTTCAAGTTGGTCCAGAATTCAGCCGCCAGTATCATTACCAGAACCCCCTCCTGCTCTCCATCAACTCCACAGGCTTCCTGTTAAATATCCCATTGATTTCAAGATTCTACTTCTTACCTTTAAGGTCCTTCATAATATGTATAGCTCTAAAATGTCAGTTTTTGGACATCCTCCCATCTGTTTGAGGATTGCATATTAAATTATACAATAAGAGATCCTGTTCATAATAAATAACTGCTTGTTAAGCCAGTTTGTCAATATTGTGTTAATTCTTTACCCAGTCTGCGGTAGCCCTCTGTGCCAGAGACAGGACCTGGAGCCACAGTATTGACTCTGACCCCACTGGGGCCCCACTCCACAGCCAGGTGCTTGGTCATGGCATCTGTGGGGCAGGAGAGGCAACACTGAGTCATTAGATTCTCATTTTGATATCATTACATACCAGCGAAAATCGCTCTTACCATTTGCAGCCTTAGCAGAGCCAGCATGCACCTGCAGGGCCTGTCCCTTGTATCCAATTGTTGCAGAGATGTTGACTATGTTGCCACCATGATTCTGCACACAAAAAAGATGGACTCAAAATCAGTGCTATGGGTAAATGATCAAATCAGCTTCAGAGCACAGGGGCAGCTGTTTGAATCCCATTCAGAGACAAGGATCTTTACTGTCCTCTTGTGGTGGCCAGAGTGAATTGCAGTGGGTGAATCAATGATAATTATTTATCAATGACTAAATCATGTCCCTGCAGATACATTATCATTGTCATTTCAGTGCTTTGGGGTAATAAACAATTCACTTATAGGTCCTTAGCTTGGAAGTGCACTGTACCTGGAACCACTTCTCATAGACCACCTTGCTTGTGTTGAATGTACCCATAGTGTCTATCTCCATCACTGTCTTGAAGGCGTTGAAGGAAAGTGCTGATGCTGGGCAGAGGAAGTTTCCAGCAGCATCTGTCAACAACAGCAACTGTGACATTAACCAAAAGCCATTAAAGCTATAAATGCATTAATTATATGGTACATATACATGTTATGCAGTGATGAAACAGTTTCAGAGGGGACTAGGGGGCAGAGATAGGATATAAAAATAGATGCAGCAATGGAAAAGCTGATGATTAAATACAAACCTTTCACACTTGACCTTTTTTCAAATACACTGAACAAACAACACTTTAGTTTTTACTCCCATCTTCCATGGGTTTAAGTTAAAGATCTAAGACTTTTTATGCAATCATTTCACACAACTAGCGCTACAAGAATACATATTTAAGTCACAGACACCCCAAAGAATCAGTCAGTATCTGGTGTGACACCATTTGTCCCAAGCAGTTGACACATCTCCTTCAAACAGAGTTTATCAGGTCATTGATTGTGGCCTGTGGAATGTGGGCCCACTTCTCTTCAATGGCTGCATGAAGTTACTGGATATTGGCAGGAACTGGGACATGCCAATCCAGAGCATTCCAAACATACTCAAGGGGTGTCATGTCTGGTGAGTATGCAGACCAGTGCAAGAACTAGGATGTTTTCAGCTTCCAGGAATTGTGTACAGATCCTTGCAACATGAGGTCATAGCAGCAGATGAATGGCATGACAATGGGCCTCAGGATCTCATCACAGTATCTCTGAGCATTCAAACTGCCATCAATAAAATGCATCTGTGTTTGTTGTCTGTAGCTTATGCCAGCCCATATCATAACTGCACTGTCCCCACGGGGCACTCTGTTCACAACGTTAGCATTAGCAAACTGCTTGCCCAAAAAACACCATACATGTCGTCTGCCATCTCCCCGTTACAGTGTAAACTTGGATTTATCTGTGAAGAGAACCCTTCCCCAAAATGGCAGATGCCATTGACAGTGAGCCATTGCCCCTCAAGTTGGTTACGACGCCAAAGTACGGTAAGGTCAAGACCCTGGTGAGCACATCGAAAACGCACATGAGCTGTGATGGTTTTCAATGTTTGTGCAGAAATTATTTTGTTGTGCAAATCAATTGTTGCATCAGTTGTTCAAGTGGCTGGTCTAAAACAATCTTGCAGGTGAAGACGCTGGCTGTGGAGGTCCAGGCTGGTGTGGTTACATGTTGTCTGTGGGTATGAGGCTGGTTGAATGTACTGCCAATTCATGGAAACAACCATTCGAGATGGCTTATGGTTGTGAAATGAACATTTAGTTTACAAGCAACATCTCTGGTGGACACTACTGCAGTCAGCATGCCAATGGCACGTTCCCTCAAAACTTGCAACATCTGTGGCACTGTGTTGTGTGATCAAACTGAACATTATAGAGGGGCCTTTGATTGTGACCAGCCCAAGGCACACCTGTGGAATAATGATGCTGTTTAATCAGCATCTTGAAACCTATCAGGTGGACGGATTATCTCAGGAAAGAAGAACTGCTCACCAACACAAAGTTTAACAAATTTGTGGCCAAACTTTGAGAGGAAAATATCTATTTAGTATACTGTAAGTGCTATATCACAGGCAACTGGACTTGCTTGCGTTTCTTGAAGACGTTTCGCCTCTAATCCAAGAAGCCTCCTCAGTTCTAAATAACCGGTACAAAGTAGCAGGCTTTAAACCCTGTGTGGGTGGGAACCCTTGCAGAGTCGTAGGGGGTCACATGTGACAACACCAACAACCACTCCACAAGCGCACGGCACAGCACAGGAGAGCCAGCTCCTCAGGCCAAGACTCAGCTGTCCACTTACATCTACAGGAGAAGGGACACTCGTGCAGCAGCACGTGTACTAACAGGAACTAAGAAACGAGATCATATTTCTCCTGTTTTAGCTTCGCTGCGCTGGCTCCCTGTAAAATCCAGAATTGAATTTAAAATCCTACTGTTAACTTATAAAGCTCTAAATGGTAAAGCTACATCATATCTTAGAGAGCTCATAGTGCCATATTATCCCACCAGAACACTGCGCTCTGAGAACGCAGGGTTACTCGTGGTCCCTAAAGTCTCCAAAAGTAGATCAGGAGCTAGAGCCTTCAGCTATCAGGCTCCTCTCCTGTGGAATCATCTTCCTGTGGTGGTCCGGGAGGCAGACACCGTCTCCACATTTAAGACTAGACTTAAGACTTTCCTCTTTGATAAAGCTTATAGTTAGGGCTGGCTCAGGCTTGCCTTGTACCAGCCCCTAGTTAGGCTGACTTAGGCCTAGTCTGCCAGGGGACCTCCTATAATACACCGGGCACCTTCTCACTCTCACTCTCTCTCACTCTCACTCTCTCTCTCTCTCTCATATTCTATTACTGCATCTTGCTAACTTGGCCATTCTGGATGTCACTAACTCGGCTTCTTCTCCGGAGCCTTTGTGCTCCACTGTCTCTCAGATTAATTCATATCGCAGCGGTGCCTGGACAGCGTGACGTGTGTGGTTGTGCTGCCGCCGTGGTCCTGCCAGATGCCTCCTGCTGCTGCTGCTGCCATCATTAGTCATTAGTCATACTTCTACTGTTATTATACACATATGACTATTGTCACACACGTATACTGCCAGATATTAATACATACTTTCAACATATTGTACCACAGTAGCCAGAACTATAACTATAATATTATTACTTTCAATAATGTTGTTGTAAGCTACTGTCATTACCTGCATATCTCTCTCTTTCTCTCTCTCTCTCACTCTCTCTCTCTCTCATTGTGTCATGCGGATTACTGTTAATTTATTATGCTGATCTGTTCTGTACGACATCTATTGCACGTCTGTCCGTCCTGGAAGAGGGATCCCTCCTCAGTTGCTCTTCCTGAGGTTTCTACTGTTTTTTTTCCCCGTTAAAGGGGTTTTTTTGGGGAGTTTTTCCTTATCCGCTGTGAGGGTCATAAGGACAGAGGGATGTCGTATGTTGTAAAGCCCTGAGAGGCAAATTGTGATTTGTGATATTGGGCTTTATAAATAAAATTGATTGAAACTGATTGATTGACTCCTTTGAGGACAGCAATGTGCACATCTTGGCCAGGGAAGAAAGATGGTTTGAAAGAGTGAGTAAAAGAAGCCATCTACCTCAAGCTGGAACAAACATTGTTTAACAGAGGGGTGGCTAACGAGACCACTTATCACCAACCTACAATTGGGAACCCTCCCCAGACGACTTCACACCCATTCACCCCTGGTCGCACCTGACCCTAACAAGTCACATGGTGGCCAGGTGGGTCAACGACTCACATTGTGACCTTAACGACTCTGAATCTAAGAGCTCATATGTGAGAGGTGAAACGTCTTCAAGACACACAAGCAAGTCCAGTTGCCTACGATATAGCACTTACGATTACCATGACCTGGACGACTGAGATCTACACAAA
The DNA here is from genome assembly GCF_041903045.1 of Epinephelus lanceolatus. NCBI lineage: Eukaryota > Metazoa > Chordata > Actinopteri > Perciformes > Serranidae > Epinephelus > Epinephelus lanceolatus. The sequence continues at coordinate 17,251,876 of NC_135754.1, read as the reverse complement.
TATTTAGTATATTAAAAAATTCTTCGATCTTTAACATAAAGCTGTGAAAAATGGGAGCAAAAACAAAAGCGTTGCTGTGGTGGCAAAAAAGATCTAGAAATGTCTGACAGTTGAGTTAAAGTTAGAAGCAAAACATGTTTACTAAAATCCTGAATGGTTTCACTCTGGGGTGAAGTCTAAGAGCAGACTGACCTGGCAAACATTGTGTTGGTGAAACAAGTTCTGGGAAATGGCAAAAAAAAAATCACACACACACACACAGAAAGTTAGGTATGATGTTAGTCTGAGGAAGAGTATAGGAATGTTTGGCGAACTGTTTGCAGACTCTTTAAAAATTAATTTGATGGCAGGATGCATGGTGTAATGATGAAGAGTGTGAGCAGCAGAGCTTCCACCACAAACTCAGTAATCATTAGCACAAAAACATATTTTTTAGGCTTGTTTGCAAGAGGTTACATACTGTTAACGAGGATGTCTATACGTCCCAACTCTCTCAGTGTCTCATCCACAGCAGCTGAGATCCTCTCCGGCTGCCTCACATCTATACACAAAGGGAGGCAGCGGCGGCCTGACGCTGCAGACAGCTTTTTAGCTGCCTAGGGAAACACACAATAATTTACTTTAACATTTAGTAATGGTGTAAGATATATGATTTAGGATTGTGGAAACTGTGTGAGAGGAATCACCTCTCTGAGCTTGTCCAAGTTCCTGCTCGCAATCACTGTGTCACAGCCATGCCTGAAAGAAAAGAAAGAAATATACTTAACAATACCAAAGAGAGCATGCTGTACTGTTTGGATTAGAACATTAATTGAATATGTTATGCTTGCATAAGTTAGGCTGATATGGAGACAGAGGAAGTAACATATGGAGGATGGGAATGTAAGTGAGGGGCAGTAGGTAGTAAATACAATGTAAAAAATGAGAAATGAGGTAAATGTCAAAGTCAAAAGCAACAGCTCCATCTTGGGGTGAATCTAACTGCTTGCAAAACAGACACCAAGAGATGACTTTACAAGGTCCCTGCCACTGATTGTGATAAAAAATATTAACTATTTCTGCCACATAAGTAAATTAGTGAACCATTTCAACTTTGTTGCACAAACAAAAGATGAAAGTCTAGCTGTAAGATTACATAATCAAAAGGTTTAAAGTACAGCTGCATACTATCTCACTTACACATTTTACTGCTGCAGAGTAAGAGTATGACATAATGCTGGCAGAGTATTGATTCTACGACGTACTTGTTCTTCTACTATACATGCACTAGTAATATCTGTGAATGTAAGGAGTCAAATTTGACTTAATATAGTCTAATATTTCTGCAAGATCTGGGCATGTTTTGGTTACACAAATGCGTTACCCTCTCACCTCATGAAGATTTCAGCTATCCTGAGTCCAATTCCAGATCCACCACCTGTGATAAAAGCAACCTGATCTCTGAAAAAAAAAGTAAACCACCCTCATAAGTCACTTCATGTAGTTACTGCAGTGACATGCATCATTCAATGTGTGAATGCAGTAAAGCAGTTAGATCACACCGAGCATTAGAAACACATTTAAAGGTTTTCATGCGTACTTTAGTAGATCTGGACTATAGATGTGTGTGTACGAAGTCAGGCAGTCATCCGTGCCAACATCCTCGGGTAGCAGCTCTCCTTTTCTCTGTGGCTCTGCCATACTGATAAATAATGCATGTTAATGGGATGCAATCACACTGGTATTACTATAATGATAAGGCAGTAATTGACTGGTTTGTAAATGCAGGAGTTGCACCAAATAACAGAAACATCTCAAAATACAACAACCCTCTACAGCAGTTGGTAAAACTGGAAAAAATCAACTAAACTTAGCGTTATTTTGTTTGTAAAACTCTACTTCATCCTGTTTTTACTATTGTATTTCAGAACATTTGTGTGCACTTGATGTTTGTAACCAGTGCCACATTACAGAATTTCAAAATAAAATCACAGTTATAGTAGCAGCTGTATCAGATGTGGCATTTTAACAGGTATGTTGTTAAGGCAGTTACCATGATGAGTCATGGTAGAAAGTTGCCTCACAACACTGCACCTCAAGGCTTTAAACCCTGACTGACACTGCTTTAACCAACCGACTTGTTATTTTGTCTATCCCCTAAACATATTTTAAGCTAGTCTTTTAACTATCTACAGCTAGCAGTGCAACAACAGTGTTTAACTGGCAGGGCTGTGAAGTTAATTTTAGTTGACATGTAACGTTAGCTAACTTAACTGCTGTCGTATTAACGTTACCTTCTGAGGAAACAAGCTAGTTTTACAGCGCTGAACGAACCGTTACCTCCTCTTTGGTGAAACACAATCTCGACACGAAGCACGTTACTAACTGACGGGTCACCTTTATTCCTCACCCATTAGGTGTTTCTTTCCAGTGCGAACTATTTGTACTTTGACGCTACTCCTTTCGCGAAGCGTTATGGGTAATGAAGTCGGGACAAGGTGTGTTCAAGAGCCCACATATCTCAGGCTGAGTCTGACATTCCGTGCTAACATGATATTTAGTTGGTTGAAACACTATGTGATTGCTAAAAAATATATCACATACATTTTTACCCCATGTCCGCAACCTTATTATGTAAATTAAATACTATTGACATATTACAGTGTACAAACACTGGGCACTACGCCAGCATACAAATCCTGGCAGCTCTGTAATCTCAATAAATATAAAAAATAAAATAATAAGATAAAGTAATAGCCAATTTCACCAAAGGCCAAAATAGTACAGTTTAAAATCATTAGTAGATATTATCCAGCAGCAGAAATGAAAAAAAAAGTGCCAAACTGGTTTTGAGGCTGACCTCTGTTGTTTTTGTTTTGCAGGGCCTGAACTATTGAATCTATTAAATTGATCTTTTTTATTCATGTCAGTCACATTTCAGTTTTGGCAGTATGTGAATGATTGGCTAAATATTAACATAGAAAATATCACATCACTTGACGCGTACCAAAGTCTAATTTACAAAGATAACCTCTTCAAAGAAATATCTGTTTTATTTGTATAGTACTAAGATTTAATATCTTACTACTATACAAATAAAACAGGGTCAAAATTCAGAAAATACTGGGAGCATTAAACTTTAGAGGTCAGGCTCTATTTGATTCACGCCAGAAAGAGAAACTATCAGACAGCATCACGCTCTGGGGACTGTATAGTGGTAATCTGAAGAGCGGAGGAGAACCCAGTGATTCTGTTGCTCATTTACAATAAGCATCATCCTCTAGGATGGCACCAGCGAGGTTCTCCACTGGTAAACCAACACTGAAATAAACGATCCAGGGTTTTCAGTTTCAGGGCCGATGCTGATCGCTGTGCATTAGTGCCGAGAGTGGCCCTTATTGATCTGTACTTTGGGATTTACTGTTGGAAAAAGCCCTATGCAATTGATCCCTCAAATACTTTTGGGATGGATATTCTTCTGTGCACTGAGAGATCTGAGACGATCAGAAATGTAAGATGAGTGCTTTTGTAATTTGATTTGTTTTGCTGGAGGCAGGAATAAACAAGAACAGGAGCAGAAGTGCACTTATAACAGGGCAGAATTAGAATAAATGGTAATGGATGCTCGTAAGTTTTACACCACAGATAGTTTTAACAGGGTGGATCCAGCGTTTGGTTTTTATTCAAAGCAGTTTTATGTGTTGAGTGTGTTTTTCTACTTTCTTACTATTGGCTTTCATTGTTCTTGTATAATCTAGGATGCAAATCCTTACAGTTTATCAAGAAAATGAATTTACATTGTCTGTCTGATTTGCAGTGCATTGCAGTCTAATGCAAACTGAATCACCATGCAACATTACACAAATTTGATTTTTAAAAAAGGCAGATAATGTTTCTGTGATGGATAAAAATCAGGCAATTCCAAGAGTCTGCAAGCTGACTCCAGATTCAAACAGTCCAAATCAAAGACTCCAAGATGAAGAAATCATTAAAACATCTGAAACACAACTGCACACCTGGATAAATGGTCAGCAGGAAACTCCAACAGTCTGTTTTGATGCTCGCAGCCAGATGGCGCTATCTGTCAGTGTTTTACTACTTGAACCCACAATGATAAAAACACATGCAGGGCTGTCAATGTAGTCCTACACTTACAATAAGTAAGAATGCCTCCCTCATGCTTCAAATTACTAAGACATGCTTGAAATCATTAAGCATGTGAAACACTGTCTGTGCATCTGTGTGATCAGATTTTAGGGGTGAAATGTTCGAGCAAGCATAAAAACAACAAAAGAATGGTAAGATTTTGATTTCCAGGTTAATTAAAGTTCAAATATTCATGTTTTATGGCTGATATTTTTAATTTCAGTGGCTTTTTGGGTCGTCATCCTTACTATTTATTATCTATTATTTTCAGGTGAGATGTTTCTCTGAGCTCCTTCAGTTTCAACTCCACATACTGTATACATCTAAATAGTCTTTTGTCCTTGTAAGCACTGTATTATAGCAGTTCATATAATTTTTCCAATGTTTCTGAATTAATATAAATAATTTAAAGTGAGAATATGTGATGCTAAACCTTGTTCAACAGGAGTGCAAGAAGAGGAGTCAATGAAACATACACTCACTAATTCAGTCACGCAGCAATATCTATTGCTGCTAACGTTAACATTAGTGTTAGCGTAAAGCAGTGTTCTCTTCAGCACTGTTTAAAATTACAATGTGTAATGGTTGGAGGCTGCCAGCTACTTATCGTCATGGATTTTCAGGCAGTTGTTTCGATTTTACTTGGTATCTATCACATATATAAACCAAGAGATGTGTAAAGGAGCTGGATACAGCGTTGAAGGGTGGGCCTATTTTCATTCCTATGACAGTTGCTCAGTGGTACATGAAGCCAGAAACAGTCTGACTTCTGAAAAAAAAAATTCTGCATCCATGTTACCAAAGAGCAAATGTCTAAGTGTTTCCTTTAAACCCACCTCCAAGCCTCTGGTCTCAGGATATACCTAAAAAAATAAATAAATGAATAAAAACAAAAAATTTACTAATTAACAGACATATCTTTTACAATTCACGTATATGAAGTAGTAAGTAGTGACTCAAGTCCAAGTCAGGTGACTCGAGTCCACACCTCTGCTAAAACGTCACTGAATGTCAATGCTGAATCATCCCTGAATGATGACGAAGCTTATCTGATGTCACCGCACCCCGCGCAGAGTTAGGTCGTAAACCCCTGAGTGTATTAAAGTGAGTAAGAGAGTGTTTGTTTCTAAATTCAACTTTAAGTGCTATACTTCCTTTAAAATGCTCCCGTCTTACCTAAAAAAACGAGTCAGAGTCCGCCGTCAAAGGTTGACATGTTTTACAGAAAATATCCTGATGCAGGAACATAAAGGCATGAACAAAAGCCTGCCTTTACACAGACGACCAGACTCACAGCCTCAGACGGTTAATTGTTCCAACAAGCCTGGCACAGCTAAAGCCATAAAGGTCCATTATTCCCTGCTGGCCCAGAGGCCAGAGTGGCCCTACAGCCCCACAGCACTGACAACTGGTCCTGGGCTCTGTCCTTGTCTCTGTGCTGGGAGAGTCTCTGCAGCTTTGCTCTGGACCTCTGTTGGTGGGTTTGTGTTGCCAGACTGTCCTTCCTCCTCCAGACCCACCAGCCTGCTGCTGACCTCCCACAGCCTGCGAGCTGCCTCCTCATCCAGGGCCTGGGGCGCCGGTTCCTTCTCTGTCATCACATCATAGTACCTTCCCGTCACCCCCTCCATCTCCTCAGACACTGCCAGGTAGACGCTGGGCTGGGCCCCCAGCTCTGGGCTCTTAACCAACAGGGAGAAAAAGGGACCTGTAGGGGGGGTTGATGGAGATTTCAGGTTTGGTTTTAAACTCAGCAGGAATGTTTTAACCATCTTTCACATCAGAATACAAGTCCTTTATCAAATGAATCAGCCAGTGTCAAGTACCACTCCAACTACTCAACTACTTAATGGAATCATGTTGTCTGAGTCATGTTAAGAAATTAAACACTTACATGAATGTGCACCAACTGAGTTTACTCATATCCGAATCTGGCAATGTTGCATTGTAGACTTTTATTATCTTCTTCACTGATTATAAATGAGCTCAATAACAAACACTGTTTCCACACAGTGGAGGATTTTTATTACCCATGAGTGCATGTAATTAAAAAAAAATACTCATTGCTGAACAAAAATAAAAAACATACATTTAGTGATCCCCGGAATGAGTAACAAGAAGCTGTATCACATTAGCACTGGTGAATATTGAATATATATGTAAGATAATTTGACAGCTGCAATAGAGACTCCTCAGCTCTGATTAGTTGGTTTTGATGTTTCATGTACTTCTTTCAGAATGAAATGACAATTTCAACTTCCATCCATCCATTTTCGTAAACGCTTATCCTTGAGGGTCGCGGGGGGACTGGAGCCTATCCCAGCTGACATTGGGCGAGAGGCGGGGTACTCCATGGACAGGTCGCCAGACTGTCACAGGGCTGACACATAGAGACAGACAACCATTCACACTCACATTCACACCTACGGACAATTTAGAGTCACCAATTAACCTGCATGTCTTTGGACTGTGGGAGGAAGCTGGAGTACCCATACACACATGCACTAACATGCATGCACGGCCGGACCAGCTTGCCGCAACAAACCACAGAGAAGCTCAGATTACAACACACACGGAGGGAGCCTCACTTTATTCTCTACTCAGAACGCCATTACTCCACTTTATCTTTAGACCACAAATCGTGGTTTGCTGCTGCATTAATGCTCTAAACATCCCATACAGAACCATCCATCCATTTTCATCCGCTTATCTGAAGCCAGGTTGCAGGGGCAGCAGGCCAAGCAAGGCAACCCAGACGTTCCTCTCCCTAGCTCCTCCTGGGGGACCCCAAGGTGTTCCCAGGCCAGATGAGATATATAATCCCTCCAGTGTCTTCTGGGTCTGCCCTGGGGCCTCCTACCAGTGGGACATGCCTGGGGCACCTCTAACAGGAGGCGCCCTGGAGGCATCCTGATCAACCACCTCAACTGAGCCCTTTAGACGCGAAGGTGCAGCGGCTCTACTCCGAGCACCCTCCAGATGTCCGAGCTCCTTACCCTATCTCTAAGGCTGAGCCCAGCCACCCTATGGAGGAAACTCATTCAGGCTGCTTGTATCTGCAACCTCATTCTTTCGGTCACTACCAAGTACTCATGACCGTAGCTGAGGGTTAGGACGTAGATGGACCAGTAAATAGAAAGCTTCATCTTCCAGCTCAGCTCCCTCTTCACCATGCCAGTCCGGCGCAACACCTGCATCACTGCAGAGGCTGCACCAAACCGCCAATCCATCTCATGCTCATTCTAACCTAATTCATGAACAAGACCCCGAGATACTTCAACTCCTTCGCTTGAGAAGGGCACACAGAACCTTTAAGATTATTATGAATGAAACTACACTAACAACAGGATATAAAGCAGTAGCTTCATCTCAACCAACTGTAACAGTAAAATGCTTCTTACTCATTGTGCATCATTATTAATAATCCAACAATAAAATATACACTAATATGACAGTCACAGGAGCTATTTTTCCTCATTAAGTACTTTTATTTTTGATACTTATGTGACTTAAAGCACCATTTTCAAAGTGTCTGATTTAGCATTCCACAATGTGGATCTGACCACTGCTTTACTTTAATACTTTAGTTGTCATTCTCTTCACTTCTGTTTTCAGAGTTAGAAAGTTTAAGTGCTCTGGATAAGAAACTTTTCATTCTAAAAATGCTCTCACTTCATGTTTATTTATACAGACCTACAAGTTAACAAGAATAGAACATGCACTAAGCTAATTGTTGCACAGCATTAGGTAAGCATTTATTGATTTCTCTAAATTCAGAATCCAATAAGGAAGCAGGATACTCACTGAGCACAGAGCTCGAGAACTGCGATTGGTGCAGACCCGTGTGCCTCCCGAGCTCCGTGGCAACAACGCCTGGGTGCACAGCATTCACCGTGACTCCTGTGCCTGTTACACACACAGCTTTGTTTAAAAATACATATCCAATGGCCAATTACAAACAAGAACATAGGCCGTACTCCCTCCCACACATGCCCACATATGCAACAGCCAGTAGACTTGCCTTGTAATCGCTTGGCGAGCTCTCTGGTGAACAGAACATTGGCAAGCTTGCTCTGACAATACGCCTGCTTGGTATCAAACTTCTTCTTCTCCCAGTTCAGGTCCTCGAAGTCAATCTTTCCAACGATGTGGGCGAGTGAGGCCAGGTTGATCACTCTGCTGGGGGCGGACTCTTTCAACTTATCAAGCAGAAGATTTGTCAACAAGAAGTGGCCTGGAGGAAGACAGAAACTCTCAGAATCAGGTAGTGATGGAGCGAAGGAGACTTTATCGGAATGTAAAGATAATTTAGATCGATTTTCTTAGAGCGAGTTTCATTTAGATGTTAGATATTCATTCAAGTACCTAAGTGGTTAACTCCAAACTGCATGTCGAAGCCATCCTCTGTCTTCCCTGCGGGACATCTCATGACTCCTGCATTATTTATCAGTACGTCCACTTGCCTCTCTTCTATAAGACAATAAAGATCATGTTTCAGAACTCTTACTATATGTGCTTTATTTCTATAACTTGCCACATAACTGGAGAAGTGACCGTGACATGTCTCGTTTCCTCACCTTGTCTGATTCTCTCTGCAAACTCTCGGATGGATTTCACAGAAGCCAGGTCGAGGTGACACGCGTAAACGTTAGGATTCAGTGTCTTCCCTCGAATCTCTTTCGCAGCTGCCTCGCACTTCTCCATGTCACGACACCCCATAATGATCCGACCCCCTGGCGATGGCGAAATGGGAAAAGGAGCGTGTCACTGAGAGCAAAAAACGACTAAAGATTTCATGAAATCTGTCTTTTTGGACCAAATCACGGTCAGATTTTCTCCACACCTCTCTTGGCCAGTTCTCTAGCAGTCTCCTTCCCGATGCCTGTGTTGGCTCCTGTTATAACCACAGTCTTCCCATTAATGGTAGCCTTACTGGGACACCGGCCTCCAGTCACATGGTTCCTATGAGAAGAATTAAAGTTCAGTGCTGTCTTGTTAAGGCACTTGAGACTGTGACAACCAGGTTTAATGGATTTCTCTTAATCTAATGCAAAATATTGCTTGCTTGGCTCTAACTGAACATGGACTTATTCTGTCTTGTCCACTTTGCACCACAAAAAAATATAGTTTCATACATGTGTACATTACATAACAGCCCTAAAAGCTCACCAAATATGCAGCTCAATGCATTTATTCAGGAAGACGCTTAGCTGCACGTTAGAAAGCTCCTGCTACAGGTCTACACCACTTTTAATCCTTGAAAAAATACTTAAACCCCCAAATGATCATTTGTATATCAATAACTCATCCCGTGTTGTGTTAAATCTGTAAAAAATCTTTGTTTTTCTCACATGCCTCTGCTGAATGAAAATCAAAGTCTCATTTATCCAGCCGTATGCTCAGTACTTGCCAAACAGACAGCCCTTTCCAACGGAGAACTGAACTAAAAAAGAAACTCCTCTACATCTTTAAAGCCAGACTCCATTGACAAAAGCAGTAATTTTACCTCACTGAACACAGGAGCTGCTGGTCTACTGCAGCCTCGATTAGTTACTCAATTTGTGTTACTGTGTGACTTTGGTGTTTTAAAGGGTTAGCTCGGATTAAGCAAAGCCACACAATAACACCAACAAACTCCAGATTGAGGCAGTGGTGGACCAGCAGCACCTGTGTTCAGTGTGGTTAAATTATTGCTTTTGTCAGTGGGGTCTGGCTTTGAGGAGAACACGGGAAAGTTTCACTTTTAGTTCAGAAAGAGCTCCGTCTTTGGGGCGTCGGTGGCTTAGTGGTAGAGCAGGCGCCCCATGTACAAGGCTGTTGCCGCAGCGGCCCAGGTTCGACTCCAGCCTGTGGCCCTTTGCTGCATGTCAATCCCCCCCTCTCTCCCCCCTTCACGCTTGTCTGTCCTATACATTAAAGGCCGAAATGCCCCAAAAAATATCTTTAAAAAAAAACAAAGAAAGAAAGAGCTCCCTGTGTGGGAAGTACTGAGCCACACGACTGGATAAATGTGACTTGGATTATGCAGCATGAGTTGTATGAGAGTTTATAGACTGTTTTGATGTAGTTTTACTGTTGTTAAACGTGAACCCCTTTAACTGCATGTGAGAAAAACAAAATTGTCCTCACGCATTCAACATAACATAGGGTAAGCAGCTGATATAAAAATGGTCATCTGGGTTGGGGTAAGGTAATGAACATTATTCTACTCAAATGGTCACAGTGGGCAGCTGCAACACAGCCACAGAACTCTGGGGGCCCTCAAAAGCTGCTGTTTTAAATAAGCATGAACTGGTTTGTGCCAATTAATTTGTTTGGGAATATGCGGCACTAAATCACAATATAAACTGATATAATTGGCTCAGTTATTTGGAGCCAGGTTTGTAATTACATGATGTCACCGAGCAGTCTCAGCTACATAAATGAAAACACCTGTGTGGGTTGACTGTAGTTTCGTAGGGCCTTTAAAGTGGGTCCTGCTTTTGATTCAGCCTTAAACTTTTGGACTTGATGTTTGGCAAAGTGCATTTTGTCCTGGACTTAACTAAAGTTCACACCAGCCTAATAAATTGTAAATGAGTGAACAGAGTGTCATTAATATTCTTATAATCTATTTAATCCAATACAGTCAGTCTTTTAGAAATACTTTCTTTGTGACTGAGCCAAGGAGACTGTACTTTGTGGGGTTGTTATACTGGACTGTACTATGGCAGTTCAGTGCTGTCCCCTTACTATGGGAGTAACAAGGTTTTAAACTACCACTCTATGACAGTCTCAGCAACAGTTTAAATGTGTATTCTATGTATCAGATACAGGCGTCCAACACGTCTGAGCTTAATATAATTTTCTTATCAGCAGCAAATGTGACACACACAGTATAAAACATACTGTTACACCATGATACAGTGGCCTTATGTCATACTATATCATCATTTTTACTCACTTCAGTAAAACTGCAGCTCCAAACACTGTCCCAAAAACAGAAACCGGTAAAATATATCTGCTCATGACTCTAAAATAACGCTGACGGTTAAATATAGCATCAAAAATGATTTTAACACCGTTTTCACAGCTGATATGACAACACTACAGCCGAGTAGCACAAGGTTACACGCGCCTGTTTTTAGCGTCATCAACAGAAACTAACCAACCGCGAGGAACCACAAAGCCCAACGGCATTGTGGGAAATGAAGTCTCAATTAAATACACGTCCAACACGTCCAAAACATAGACTGTATAAAGATTTTTTTGGAGTATTGGTGCATAAAATTAACATATTAATAATACCATATAAGGAGAAAATTAAATTAACAATAGAAGCAAGTGTTGCAAATCAAGAGACATAAACATAGAACAAAATAACAAGAAATTATGATGAGAAATTCTATTTTTAGATATGAAATGCGGCTCAAAGTGCTTCACAAAGAGAGGGGGGAAAATGTATAAAAGCATATAAAGGTGGACGAAGCAATAAAATAAAGAACGTTGTTATGAGAATCAGAAGGCACAATAAATTAGATAAAACACCAAAATATTCAAATACCTAAAACCAGAGACATATAATAACAATGTACAACCTATGCATTAATATCAGAAGAAAATTACAATTAAAAGATCTTAAAATAAATAGCATTCAATAAAAATATGGAATTATTGTTAATAAATAATAATAAATATTATAAATATAATATTATATTAGACTGGCTCTAGAGCTTGTTTGTGGGTGCAGTTTATTGAATTCTGTCCATTTTATGAATTTCTTTCTGAAAGTCTTTTATATATATATATATATATATATATTATATTTTCCATTTATTATATTGTAGTTTTGTACATAGATGATTGTTTTTTTCATGTGGTATGCTATGGACCTCTCTCTGTGTCCTTAATAGAGTCATTATTATTATTAATATGTTATAAATATAAATAATACCATTTCAAATATATATATAATATATAATTATAAAATAATTGCTCAGTTTTTCACAGTGGTAGTTATGTGAAGAAATATGGAACATATTCTCCAAGGAATGTGCTAAAATTCACACTATGAAAAAAACCCACTGTTGCATGCGGTATGAGAACAACTTAAACACTTAGGCTGATACTGTGAGAATATGATTTTATTTATATAGAGAGAGCACCGATCTATCTACAGTTATTTCTGGTGGTTGCTTTTTTTTAATATAACATATATGGTGTTTTTTAATCATCTAAAAAACTGAGATACATCACAAATGGGGGGAAAAAAAGCCCGGCAACGTTAAACCAACCCGATTTTTCAGTTGCAGTTGTTGAATTTGGTTTTTGTTAGATGTCCCTGTGATCACATATTGGAAATAAAATACCATGAGAAAAAATAAAATTGGGTGGGTGGGGTGGGGGTGTTATGGGAGAATTTGGAGTTAGCAGAGAAGAAGAGGACTACATGATTCAGTGGGAGAGGGTGATGTGGCTGTCACTGCTTATTCTGTGTTTGAATTGTGAGAAAAAACGATGCGAAATGACTTTGCTGTTATGAATGCAATTGCAAAGTCATTCTATCTTTGGGGAGCCAAGTGAGACTGAGAGAGTGAAAGCGGCAGAGTGAGGAGAGAGCTGAAGTAAGAGCCAGAGAGGAGCTGCCGGAGGGTCACCAATGCCTGGTGTGAGGTGTAATGGTTGGTTAAAGCTCTGTATGCTAGCAGCATGCTTTTGAATTCAATATTCAACTTTTTTCTCTGCCTAAATGTTACTCTGCATGTTCTCTAAAATGAAAAAATCCCCTTTCTGTTCATAGTTTAGGTACCTGCTATTTAGAAGTAGATTTGGATTGTTTCTCTGCACAAAGCAGTGTTTGGAATATTGACAGGGGAAAATTTTTGAAAGTAAATACGCCCACTGCTAGTCTATTTAAAGACACTCTATACTGTACTTCCCTCCAACTTATCCTAATGATGAAATAATCTATGACAAATGTAACTCTCACAAGAATCATTTACTCAGCAATTAACAGACAACATGATTAAGATTTATGGCGTACCCTCACAGTAAAGCATAGGCCGCTTTCATGACTGTAAATGTGGGTGATAAGAGTTTGTCTGCACATGAAGACAAACACATTAACTTCTTTCTACTTGTTGGTGCTGTACAGTGACATACAGTAGTTATCATGGGCCCCAGTGCACACCTGTCTGATGGGCCCCAGTGCCAGATATTGCATTGAAACAGCTAGGTATACTTTATAGTATCGTCACATAATCTAAATACAGACTTGACATTGGACAACTTCAACATACATATTACCAATCATCACTGCAAATCTGTATATGGCAAAAAAATACCAAATATATTACTAAATTATTCATTAAATGGATTTGTTAAATCATTTACTTATAGTTTATGTAAAAAAAGTTAAAAAAAAAAAAGTTAAAAAAAAAAAGGACATTGGTGGAGATGGGTTTGCCTTCTCCAGGGCATATACAGCTTGTATTTTAACCTGTGGTCTCCTTTGAACACAGGCGTATTTCTAAGGTGGCAAGTTTAATCACTCACAAGGGCCCATTCTCTGCTCAAGAGAGAGCGGGCCCTCCAACCACTCTCTCTACAGGCTCCCCTACCCCCATGGGCCCCAGTGCACTGTCTCTATTTACACCCTATGTACTGTATCCTTTTGATCACGTTTTATATTTTAGTCCTAACCTCGTTCTCAAAACAGAGCTTTTAAAGTTTCTGTACGTAACTTTATTAAAAAAATCCCAGAGGAAACACTGGCATATGAAATTTAATGTGATATTGTGGTTTTAGCTGACTAATGTTAGCTAACGTTAGCTTGCTTTCTAATATGGATGAATTACTAGCTAGTTAATGCGGCAAAATACTGTACTGAGTGGATGACGTCAGCTAATTCATCCAGACTCCCAGGCTAGTTTGCAAGTTACTTTATCAGCTATGAAGCAACCAATGTGGTCCATGCAGCGTAGATACATTAAGCTATAGCTAAATGGGTGATCAACGAGCTAACCATAACCTAAGCCAGAGATATTGGATAAAGGAGATACCCCACCGTAGGCTTATCCAATGTTAAGAAAACGGTTACTCTTCCTGTCTCCTAAGTGGGCGTGGTTAGCTCTCCCTCCAATCAGAGCCTGTTCTCCCTCACCCTACGTCTCCTACGGGGGCGTGGCGCTGATGTCACTGAATCAGGAAGTGAGCTGAGTGGGTATCTCGCTTTATCCAATATGCCTAAGCTAAGGTTAGCCAGCTAGCTGTAAAGCTATGCTGTATGGATCTGCCATTGGTTGCTTTGTGACATCAGCTAATAAAGTAATTTGCACGCTAGTTAGTAGCCTATCATGGGTTGGGGAGAAAAGTTATTTTAAATATGATTGTAATTTATTTTCTAGTATTCTACCTCAGTGGTTTTCAAACTTTATATCTGTACACATTTGCCTCTATAACGTGTCACTCTAATCATGACATAAATGTTTATTTTTATTTAGGCCTACTAATTTAAAATAACAATTGACAAACAACTATTACTCAATATTTGATTCAAGAATCTATTTTAAACTAAATAACACAGCAATTTAAATGGGAAATAATGAAAGATAATGTGATGTGTCACACACTTAAAATTCCCATGCATGAATGGCGGCACATGGTTCCCCATGAAGGTTTTTTAAGATTAAATTATATTAGAGTAAATTCAATTCAATGTTTAAGTACAGTTTGTCTTTTTATTAGGAAATGGGTGCTCACAACATACTGATACAGTCCATTAAAAATTCACTCACAACGTTTTGTATAGGCCTAGTTGAACATTGCAGTAATAATGTGTGGTTATCACAAAATCCCATGGCACACTTGGATTTGCATCACGGCACACCAGTGTGCTGCGGCAAAACATTTGAGAACCACTGTTCTATCAACATGATGCCAATCAATCACGGTCAATCTCTTGTTTGTAAATGCTGTGGCAGATACCCAGGTGCTCGCTTGCGGCCACCGAGGACGCTAACTGCAGCTGACTAAACAGCCTCAGAGAGCAGTGTCACAAATAACAAGAATTTTCTGAAAGTTACATATAAAAGCTTTGAGTCCACAAACTTTAAGAGACCCTGCTCGGCTTGAGGCCCATCCCATCACTATAACACTGCAGTTTATAGGGCAGCTAGGACACAAAGTAAACTCTGCATGAAGATGAATTTGAGAACAGTGGAAAAACAAGGCCACCCGCTTGCAACAAGATGTGGAAAACTTGAGGTGACACATAAAAAGTAAAAACTAGGACGTGAGTCTGGTGTCTGAACACGGAGAGAGGAGGAGCGGCAATGCTCTATTTGTTCACAGCTCAGAGGTGTTTCCCCCCGGTGTGTTTGACCCTCGGTGCTCTCTGCTGTCAGCCGACGGTGCTTGACCTTCCCTATGATTTATGACGGCTCTGTTCCCCAAGATGACCCATAGGAAGCTCTTCGCCTCGCTGCCTCTTGCCCTGAAGCGTGAGACACTTGAATGTTTCAAAGAGATGCTGAAGATGCAGCTATTCAGTACCCACCCTGATATCCCAGACCAGGGCAAAAAACACCCTGGGTCAAATTATTTTGTTTCAGGAATCAGGGAGATCACATTCCCCTGTAATGCCTTTTTTTCAAGGCTTCATTCTGACTCTCTTCCTGACACTGGACTGCTTAAAAACAGTTTAGCTTTCACTCTTCATGCAGCCTGACCCACATCTCTCCAGTGGAAATCTGAGTTAGGAGAACAGAAAAAGAAGAAAAAGCAGAAAGAAGAGACGGAAAAATCATATTTGGGAGTAACAAAACAATAAATAAAGTTGCCCCTATAAATGTATTATGAGACTTTCATTTGGGGCTCAATGTGAGACCAAGATGAGAGTAAGTAAGACAAAGGATCTTCATCAGAGGTGGAGCAAAAGGTGGGAATCAGTGCTGTCGCTCCTCTGGTTTCCCTTTTAGAAAGACGAATATAGACTACCACCACCTGCTGGTATGGAGAGTTATTTCCTCTCACACTGGCACAGAATGTACATGCTAGCTGGCTGTTGACTGTAGTCTTTGTGGTGTGTTTATGTGCAACTTTTTGGTGAAGACAAAGGCGACGTGAGGCGATGCAACAGTCAGCCTTCATCGCCAATTGTTCTTTGATGTTATTTTGGTGTATCATGGCCTTGTTATTTAAGTCAGAGTATTGGAGAGCATGTTTACTTTGCATTGTTGGAGATCCTTGATTTGCAACAGAGCAGCCCAGCTTATTATTAGCATGCATTTAAATGAAGAAGATTTGTCAGATTCAATCTGTGATCTCCAGTATGCTAAAAAAAAATTGGTTTCAGGATTAGTAATGCTGTATGCCCCCCACATTCCTACCCTACCTGGGTTAAAGCTACTCTTACCTTTCTTGCATTTCACACAGCATTTAGAAAAAATTTGAACATCCACAACTCCCACCTCCCTCCAAAGTCCCATCCCCTCCTCCTGCAACTCCACCTCCCTCCAAAGGCCTACTCCCCCCTCCTCCATTACATCCTCATTATGTCTATGATAGACGTAGGCGTTGGCAAGGTAACGTTAGATACACGGAAGAGGAGAGCGAGTGTAACGTTACAACCAAGACAGTCAAACGCAACCCCAGAGTTTTAAAACTCAACCGGAGTCAGTGATGACTGATGAGTTGTAGAATAATGTTACAGTGCTAATGTTAGATAGTAGCGTTAACGTTACTTGTAAGTGGAAACACACAAGGAAGATAACGTTAATGTTTCAGAGGCTACGCTACAGTAGGCTAACGTTAGCCATTAGCAACTGGATGCTGTGTTGTCATATATGACATTATGAGCTTAACTTCTTTGTTATTCTTATGCGCAGCACAAAAACGAAGGAGTTTTCTTAGAACCATATGAGAAGGGTATAATTATGAGTTTTTATCTCACTTACATTTTAGTGTGCCATCAGCTTATTAATAGCATTTTAACCTAAACAAAGAAAAGTGTAAAATTTCCAGAAAGGTAAGTGTTGTTTTAAGCAAAGTAAAAATTGTTAACATCCAACAATTTTTCCCAGGCATGGGCGGATTGTAAGACATGGGCCCCTGGGCACAGATATGTAAAAGGCCCCACCATCTATACACAGGAGCAAGAAACATAGACTTTGTGGTGGTTTTGCCTCTTTTTTGTTGTTGTTGTTTTGCATCTCTTTATAGTTTTGTGTCTCTTTGTGGTTGTTTTGCCTCTTTTTATAGTAACTTTGTGCCTATTTGCAGTTCCGCATCATGCATTTTGACTCTCTCCCTGGCCAGTACATGTTAATTTGAGTGACATTGGGTGCGTTCCAAATCGCATACTTTTTCTATCTATTTTTAGTAGGCACTGCAGCTGTCAATAAAAAGTACGTACTGTTGCATGCAGTATGCACACAAGCGGGACACACTACTGTCTCATAACATTACGCCTTCAACTTTGACCCCCTTGCTTTTATATCTGTTACCTTGGAGATAAACAAACACCATTCACTGAGTTTGCCAGAGACCGTGTGAGCTCTGCTGTTGTTACTTTGCAATGTATGTAGCTCAACATTAAAGTTACAGCTGCACAGATTGTAGATTCTATTATATCATATTTGTGACAGTGACATTACATCTGCAGTTCTCTGTCAATGTTGTTTATGTTAGGTCCTTTTGTTGTTTGTAATATTTATGATTATTTGGTTCACTAAAACAATCAATATTCCTATTATTACTATTTGACTGGTCATCAGTTTCCTGAATGTGCTGTCAGCTGCCAGTGTGACTTCTGACAGCTGTCAATCAGTCATCTGTTTGCGGCTCAGTCAATGTGATGTATCATCCACTGTGCCAAGGATGGGGGTCAGAATAGCCAGTAAAGCATGCTGTCTTCCAAACTGCAAAATTGGACCAGATGTAGTAGAACATCCCGGTATTTTTGGCATACTAAATTTCACCTACTATGTATTGCAACATGTTAAATCTTTCTCTAGCATACTATATAGTATGGTAGTATGGGGATTGGGACGCACAGGCCAGAGGGAGCCCCTGACATTTCAGGTCCCTGGGCCTTTGCCCAGTACGCCTGTTCAGTAAGGCATCCATGGAGGCACGACTGAAAATTAGTCATCCTCCGCATTTGTTGTTTCATGGTTTTGCAGTGATGAAGACAGTTGGAGAAAATAGGATGTAAACTCTGCAGGGTGATTTTTTTTTCTTGGCAACTGTCATGTTTTTCCAAATGATGTACAGATATATAGGCATTCTATTATCTCAAATGGCTCGAAACATCATGCACATAGCTGCCGTAAATGGGAAAATAAATCGCCCTGTGGGAGCGTGCCCCCGGCCCCCCCTAGGTTTGGACCTCGCCCGAGTATTTACAACGTCTGTCTCAGCCCCTGATCTTCCTGAGCACAAGCCATCATCCCCCATCTGATCAGTGGTCTTTGGTGATGATGCATTAAGGTTATCCCTGTTATGTCGATGCTGTTTTCTCAGTCCAATCTGTTCTGCTTGGCAAACACGTCTGGCAGGAGGCCTGTTGTTAAACATGTACAGTAAAAGGGAAGCTGCCAGGGCACTGAATTAATTGAAAGTCTTGCCTCGCTGTTACCTAATAAGGACAGTTGGCAAAGTCACCGCGTGAAGTACTTGAGGCCATAAGCTGTTGAATTATGCAAGAGCGGAGCAGCTTGTTCCTTCAAAGCATGAATCAAAAGTAAAATCTCACGGACGCATTGAGGTTGGATGCATGGATGGGGGAGCGTCCAGGCGCTAGGACCCGGAACACGTGAGCGTATTAGTTTGCCGGAGGGTGGAGACGGTGAACAATGAAGGAGCTGACTGGTAGGACCAGCAGTAGAGTAAGATCTGAGACCAACCCTCCTCCTCCTCCTCCTCCTCCTCAGCCCCAGAGTCCCACTGGACCGACGGACAAAACAGACAGACAGTGAGAGGAGAGCCAGAGCTGAGTTTACTGGGAACATGTAGATTGGTCCATGCACGCTGCAGAGCGCACAGGTTTCCGCCGAGCCCCCTGCGTGGATGCGAGTGAATGGGTTCGTCTCAGTGTGTGTGTGGTGCTGAACTGGGTCATGCGGACCACTGGAGGAGCGAAAGATAAACACGCACCCTCCTTCCGCTGCTTGGCAGGTTGAGATGGTGGGCGCTCAGAGGAGGGATCCCAGCCTGCGTCCTCATCTCAGCCTCCAGCATCAGATGATGCTTTGATTTAATCCGCCTCCGAAGAAAGTCACAAACTGTAGAGCATCTCCAGAAAGACACAGGACGGGAATCATCTTCTTGGGCGGGCGGCAGCAAGGCAACAAAGCACAACGACTAGATCTGATCCGAGCTCTGTCAGCTGTGAAATTGCAAGCTTTTTTTTTGAGGTGTTTAAAGGACCTGCACAGGTTTTTAAGCACCTATAGCTGATCGATAACTTTGAAACGAGGAGATCCATTCATCAGTTTCCTGCAGAGCCCGGCGGATCACAGCGGAGCAGAGCGCAATAGCTCTGCTTTCCGAGCGGATGCAGGACCATGGAGGAGAGAGACAGGTCGCCAGCAGGTGAGCGAGTAACACCTAGATGCACCCTGAGGTGCCTGAAACCGGGTCAGACTGAAAGATACTGTGCAAAAAAATAAGGTGTTTGAATTGTTTTCCCATTCTTGATAACTTTGTGTGGTGTGAACTTTGACTCCCTCTCATCAGTATCCCCATATGATTAATACATTTTCCCACTGCCTACCTCATAATAAAGCATCAGTGTCAGCAGCTTTATTTACCACCAGGCTATGATTAACTCTAACTAGAGTTAATGGTTGAGCTGCGACTTAATTTCTGTGCTCACCCACATCACTCACCTATTTGTTTCCCACTCTGCTTTCTTTTTGTCTGTGCTGGATGGATGCATGCGAGGGCATCCGGGGGAATCCACTTTTAATGGCCCTTTTATACTTTGTCCAGGGCAGACAGGTGATATCTCATCGTTAATGCCGTCTAATGCATTTAAATGAGCAGCTGACTTGCACAGAGCAGACCCGGTAAGAGCAGAGCCTGGAGGCTGGTAATGGACTCTCCAAATGAAAGGCAACAGCAGCTAATACGCACACGGATTTGCTTTTGTCACAGACAATGTTTTGATCCAGAGGAGAGGCTGTAATGGCTGGGAACTTTAAAGGAGTAGTTCATGCCAAAGTTGCTCTATATCTGGAGCATGCAGAACACTGTGTGAAAGTTTAAAATACTACTTAACATAAATGACAATGGTAGAAAATGCTGCACTTGCCATCCAAAAGCAAACATGTTAGAGTATACTTCATGCATATAAGCCAGGGATCTTAAATAAAGGAGGAGCCCATATACGCCCACAAAAACAACAAATCTTCCTTCATATTCTTCATCTTGAAATATCACAAACAACCACAGAAACATCCCAAATATGGCCTGCAGAACTACGCTCACGGCTTCATATGGAAACAGCAGATGCCAGACAATGACCCACTCCAACAGCTGGCACACACACACCAGTTAAACCCCTCACACATACAGTTTAACAATGAATGCATGGCATTAAAACTGACATATTAATCAGTTTACTAAAAGGAAATCCAACTCAGCAGTGTGGCATAGATTAGCTGCTATAGGACAACATGGCTGCTCAGTGGACAGGAAGGATGCAAACCTCAATTAGGACACACAGAGGACATTTTTCTTACTGTCTTGTTAATGAGTCTGTGCCCTGCTGGGTGGAAATAAAGACTCATCACTTAATATCTGCGTATTACCTCCTCACCTGCTATTATGTTAGTGGGAAAACAGCTGTGTAATGACACCCCCTGACAGTCAGCATATGTATGTTTACATGTACATGTGTGTGGGTGTGTGTAGTATGACTATGAGTGTTTCTGTCATGTATGTGTTCAGTGTATTCGCCCTGTTATAGTTATTAACAGTTATTTTGTTATTTGGTGAATGGATGTTTGGTTTGTGTACAATATGTTCTTGTTTTTAATTGACTTTAGTTTTGCGTACACTGTGTCCTACACTTGCGCTTGCAGCAGTGACTAATATCCAGTTGTGCAATTAAAGCTTATTTGAACATAAAAGACGAGGGGGGGTGGGGGTTAATTGCCGCCTCAGCAATCACCATTAGTGCATTGATTGTGGTTCGATGCTATTGTACAGCATGTGAACGGGATCACAAATCACCATGCTGTTAGTTTGCCTTGAGGTGGTGGAGGGCGAATTGGTCTGAGAATAAATAACAGGAGCAATGTCCTCCTTAGCAATGCTCTTACATCATCTAGCCACACCCCCCCTTACACCCCATTTTCTGAGCTCATAATAGAGTCACATTTCCCCATGTATTTGACATCAAAGGGACGCAGTCTACATCGTGTGGTACAAAGGGAGGGATGCTTCAATTCAGTCTCACTGGATTCCCCCAAGCCTGCTCTCTCTCTCTCTCTTTCCCTCTCTCTCTTGTCACATGAAACCTCCCGATTGGAACTTGAGGCTACTGGATTGTGAGAGAGTGGGGGGTTAGGTACAGTATGTTCCCTGGGTAGCTTATTGCAGTGATACTTCACTGTAGATTTTTTTTTTTTCGCCGGACATGATTACAATGAGGGTGATGATGACATTGTTTATGATGGCATTCAAAATCAGATGCTCCACAGTTTCTAATCCCGAAACGCTAAAGCTGGGGTAAGCAGTTTGAAAACACAGCCCTCCTCCTCTCTGTCCTAACCTTCCTATGAGACAAGCAGGGGATGCGTACCTGAGCGAGCACTAGTCATTCATTTCAATCATCCTGATTATGATCGTGATCCTGACGCCGTTATTTAGTGGCATTTCTATAAGTATTACCATCTTGTTTTCTTTGCAAACTGGTGGGCCTGTAAAGCCCTTTGAGATGACCTACTGTGATTCGGGGCTCTCACTAGCTACATAAACATGACGTTGAATTAGCCGCAGCCACAAGCCTTTGGCTATGGAGCCGAAGGCGAAACTATTAGCAACATTTTCTCTCCATCTCTGAAATGCTGTATTGATATTGACATGCTTTGTGGTATATTTATTGTCAGACTGTCTGTTTCAGGAGTGCTTGAAGTTTTAATGTCTGAGTGCTAATGTAGGTTAAGTGCAAGCTGCAAGTTGTCAACCACTAACTTTGTCAGGATCAGAATCAGAAATAGAGCAGCTGCCTAAAAGTGTAATAAATGTAAACTACCAAAAGTGAAAGTTTTGAGATGGACCACAAATGATTAAAATGTAATGCATGCATTTCATGTCATGTTTTGGAGCCACATAAAATGTTTCTGATGGCCACCATTGGCCCATGGGCCACACTTTAAGCCACTATGTTCTTTGTAAGTCTGCTTTCCTTTTTGGGTTGCTTTGCAGTAAAGGCAGTTGTTGCCAAAGTCTCTCGTCACAGGTTAGATTTTCGAAAGCCTGAAAACAGCCAAGAGAAGGTGCAGAAGTCATTTTTGACCAGTGATGCCAAAAAAGCCTACCTTAGCTTTAATCCCAAACTTTGGCTTGCTATTGTGCCCATTTTTACTTCAATGGTCATTTTTGGTCAATGCACAGTACTAGAGCCAGGTGTCCTTCACCTCTCATAGCTAATTTCCACTCTCAGTCTTTGCTTGGATCCCTGTAACCTTGGGTTGTCCCTTCCTGGGATGTAGGTCATACCAGCAGGAGGCCAGTGGTCAGCCAGTGTTTTTGCCAGTAGGCAGTGGCTCCACGGGATGTGTGGCATACAGTAGCGAGAGAGATTGAGAGGGATGATGGGACGGAGAGTAGAGGCGAGACAAGTCAGGGACGGGTTACACAGCACTCGGTCCCAGCAGGGATCCTCCATATGGGCAGCCGGGCAAAGCTGAGAGTGGGTGATTTGTCAAAATGAGTGACCGTGGCCCAGGCCGCTGGTTCACCTATCAGAGCACAGCGGGAGGTTTCTTCAGCCACGTGTTGACTGAGGCACTAAACCCACCGACTCACCGGCTCTGATGTTCTGTGCAGGGAAGGTGATTCAGTTTTTTTACGCCTGAGCAGGGAACAGAGTGTCCTGAGTGCATCTGGCTGTCACAAGGAAGCCCATTTGCTTCCTGATTGAATGACAGATTGTTTAGGATCAGTCATTTGTTTTCATTTTACACATCCACACCGAGACAACAAGGAGAGGGACAGACAGATGGACAAAAATGCATCTATATGTGTGTCTGTGCATGCGGATGTTTTCTCTCTGTCAGTGAGAGGCCACATCAGTCACTTCATATTACACTCACTGTTTTCACTTTGACCCAGAGGCAAGACACGTTGGGCATTTTGACAGTAAATTGGACACAGGAGATCAGTCTTCACCCATAATGACTCTTCTGCCAAGAGCAAAGCAACTAGTCCATTAGTAATGGAGAGAGGTAGGGACGTGAGGCAGGCTCTGCAATCTTTTTATTTCTTTCATTAGTCCCTTGTTTACATTTTCTGGAACAGGAAAGAGAGAAAAAGGAGAGGGGGAAGGAAGGCTGGACTAAAAAGGGCAAACAGTTTGTGTAAAGCTGCTGATATATGCTTTGTGTACAATAAAATACACTTGTTAAACATGGTGCAATATAAAATCTATTGCCCAAATTTTCATCTTTTCTGCGACAGCAATTTAGCTCATCTCCTGTAGGTGAGTCTGTATTCATATTTGAACCTCACCTCTGTGAAGTCTCAATGTGCTAATCAATGTCATGTCACAGTTCATTGCAACTGTATCACTCACGTAGTTTACACCGGGAGAACTCGATGAATAAACAATTACTGTCCCTGATGAGAGTCACATGATGGTACCACAGATATTTGTCCACCTGCAAGCTCTACAGTTAGTCTTTGGAGAACAAACGGGGACAGCACATTATTCAGACGGCTTATTAGTACGGAACCCCAATAGTCCGAAAAATGTCCCATTGGCGCCAAAGCCCATTTTTCCGAAAGCCTGTTTTCCTCCTCCTTCAAAAAAAAAAAAAGCCCAATGCGCTAAAGGCCCATTACTCTAAAAATACACACTGTTCCAAACAGAAGCACATGGCTATTTATTATGCAGAATAACACTGGACTGACCTACTATGGCGAAGGCATGACCTGCCCTACACTTCCTCTGATTGGCTAGTACTTGTTGCCTTCATTGGTTGGGTTGGTTAGGTTTAGGCATGAGGAGTGAGATTAGGTAAGGTAAAGGTAAGAATATCAGGGTAAGAGGTAGAGTAGTGCAGTTCATGCCTTCGCTGTAGTAAAAAAAAAGATATTGTAGAAGCTAGGCTGTCAAATTTTGGCTACTGTATGTATACAGTACATATATATATATATATGTATATGCTCCCAATCAGCCAGGGGAAAGATGGTGTGAAAGGGCATGAATCTTTCTAACTGCAGGGAGAGTGTATTTTCAATGGAGCAATGGGCCCTCTGAGCAATGGATGTTTGTTTTTGGGCTGTTGGATAAATGGATCCTTCCGTACAATGGGACATTTTTTAGACTATTGGGGTTTCAGAATAATGGGCCATCTGAACAATGGCATGGAACTAAACAAATAGCCCTGTAAATGAAGGCAACCTTGAACATACTTTTAAGCAAACAAACTAAGAGTCTGCAGCCATGCTAGCAGTTGTTTGAGGCTGGGAACTGCAGTGCAATAAACTAAATGCTCATAATGACAATGCTAACACGCTCATGTTAAGTAGGTGTAATGTACAATCTTCACCATCTTAAAATGGCATGGTAGCACTTGCTAACCTGACATGAATGTGTGCACCATATTTCATGGCAAATCCATCCAATAATCATGTTAACTTGATGTTGGCACTAGAGGAAAAGTCAGGGATCACCAAAGTCAGAGAGATTCATCCTCTGGAGATCATAAATGTTGGCACAGAATTTCCAATAGTTTCCAGTAGCCCAATATTTCAATATTCAATAGTTGTTAAGGTATTTTAGTCTGGTGCCATGTGGTGGACCGAACAACCAAGCGACATAGCAATATTGCCATCCCAAGAGCCATGCTGGAGCAAGCATATCTAAGGGCCTTTCAGACCTACCTTGTTTAGCTCTGACTCTTGGACTTTTCTGTTTGATCCGAACCACAACTACAGGTGTGAAGCCTCTCTCGGGCCACAGTCCAGATCAAGCAGCTGTACCTTGATCTGACAAAAAGAGGTCTCAGTCTGGATCATAGTGAACCATGGGTCAGTTTGTTTCTGGTGTGAAAACAATTTTCGAATGGTTCGGACTTTCGGACAAATTACAGGAATGTTTGGCAGGCTATCGTCAAGTCATAAGAGTAGTCTAGTGCCTCAGTGCATCGTGTGTGTGTGTGTGTGTGTGTGTGTGTGTGTGTGTGTGGTTTAGTGTCAAAGAGCGTGATGGTAGCTGTGCTTGGAGCAGACAAGTGTTGGCAATCAGAGGAGAGGAGAAATTAGCAGTACAGTTGTCAAGTGGTAGTAGATGTACAAAGTAGGTTTTGGTTTGTCCACGAACAATGCAACGGAATAAAATGACCCGCTCTAGCATACAGGGAGAGGATGAGACGACTTTATAAAATGAGAAAAAACGACGTTCCATCATCAGCAGATGACGATAGGAAGTAGTTCTTTAGTGTTCTTGCATAATCACACTGTGAAACCAAAACTAACTGGATCAAATGTATACAATGTAACAAAAATGCCAACCTTGGTTCAAACTTTCAGGTGTAAAAATGCCCTAAAAATAACGCTCTGAGAACAGTTGTAACTTGTGTCACTTGACGTCCACAGTAAGACCTAAGCTCACAAGTGTTACCCTCAGAGGTCAGAGGCTAAGACACACCGGGCCAGGTATATGTCATACCCTGAGGCTGCTAAGAGACAGTCTATAACAAGAGGGAGGGTTGTCAGCGGCATCACAGGATAAATCTCTGGTCTCATTTCCAGCTATGTGTTTATAGAGGAAAAAGGTCAACTGCTTCTGCAGTTTAATCTCATAGAATCAGCCACAACAGGTTTCCAGACTGACGCTGTGGTTATTAGAACGTAAAACTGGATGTTTTGCCTTTTTCTGGGAACAACCTGGTTTTTAAGAGGGTTATACTGCGAATGCACTCAGCTCTGTTTGAGTAATTGCTAAATGGAGCGAGATTGCCAATCTGTATTTTAGGGGAAATTAGTGGCTGGAAAACAGATTGTTGCTGCTGAGCGAGAGTCTTGGCTCTCCACTTTTTAGGAATATGCAAAAAAAAAAGGCTTGTCTCCAGACTGTGCTTTTTTGAGCCTGTTTATTGAGATGGTTTTCAGATAATGAACTGTCAGAGGATTTTTCATCCAAATTAAAAGATGAGAATCACAAATATTGAAGATACAAGGTCTAACCTGAACAAGAGTGGCACAAATGAGACAGGAATAAGTGAGCAGCCCGGGGATCTGTTTGCAAAAGGCTTACAGATGATTGACAATGAGTGGGACTGGCTCAGAAAGCCCACAGACATTAAAATGGGTCTCAAGCCAAATCTTTATCAGCAAGCCAAGCGTGTTGCTGCTATCTTGTCTTTAGATGCCTGAGAGGACAGGAGAGGAGCAGAGGGCAGGATGGGAGATCAGTGGGGCATGTGGCTGTGGCCGAGCACAAATGCTGAGTCGTGCGGAGGCTCACAGCTGCTCCCTCTCAGAGGTGGGAACACAAAGGCCCTTTGATAGAGTGTCACTGTGCGACTGATACACCAGAACCCCCCCCCCCCCCCCCCCCCCCCCCCACACACACACACACACACTCTCTTCACAAACACTTACACACACACAATCATCTCCCAGAGACCACATAACTTCATCCCCACACCTCGGGGGCACTAGACTGCAGTTTCTGGTTCACATTTACAGCATCATCATCCCCCAACCACTCATCACATTTCAGGACTCTTAATCCAGTTCTGCAAAGGAAATGAGTGCAAAGCATCCTGCGCTGTTGGGCGGGGAGGGTGCTTTTGTCTTTGTGGGAGCTGAGTAATGTGATTAAGATCCATGCTGGAGTGCTGCACATTTTGCCCGTGGAGCTGAATGGAAGAAGTGCAAGTAAACAAGCGCTCCCTTCGCTCTGCTTCGTTCTTGCTCACAGAGGCGATGGGGCCACGCAGAGTGGGCGGTCAGAGGAAATGTGCTTCCAGTCTGTCTGTCTGTCCTGTTTAAATGTTTAATCACCAAACCTGGACCACGGACTGATCTGGATAATGATCAACTTTTGTGTTGACTCGCTTGAGGCCATACAGTGGGCACATGCAGAATGAGTAGGCTACAATATTCATAGTCTCTTATATAAGCATCTCCCTGCTTATGATAAAATCAAGAAGCAAGTGTTATCTACAGAGATGCACACAGCACACAGGGCACTTTCTATTTGCAGTGTTTCTTCGACAAAGAGGGACGAGCCAAGAACACGAGGCTGCAAATGGTCGCATCCTATTTTAGTTTTCGCTGTCTAATAGCTATATTTATCACCCTCTTCCCACAAGATAGCCGAGGAACCTCAACACCTTCAGAACAAAACCTCCTGCGCCATGTTTTCATCAACTGTAGCTACTGTGTATTAATTCGGCTTGTTTTTTTCCCCCCCAAAATGCAACTGTCAGTCGAATCAGACACGTTTTCCGATGCTCTCGTTTAAAGCAGTGGTGCTGAGAAACTGGCTGCAGGGAGACAAGAACAAAGACCAAAGCGGTTTCCTTTGAATGATGGATGAAAAAGGCCATCAGCAAAATTGTTTGCGCTGATTTGATGCCTATTAGTGTGCGTATGTGTGTTCGTGCTGTGCATGATTGGATGATTAAATTTGATTGTGCGTGTGGGGAGGGGAGGTTGAATGAAAAACAATGGGTAAGATCATTAGTGTGATCCACTTCATTTCCTCAAAAGGTCCATTTTGTGCAGTTTAATAGTTTTGCTCAATCACTGTAACAGAGACTCACCTGCACTGTCACTCATCTCTGATTTTTAATTTTTTGTCAGTTGGTACATTTTGTGTGTCTGACTCCATCGGAGCATGCAATTAAAGCAGCTGTATTTTCCCTCCTAGGATCAGTTTGACCTATTTCAAACTTGGCACTTCTGAAAATCAGCAATAACTTTTCTGTTGCAGTATTTTTTTTTTTTTTTTTCAGCTTCAGCAATTTGACCGAAATACATACTGTGGAGCAAACCACTGTGCAAACCAAATGTGTTTTCCAGGCAAAACTAAGCAACCCATTTTCCTCACAGCTCCGGTGATTGTTTCTGCTGTTGGAAAATGTATATGTATGAATGCCTCGGAGATGATCTGTGGCATGCCTCACCAGGATGTATATACCTCGGAGCTGTCAGCTTTCTCCATTTGTTTCCATTTTGTTAGTCCCTCTACCTGGTCATATTGATTTTCTCATAGCTGTCTGCCAGTAAGTGCTGTCTGAGACCAGCCATATCTGAAAGCAGGCCAGAGTGATCTACAGGGACAGCAGGAAGTCCAATACATTTACTGAAAGCACTTCCCCCTGTTTACGCCATCCCTGAATTGATTGTATGGAAATGAAGGTCTGTTAAAGCCTTCCTGATTTAACCATCCG
The DNA here is from genome assembly GCF_041903045.1 of Epinephelus lanceolatus. Taxonomy (NCBI): domain Eukaryota; kingdom Metazoa; phylum Chordata; class Actinopteri; order Perciformes; family Serranidae; genus Epinephelus; species Epinephelus lanceolatus. The sequence goes on along the minus strand of NC_135754.1, from coordinate 17,223,134 downwards.
CTGGGACACGATGTACAGACAAGAATATATGGACGTGTGCCCACAAATATAAAGATACTGAAGAGCATTCATGCACAGAATTTATCGCCTGCCATCATCACAGCAGAAAAAAACCTGACTCTAAGCAGTGTTTTCTCCTCTTCATTTAGTCTGCCCCACAGCGTCAAGGCGAGCCTGTCTCTTTCTCCATCTGGGCCGGGACGAGTTGGCAGCGGTGGGGGCTCCCCTACATCCAAGATGGGCTACTGCGGAGGGGTGCCCGTGGAGGACATGCAGGCCTTGGCCATCACCTCTCTGTCGGCAGCAGATGTAGCCAAACAATATGAGCACATCCGTGAGCTGGGGAAGGGCACTTATGGCAAGGTGGACCTGGTGGCACACCGGACACAAGGTGAGTAGATCTTTATCCTTAAGCCCTGTTTTAGTAGTGTGTCTTGACCACAGACTGTATATAAAGATGGACGACATGACAGCTCATCAAAAGCAAAACCAAAGTATCTTGATCGTCCGCTGGTGGCTGGCTGCAGTACAAGGACAAAGTGTTCATTTTTGTAAAAGTTTGGTTTTAATCATGCTATGAAATGGGGATTTTACAATCGGATTGACAACTGTGTGAGCCAATAGGTGGGCTAGCATTCAGTGGCTCTGCTCGCAAATGGTCGGACGGGTGTATAGGCGGGAAACTTGATACTCCAGATGACTTTTGTGCAGACCCTGGCTCCAAATGACATCATTAGCGCAAGATGGCAGAACCATATCTGGGATACTTTGGCTTCATTGTTGTACAGCGGGAGGAAGTGAAAATGTGTCGTCCATCTTTATATACAGTCAGTGGTTCTGACTGTCAACCATCTAGTAAAGCATAAATAGAAGTGTAGTAGTGCCAGCATGCCTCACAGTGGGAGATAAACAGCTAAGGCAGATCAGCATGTTGTACAGTCTAAAGGCACAGTGCTGAGACATTCATTTCAGCAGTTAACAGATTTTTTTTAGGTATACTGTTTAATCCTTAGTTGTAAGAAAAGCAAGGTTAGAGAGCTGGCTCAGTCTGAAAGTGGTATAAGTAAGCATTGTGAAGTAGGCTGAGAGGGCAGCGGAGATTTAAAGTGCTTCGTGCGCACTCTGTATATCTGCAGCTGTGATCACGAACAGCTGGTTGTATGTGTGTAATGGAGGTGAGGTCCATTCTCTGTACATGTTTATATGAATGAATGTAGCAGCTGTTACAGAGACAGGGTTGTTGGAAATCTCTCCGCTCCATTAGAGTGTCAGGTAACACTTCCAAATTCACTTTGGATAACACTTTGAGTGTTTTAGATGGTAAAACATTGGCAATACTAATTTGATATACAGGGTTGATACACCAGAGCTTAAAGGGAAGCTTCAGTGTTTTTCCAACTGGACCCTGTTTTGCCATGTTATTGTGTCTAGGTGGGTAACAGAGACAACAGTTTTTGAAATGGGTCCAGTATTGAATGAGAGAGTTGCAGCCATGATGGGAAAATAGGCTGCAATGTAATCCCAACAGTTAATTGTGCATCGTCAAAATACATCCATTGACAGTGCTTCTTTAAGCCACTGACAGACCTCTATCTTTTGGTGGTCTGTTTGTTATTCTATAACCAAGTTGTCGGTGAAGATTCTCAGTCATCCAGGTCATGGTAATCGTACGTGCTATATCGTAGGCAATTGGACTTGCTTGCGTTTCTTGAAGAACTGAAGAAGCTTCTTGGATGAGAGGCGAAACGTCTTCAAGAAACGCAAGCATGTCCAGTTAACTATACGATATAGCACTTACGATGTATAACCAAGTCTCAATCTGAAATCTCGCAGACTTTTCCACATTGTTAAAATCAAGGAAATATTCAGCCATGACATTGAAAATCTCTTAGAGCTACCCTTTCTGTGCTCAGACACAACAGACTTCCCAGCACTCCAACTCTCACTGACGTTTTCCCCATTGTTTTTCCTGCAACAAGGCACCTCTTGTGTAGCTGGACCTATCTCTACAGCTCTGTGCCACCACCAAATGACCATTATGCTATAGGGACAAAAACACTCTGGATTGATTTTTCTCAAAACCAATCACAATTGTCCTGGGTGGTGCTAAGCCCAGGATGCAGTACACAGGAAGATGGCTAACAGTTAGCATCACAGTGCCAATGTTACCTAATAGTTATTAACGAGTAGTATCGTTGTAAGTTTGTTGGGACCAATCAAGGGCTTAGAATTGGGTGCAAGCACTGCTGCTGTGTGAGCTCATAAGGAGAGCAGGTCTGTTGACAGCGGCAACAGCAAATTTGCTAATCTGGCAGGGGATTAGGGGCGGTCCAGGATCAGACCCTTGTCTCATAAAGGATAAGTTATTCAGGTATCGTTCAGGTATTGTTTGACTGGAGACGTTTCGAAAGATAAGTCAAATCAATGCTGGCTGGCCGTGTCAGAAAATGGAGCAAAATCGGGCATGAGAGTCCTGCGAGACGGAGTGTGGGTTGTATTGAGGTGTGTTCATAAGTTGTTGTATTCTTTGTAGATCTTCAAAACAGCTCACTGAAGGAGCAAAGGGGGCATGCCTTATTGTACACTCTGAAACTTTGTCAAAACTTGCCCTTTTCAGCATATGCGTTGTTAGCTTGGAGGCTGTTGTTGCTGTTTCCTGTAGCAAAGGGAATTTTGAAAACGGTAACACGCAGGTAGCCGCAGTCTACATCCAGTGTATCAGATTACCTCTCGTGAGAGTTCAGAACCAGACATCTCCTTGACTGAGACTTGATCACAATGACAAACAGACCAAAGAAAGGAAAAGAAAAACGTTTAATTTCTCTGTGGGGCCCTTTCAGTAATGTTATCAGACACTTACAATAACAGTCTGAGCCTGTCAGCGGCAAAAACAAACACTTTTAATGGATATAAACTGATGGTATACACTTGCTCATAGGGATTTCATTGTTGTCACTTAAACACAAAAACATGGAAAAATAGGATCCAGGTTTAAAAATACTAAGTTTCCATTTAATTATGATCTTCTAAGTGTTTTTGTCTGATTTTTTTAGGCACCAAAATGGCGTTGAAGTTTGTTACCAAGAACAAGACGAAGCTCAAGAGTTTCCTGCGGGAGTACAGTCTAACAGGCTCACTTAGCTGCAGCCCTTTTATTATCAAAGTCCTGGACGTGCTCTTTGAGACGGAGGACAGCTATGTGTTTGGACAAGAATATGCCCCCGCTGGGGACCTCTTTGACATCATCCCCCCACAGGTAAAGGCATCATCCTTCCTTTCCACCAATCACTGTCCTCACTCAGCCAGAGCTGCTCCAATCAGCCGCCATGTTCAGACACGGCGGTTTTAACAAGCTCTCCTGGGATCGGAGCCTTGTCTTCATCCCGGTTTTCTCTCCGCACAGAGCTCTCACTTTGCTTTAGTGCTATTCCAGTTGATGTGCTGGCAGTGTTTGACTTCAAGGTTCTTCTAAAGACTCATTAAAAATGGTTGCAGCGGAACTCAAGACTGAGACCCTTGTTTCAGTTTTCCTTCTTGGAACGTGTCACTTTTCACCCTGTACTTTTAATCCACCACTCAACATAACCATCACCTACTCTTTTTAACTGTAGGCTGCTGTAACCTACTCACCACAAAGCTCTTTTCTGGTATCACCTCCCATAGTCTCACCTCCTACACAATGTACTGGATCTATTACATTGCATTAATCCAAATCTTCTCTGTTTTTCTGCCTTCCTTTCTCCAACACTTTCTCCTTCCCTCCACTCTCTCTTCCTCTCAGGTTGGTCTGCCAGAGGAAATGGTCAAACGCTGCATGCAACAGCTGGGCCTGGCGCTGGACTTTATGCACAGTAAAAACCTGGTGCACCGGGATGTCAAACCTGAGAATGTGCTTCTATTTGACCGCGAGTGCCGCCGCATCAAGCTGGCTGACTTTGGTATGACCCGACGAGTTGGATGCCGTGTCAAACGGGTGAGTGGCACCATCCCCTATACCGCACCGGAGGTGTGCCGCGCAAGCCGTGCTGAGGGTTTCCTTGTGACAACCAGTCTGGATGTGTGGGCATTTGGCGTGCTGGTCTTCTGTATGCTGACAGGAAATTTCCCCTGGGAGGCAGCGTTGCCGGCTGATGCTTTCTATGAGGAGTTTCGACGCTGGCAGAAAGCAGGGTGTCCCATGGGGACGTACCCGTCTCAGTGGCGCCGCTTCACTGATGATGCCTTGCGCATGTTTCAGCGGCTGCTCGCTGCTGAGCCAGAAAAGCGCTGTGGCGTTAAGGACGTCTTCTGTTTTGTCAAGTACGAGCTGGTCAGCGAGCTCAGGCGCCGAGCATCTTGCCGAGCCAAGAGAGGCGAGAGGTCAAGCTCGGGAGTGTGTACTGGCAGTTGCACTTCCTCCTCGACCTCCACTTCATCACGTTCCTCCCACAGACACCCCGAGCCCTCCACCCCTCCAGGAACATCCTGCCTGCGCCCGGCACCACTCAAACGCAGCGTCCTGTCCGACCCGCTATCTCCCAGAGAGGAGCCTGGGCAGCACCAGTCTCCAGGCCGAGACAAGAACAAAAGCCAGATGGTGATGGCAACTGCCATTGAAATCTGTGTGTGACCACGCTAATGTTAGCAGTGGAGACTAGATGGCTTTTCACAGTAATAACAAGCTGTGAAGAGGTGCTAATGACTACCACAGAGACTCCACTGAAAAAGGAGAGGTACTTTAACCATGAAAGAGAAGCTCAGGATCACATCCCCGGCTGTGGAAATGGACATCATCAATCAGCGCTCCGCGCTCGGACAGCTTATCACTGGCACATGCCGTTTAGGTTTTGATTTGTGACCAAAGACTGCTTCCCAAGCTGAGAGGCAGTTTAAGAATCCGCTCCTCTCAGCAGCTCACTCTGCCATCCACACATTTGTGTTTTCTGCCCATACACTGTGGTGGTGCTAATGATTCTATAATTAGATACTCCATAAAAAATGGATTCTGTCTTTTCTCACTCATCACTTCATGTCTCTTTTATGTTATGTCTCTTAACTAGTGTTTATTCATCTCGTAATATAAGCTCCAGGGAGGCCAAAGCTTAATCTGATCGGGCGATGCCGTTCAGTCGGAGGCCGGTGATCTGAGGGCAAATCTACGCAACTATGTTCCTTCCTCATTTTCTTAGACTTCCTGCCAACTTCCAATGCATAATATTAGTCTTTCTCCAGAGAAAGTGTTATAAAGAGAAAAATCTGAAAAAAAGAAACCTTTATGTAGCAGTTTGTATGAGATATCTTTTCATGTAGGTGTCTAGACGTAGAGACAGATTCTCAGAGATAGGCATCACCTCAGGACACTTCAGTGGGCCACTTCCTGTTTTATTATTAATGGAAATCCATTGACTGGCTGAAACACACATCTGCCACTTCTGAACTGCTCTCAATGAGATTCATTTCCAATGGAACAAAATAGAATACAGGGACTGTACATTTTCCGAGTGAAAAACCCCCCAGTGGTGAACAAAGAAGAGGAGAAGAAATGTCTTTTTATTTTTTCTTTTCTACCTGCTGTGTGTGTTTGGATGTGTATGTGTGTGTTTCAAATGCTAAAGCACAAGATTTTTGTAAAGGAGGTGGTGAAAACTACGACTCTATATTGTAAATAATTTGATATTTCTAGGAGTGCACCGTATTATCAGGTAGTTCAACTATGTAGCGGTACTAATTTTCTATGACAGGGAAAGGGGTGTGGGGGTTTTACAGTTACTGTCGGGGCAATGCACTGTATGTAGCAACAAGATATCATAGAATGTACAGTATATCACCACAAATTAAATATATAGAAATATGATTAAGAGCCTATCACAATGTATAACAAGGTAGCAGCTGCTGTTCTCTTTTTTATTTTATTGTTTTTGGGTTTTATCTGAAACACTCTTGACCCACATTGGTGAATAGACACCACCTATTCCTGCATTTTCCAGTCACCTTATTACGAGCAACATCCACTTCCTGTGTCAAAATCATCGTGCTTCCTGGTTGTCAATGAGCACAGCCCATTCTGTCTTCATTCAATCAGTTAAAGCTACCGAGGGGCTGCTTTGCAGGTCGATGCCTTCGCAAATTAATTTACCAGCATCGCAAAAGGTGTTCCAATATTTGATTATCAAGATGCAACATTAACACACAATCCCGACTGCTCAGAATAATCTGATGCATCCGCTATGCTTACTATGTTTAATTAAATCTTCCTGCCTCTCTTTGGGAATTCATCCCCCTTGAATAACAGAGCCCAGGTGTTTATTGTCTGCAGGGATGACCTCTGTGTCAGCTATTGATGTTCTGTGAGCTGATGATTGACCCTGACCGGCGCGCTGCTGCAGCTTCCAAAGACATACTGCTACTTATGTGAGCATCTAAAAAGCAGAGTATCTCCAATGTGAATGCTTCAGTGCGTGCTCATTACCATCATTTTTCTTGCTTGAATTGCGTTACTGTTATGTCAGTCAGGTGTGTGCGTGCCCATGTCCATGTGTGTGTGTGTGTGTGTGTGTGTGTGTGTGTGTGTGAATGTGTCTTCACTTTCCTTATTTCCCCACTCCTCCCATGACAGCCCATCAGCTCTGTCGCTATAGTGACAGTGCCGCTGCTCCTCCAGTTCGCCTTCTGTCCTCTTCTTGAAAATCAAGTCTAATTGCGCCCAAATGAAACAACTGGTCGCCAACCGCCCTCCCAGTCGCCCTCGGCTCCTCGTGACAGTTGCTTGGCTTATTATACTGGATGACACATTTTTGCAGATACACATTTTCCTGGATTTTATGAGCCACTTCACAGACCAAGGTCTTTATTCAGTCTCATCAGGCGTAATCAGAACTGTTGATGGTCCCCATCATCTCCCCTTGTCTCTTTCCATCGTTACTCTTGATTCTGCAAAGGTGACCTGATTGAGGCTGAAGACTTGTCAGAGGGATATATTGTATGCTGAAATGCTGGCTGCCTCATACGATCTGTCATAAGGTAATCCATCAGTAGATAGAGGTGAAATGTGAATTAGCCCTGCCCTACATCTTGCTACTCTGTTTGTGTGATAAAGTGGGATCTACAAAAAGACAGGGATTAGACGGATGGCGTGCGAGAGGTCATATAAAGTAACGCAACTCAACCTAACTTCATGCAAAATAATTTAACTTAGTGTGACATGGTAACATACTGTGAAATGTTACGTAACATACATACATAACATGACAAAGAGCATGACATAACATAACAAGACGCAACATCATGTAACACAAAATTACAGAACCTATTACTACATGTAATCTCTTACAGATATCATGTATGCACAATCTCAACGAGACAAGGTTTTGATATCAGAAGCATTTTGGTTTCCATTTTTAGTCCGAATAGTACTGACCAATCACGTTTATGCAGGCTTTGGTTGCACGCAGGTAAACAGTCCATGTGAAGCACACTTGTTGAAATGCAATCTCAGAACCCTTCTGTTTACAGAGATTAGTCAACATGTCGTCTGGACCTAGCATATTCACGAAAAGTTGTTGATAGGACCGTAAACAGTGTTCGGCATTTGGAAGAGGAAGTCTTGGCCCGGATTTCTGTTACTGGCTACACCAGAACCCCCGAAATATTGACTGTTGCTCCCAGCCCCCAGGAACAGCGCCACGCTTTGAAGCCAATTTGACATAGTGGCCAAACAGTGGAATTACAACTGGAATTCATCATCTGGAATCACAGATTTTTCCCATAGATTTATGCTGTTAAAGAGACGTCTGTAAATCAGTGGATTTTTTTAAACCATTATGTCCTAAACGTTGTAAAATTTACCAAGAGCCAAATCAAGAGTTATTATCCACCTGTCATTGATATTAGCGAGCCCAAGACGGAGCAATTTGGAGGCGGGGTTAAAGGAAACACGCATGCGTTTGCTTTACGGGCCGATGGATACGGTAGATCCGGGGAATTCTATACTCGGAATTTGACCTTTAATTCCAAGCCCCAAGGAACAGCACTGGGCTCTGAAAGTAATTTTACATAGGGGACAAATTCGGAATTATAGCTTCAGGGTCTATCACATGAGAAGACACCAAAAAACATTTTCCCATAGACTTACAATGTGAAAGAGACGTCTGTAAATCAGTGGATACAAACTGACTTGTTTCACAATTTTGATTTGATCGATTCACTCTGGTAAGCGAAAGTCTAGAGGAGTCGCACAATTAAATCGTTTTTATTCCCTGTCAAGTTAGTCGAGCACTAAACTGGAAGTTATTTGCTTGGCCACTGTAAGTCTCTAGTGCGCTCGCTCTTTAGGCCACATGATGCAGATGATCTTGGTAATATTTTACCGTGGACATGAAACTTTTTTGACTTCATGCAACACTAAGCAAGTTTAATATAGAATGAATGGGGATCCAATTCCAACCCTGTATCCAGTTCTCTTTATATACTGTACATCCATGGCTGTCCCCAGAGGCTAAATAACCATCAAACAATTAGCCAGTGGGTTCTGAGACTGCATGTACCTCCCAACATGTAAGTGTGACAGTGATCTGACATAAGCAGCTGCAGCTTTGTTAAACATCATAGCCATTAGCATCATTAAACTACCAGTTGTTGCAATGTGCAATGCTGTTTCTCACTGACTGTTATGACAGGAGTTGTCAAGTTTAATGATGAGGTGTCAGATTATATCTCTGGAAAGTAGCCTTCCGTTTACCCAGTCTGTCCTGATCCGACGATCAAACTGTTTTCTGCCAGCAAGTGTTGTTGTAGAATCTAATGTAAATACTGTATGTACTGTGTCTTTAACAAAACAAAAAAAAAAGAATAAACAAAATGTTAATATATGTTGAAATAAATTTATGCACCACATCTTATGGCTCCTGGGTATTTCTGCGTGAAGTTAGAAATACTGTGGTGGTATTATTTTCTGCAAGTGTAGGCAAAGCTAATTCAGCCCAGCTTTGTATGGTCCCCAGACTGCACATTAGATGAAGGTCAGCTTGAATCACATGCGATTTCCTGAGGCTTTGGTCTGGTTTCGCCAGCGAGCCCCCAGACTATTTTAATATGCTGACTTCCCTCTGAAAGCCCAATTAACACATCTGTAGATAGGAGTTATCTGCTGCCCTCAAAGAGCAAATGAGTTCAAGGACGGTTAGAATATGGCACTGAGGATAGAGAGAATAGTTATCAGCCCACCAGCCCCTTCATACTCGGCTGTTGTGTCAGAGTGGGGGAGTTTGCTCAAGTTGTTATCAGACCAAGCTAAGACAGTGGCGGTAAGCTGTGGTGTATCTGCCACTGAGAAAAGCTAATCAGTTCAGACAATGCAAGAGAAAGGAAAGGTCAACCATGACACACAGGGCTTGTGTAGCGAGTGGAAGCTTGTCCTTTGTGATAGCCTGTTCTCTGGCCTTAAAGGGCTACAGCACAGCAGCTGAGAAGTTGGAAGATGCTGAACTCAGGCTGAGACAAAAAGTGGAGGCATTTAATGGAGGCTACCCTTGTGTTTAGAGGGAGAGGTCACCCTATTGTTTTCTATCATCCAACAAAATGTTATTTGACAGCAGCCTGTCTATCAGGAACAATATCCGATTTCTCAGGACAATTTACAGCCATGTTGCTATGCAGCTATCTGCATGGCTACTACCAGTCACGCTCAGTACTTCCTAAACACATGCAATTTTATGTTGTTTATGTGCAAGTGTTTTAAATATTGATCAATCCTAAACTCGATAACATTTACTCTAGAAACTTGATACTCTATTGTCAAACTAAAACTGGGAAATGAACTTGGTCTATTATGATGGATTGCATTTGACGATAAACTGGAACCAGGTAGAGCTGACACAAGATTTAAGCAACGGACAGAAAGGGGCATAACAGCCATATGCAACGTAATTAAAAGGGTGAAATGATAAACTTTCAAGAATTAAAAGAACACATATCAAATAGTAAATCAGGAATTATTTAGATACTTAGAGATGAGGGATTATTACAGCAAAAAAATCAAGAAAGGAGAGGAGGAAATCCATTTGTACAAGCATATAGTAAGGCTACACCCAGAATAGCGTCAATTCTGTACCGTTGTCTAATTGACTCTAAACATGACTCAACAAAATGAGAAAAAGAACTGGATGAAGAAATCTCACAAGGGATATAGTATGACATGGGAATTTCACCCGAACACAACACAATCACAGGGGTGGAGAGAGTTTATCTGGAAGAACCAGATTTGGTATTATATCACCTAAAATTTAAAGTAGACAAAGATTCAACAACCATGCTGGAGATTATGTAAGGACATGGGACCACACCATACACACATGTTCTGGAGTTGCATGAAAATACAGCCGTTCTGGGATGGTATACATTCTCCTCTTTGTGAGGTCTTGGGATATAGAATCCCTTGAACATGTTTTGTACTGTACTTGGGACATATGGAGGAAAGGTGCACAACAGAGATCGATATTTGGTCACGATCCTCCTTGCCCCTGGAAAGAAAGCAATTACAAAGAACTGGCTGAAGACGTACGCTCCATATCACAAACAATGGCTGACCATCGTAGACGATATTCAGGTGGTGGAGAATCTTACCCACAGGAGACGGATGAATGTAGGACAATTTGAAAAAGACAGGGAAAGAAGTTGGACTTGTTAACTTCCACAGGCTCTGTTCATCTTTTGTTATGCTCTCAAAGTTTTTTATTTGATGTATATAATCAAGTATTTTCTGCTGATAATTCCTATAGATTTCCCACCTACTTGAGTTACTCCCAGAAAAAACTTCAAAAAGCAGTTAAGTAAAGGGAGGAAAGAAAATAGAAACCAAAAGATAAGGTAAACCACAACCAGGACAAATTTAATTATTGCACTCTATTTACCCTGGATTATGACATCCAAGAAGAGAAACAAAGTGGTATAGTAGGTTGTTTAGGAACTCAAACCTGACCAGTTTCTTACCTTTACTTGATACATGCTACTGGACTTTTAGTTTCAGTATTTATTGTATTGATTGAGGACTCTAAAGAGGAAATACAGTCGGTGTAGCTGAACAAAAAAATTGGATATGTTATGATGGACTAAATGGGATCTGTTTCTCTGTAGAGAATGTACTGTACAGTCTCTGTGGACAAATCAATAAGAATAAGTGGAAAAAAATACCAATCATTTATTTGTCAACTCTGGAGCAATATGATCCTGTCAGCTCCTTTAACGTGTGCACTGTATTTTAGTCCTTTTAATGTCTTCTTGCATTGTTGGCTGCTGCTTTATAACTGTCTGTGTTTCCAGATGGCTCTGGTAATCCATGATTTCTGGTTGTGGGGTGATGTAACTGTCCACACATTCCAACCCTGACGGCTGTGATTGCTTCTTCCGAACATGGGCAGCGGCTCTGTCCTGCAGCCGGCTCTGCGCGGCTTACAGTAGTCATTCACACCAGGAGTGGGACAACACTTCATATTCCCACTGTCACACCAGTCCATATTCACTGTAAAGCACACGCCTCCTCTCTTTCTCTCGCCAGCCTCTCTGCTGTTTTGAATCAGCATGTAGAAAAAGAGTCACCTGGTTGAATGGAGCTGTCTACAAGTTTCAGTGACTCAAAGGATATGACAGTTGGAAACTGATGTGGCACCGAGGTCATACACCTGCACAGTGGCTGGCAGGATGGTAGTTCAGTTTGTGCCCATTCTTCTCCATCTTTTCCTCGGTGTTTACTGATGTTAGAGTTCACAGACTGTTGAGTAATACTTGTTTTCTTCACCAATTCAGAGTAATAACTAACCAAATGATCATTTGTAAGTAAAGTATTCCTTAAAGTAGGAAACTTTATTTATTTATTTATATTTTTGGTCTGAGCTGACCCTGTAAAGGTTCAGCAATGCTGGATTATTCCTTAGCTGCAGCTTTTCAAAGACCGCCAGCTAAACCAAATTGATTCCCAGGACTGGAGGAATCTGGATGCTAAGCCTTCAGTGGGTGGTCCAGGAGCGTGGACAGCGAGGAGAGTGATCTCCCTGGATGCAGCTGTCTCCATGCGATCAACTGTTAAATCCTCTTCAGTCATGCTCTCTCAGCGAGGGCTGATGTCGGTAACATGAGGTGACTGTGTGACTCACAGGGAGACCATTCACTGTCCTGATTCATGTCACTGTGATCTCTGTGATGTACCGCTTGGACAAATATGACACAGTTTCAAATAAGTGCCAGCCTCCCCCCTCCAAAAAACCCCCCCACACTCATACTTTCGACTCGATGTTATCACAGCATGAAATGTTTGGCAGAAAAAATAGGCTGTCAAGTCCTTGCAGCCTCACCGGGGTGTATGAATCAAAGTGAACTCAAAGAAAAATAAATAATTCAGGTGCTCGGGCAGCACGTGGTCAAAGTGAAGCTGAATTGTTGAACATTTTAATGAAAATCTTAATGAAACAAGTTAATCCTAAAATGCAGCTTTTAACCCAGGGCAGAGCAGCTCAAACATCTGGCTGTGCACGTAGCTCACAACCTCCGAATTCTGCCTGGTAGTTCATGCAATACTGTCTATCTTTTCCAAAGCTCTTTCACACATGGGGCCGAGGACAGACTTGTGTAAACAGAGGTCACAGACATGTAATTACTGAACGTTCCTGCCTTGCTGGTGAACAATAAAAAGATGCAGCTGCTGTGTACTTTACATTAATGTGGTTTGCTTCAAAGGAGATTCAGCTGTGAGAGCGGGCAAACAAGTGGAGCATAATTCTGGAGGTTGAATGCATAGTAAACAAAGAACAGGGATATTTTTAAGTTTTCCAAGTTGCAGACTGCAGAGTAATGATATTTCCTGCTCATTTTTACCACCATGGGGAACATACTGTACGGTATTAAACCTCCTGCGTCACCTCCTGCCTCTGCACCTACATATGAATCACCATCGGATGCACCACGGCATGAACTATTCTTCTGTCCCTGATGTATTTTGCAAAACAGCTGCAGGCATGACGCTGGAAATTCAGCCGCAGATTCTGAAAGTCAGGAACTCGGATAGTGATAGTGATCTCAGCAGGGGTTGACTATGAAGGGATGTTCCCCGCTCCCTCAGATCTAGACCCAGGCGTGATGTGAAATAGTGTCTGATCACAGCTGGGGAACTGGGGAAGAGAGAGAAGGGGGAAAGGAGAGGGAAAGAATGGCAGAGCAGGAAGGGATGTGTCATGTGGGACAATGTGTTTGTGTGTAAGAGAAGGAGTCAAACAAGGATAAAGTAAGCGTGTACTAAATATTCATAACAGCAGAGTCATTAGAAAATAACCTTGTTTATCCGAAATCTGCTGTTTTTAGGTCACTGCAAACCTGCACTCCATCACAAACCCCGCTCTGTGTCCTGTGTGTGTATTGCCTGAGGTACGCCACTAAATTTTCAGTGCCAGACATAAACTCTCAGACAGTGTGTGGTCATCTGCCACCATTGCTATAGCAACTGAGACGATCCCAGTTTAGAAGAGCACCGGAATTCTTGTTTTAGAAACCAGCACTGTATTCCTGGCTGCGGCGCTACTGTAGGAGCACTTACTGAGTGTTTGATTGTGTATTTCTGTTGTGGTTTGTGATACTGAAACATTTTGTCCTTTATGTTAGAGTGGGTGTTCTGTCTCCAACGCGGATGGCTCATTAAACTGGAGGATGCCTGTTTGTGCTGCATTTTTACCATATCTGTACCTCAGAACACAACTGGCTTCCTCTGCGCAGGGAAGCATCCAGTACAGTGTGTACTGTAAAACAGGCAGCTGTATACAGAGTGCTGTGTGTGCATGTGATCTACTGCTTCCTCTTAAATGCAAAAATGACCCTCCAGACATGCTTAAATAATTTTCTACAGATATTTTTCAAAACATCTCGTTAACTAATGAGCAGATTGCCACATGAAAGTTGCTTTAATCTCCAGCGTACGATACATGATGAATCTAATGACCCTTTGACCTTCCCTCCAGCACCACTTTGACAGACAGATTTCTAACAGCTTTGCTGTATACATTTATGGTTTATAAAGTATTAATCATAGACAAGGACGTAGGTTTCATTCAATATTTGGTGAGACATCTATGAAATAGGGGTTTGGAGCATTAAACACCTAATTGTCCACTTTGGTGATTTTTTATGCACCGTTTTGTGCCTTTTCTGCATCCATTTATGATGATGATGATTGATTGTGTTTAATTTGGTCAAAGCAAGAGTCCCCTGCAACTTTTATGTTTTTATTAAGGGGGGACACATGCACATATTCTAAATACTGGGGGGGACATGTTCCCATTATCTCCCTTGAAAGCTATGCCTATGATCATAAGGGTGAATTCACAAAAGGACTGCACCACCTTTGCAGCTGCTAAACCTGCACAAATAAGACAAATAGAAACTGTGTAATTCTCAAAGCACCCGCAAAAGGTGAAATGCACCTCTGACAAGAAAAACACGCCTCAGTGCTCCTGTGTTATCTGCACTATGGATGTCAATGGTTAGCTGTTAATTATGGCAGTCTATAGCTTAATTTTGCTGCTCTTCAGTTTGCTGCACTGCCCACCACTCAGGTGGGAGCTAGCTAGCAGCACCACTTATTCGGCTTTTAGAGCTAGTAACAGTGTCCTTACCTAACAGCATTACTGCAGAAACCATCATGCCCAGACACATTTCCCTTCTTTGCCTTTCTCCACTGGAGTTACCTATCTGGCTGTCATCATTCCCTGCTTGTCTTACATTTGGCACCACAGCTGCGTTGAGGGACAGTGCTATCCTCCTTCTCTGTGTCCACGTTCTGTGTGCGGTCCACATCCTCCTCCTCTTCATCATCATCCACCTGAATATAACTATCTGACCTGCTGAAAGTCACTATCTGAGTTATGAAATGATTCCATGTGGCCCGTTCCTCTGTCTTGTCACGGATTTGTCCCGCTGCCAAATTTTGTCCACTGATTCTTGGTTAAACATCTCCGAAGGCTTCTGACAGATGCAAAAAAACACAGAAAATCAAACCTGTTCAAAAAGTTTAATGACGGATGAAATTTTCAGACACAGTGTGTAAACATGATAGACACTATGTGAGGTATTCATTTTTAGACGTGAAACAATTTTGGACGAAAAATGGACTCAGTGTGTAAAGGCCTTTACTTTGTTATTACTGTTAGCTTTGTTAGCACCATTAGCAGTGTCAGAACTACTA
Organism: Epinephelus lanceolatus; assembly: GCF_041903045.1. NCBI lineage: Eukaryota > Metazoa > Chordata > Actinopteri > Perciformes > Serranidae > Epinephelus > Epinephelus lanceolatus. Next base: position 17,207,935 of record NC_135754.1, on the reverse strand, counting down.
GTGGTGCTAACATAGTTATCAATGCTATAGGGGTTTTGCAGCTCGAAATGAAGCCACTTACTTCTTACCTGAAGTTTTGGGACCTTGAGATGAGGCAGGGGTTGCAAGTAATGTGCAATACATGGTGCTATCAGTGGTCACAATCCATTCTTTGTGGATTCGGTGACCTATCGATCTGTCTTCTAGTGCAACAAGCAGACAAAATGTATTAAAAAAAAAATCTTAATCTCAAAGGAAGATAAAAATAAAATACACAAATAACATTCACGCTGGCCAGAAACTTAAACCTTTGCATCCTCTATCACCCTCTCTGAATTTCCCTCTCATGCCACCCTTGGACAATTTTTTTTTTAAATAATCACAAAAAATGTAAATTTAATATACAAGCTATCATATTATTTCACAATCTAATAGACAGATTGAAGATTGTGTGGACATAACCGCATTTTAATATGGATTTTAAATGTATGGTTGAAGCATACTGCAGTGTAATTAAAGGAATCTTAAATAAGCACACTCCAATATAAAATCATCAAAAAGTTTGTGAATAGCAGCTGTTTATGTGAGCCAAGAGACAAAACACTGTCAGATGCAAACGTGATTTTAAGAGGTTGGTCTGCTTAATTAAAAAGTCACATGGGATTTGCTCAGATTTTAAATTTAATGATCATCAGAAAATCTTTAAATGCATAGCTGGGATGAAATTAAATTAAAAAATTGAATTAAATGACAATGAAGAACAAAAAGAAATATGAAAGAAAACAAGATCAGCCATATCAACACAGCAACAGGGAAGATGGAGCTCTTAGACTTGTGTTTCCTTCATATGAGAAGAAAAAAGACTGATCACAA